>NC_084859.1:19640085-19962168 GCF_951802175.1 Populus nigra
GGGCATGGTTCAAAGAGGTTTCCAAAACTGTTGGTTTCGTTTTTGATAGCTTTCTGTCTGTTATACATGGTGTCCATGGTTTACAGAAGCTCGACTTTTGTTCTAATTGGAGAAGTTGCCAAAGATAATGGCACAGGAGAAGTGGTGGAAAATGTTACCACACCCTCAGGTACCGGTAAGTCCATTGCTACAGATTACCTTTCAACATCTCCATATCCTATAATTTCTTTTAGTACAAAACCATAGAATTTTGATTCTTGATTTTCCTAATTTTTCCCCTTATCTGGGTTTCAGAATCGGAAGACAAGCATCCCTCTGGAACTGAGAGCATGGTTGTTGATAAATTGCTTGGTGGGCTTCTGGCTACAGGATTTGATGAAGAATCCTGTATAAGCAGGCACCAAGCGACCTCGTATCGCAAAACTTCACCTCATAAGCCCTCTGCCTATCTTGTTTCGAAACTGCGTAAATATGAAGATCTTCATAAGCGCTGTGGACCTAACACCGAATCCTACAAAAGAGCTTTGAAGAAATTGAGTTCTAGCCACATCAATGGCACTACAGACTGCAATTACATTGTTTGGACGCCTTCTAATGGCTTGGGGAATAGGATAATCAGCATGGCTTCATCATTTCTTTATGCGGTCCTCACAAACAGAGTCCTACTTGTTGATCATGGAACCGACATGGCTGGTATCTTTTGTGAGCCGTTTCCAAATACATCATGGTTATTGCCCATGGATTTTCCTCTCACGAATCAATTCTACAGCTTGCAACCAGGAAATGCTCACAGTTATGGGCACCTACTAAAGATTAACAACATGAACATCTCAACCGTGTCGCAGCCGCCATCATTTCTGCATATTTATTTAGCTTACAACTATGATAAACATGATAAGCTTTTTTTCCAGGATCAAAATCAAGGTTTTCTCCAAAAAGTCCCTTGGTTGATTCTGAAGTCAGACCAATACTTTGTGCCTTACCTCTTCTTGATCCCATCTTTCCAGCAAGAACTAGGCAAACTGTTTCCTGATAAGGAGACTGTTTTCCACCACTTGGTTCGCTATCTTTTCCACCCTTCAAATCAAGCCTGGGGACTAATCACCAGATTCTATCGTGCTTACTTGGCCAGTGCAGATCAGAAGATTGGTCTTCAAGTGAGGGTATTTGATAGAAAAGCGAGTCCGGTTAATGTTGTTCTGGAGCAGATACTTGGCTGCATTAAAAAGGAAAAACTGCTGCCTCAAGTAGATGAGCAAAAACCTATAGCTTCCCCATCAAAAAACCAGACATTAAGAGCTATTACCATAGCATCATTATATCCAGAATACTACGAGAGAATAAAGAGCATGTATTGGATGAAGCCAACGGTAAATGGAGATGTTATTGGTGTTTATCAGCCAAGTCACGAAGAGGTTCAACATTTTGGCAACAATATACACAATATGAAGGCATGGGCTGAAATAAGCATCCTAAGTTTGAGTGATGTTCTGGTGACTAGTTCTTGGTCTACTTTTGGCTATGTAGCTCAAGGTCTAGGAGGATTGAAGCCATGGATCCTATACGTGCCTGCCGGAAACCAACCAACTGATCAGCCTTGTCCACGAGGCATGTCTATGGAGCCATGCTTTCATTTTCCTCCTGATTATCACCGGATTCCAAATACCAGACAGCGACTTGATACTGGCTCCCTTGTTCCTCATGTCAGGCAGTGTGAGGATGCAAGCAAGGGAATAAAGCTGTTTAATGCTAAGCAACTTTAGTAGCTGATGTAATTATGATTCATTTTGTAACAATCTGTTCATTGTCAATATTTTGCTATCAAAATTCGATTTTGCATATGTGCTTTCTGCCTCTTGCTCTCCATTTGGTTGTGACTTCTTCTGTTTCAATTTTCTTTTGAGCTCTCATCATTGGTGGATGCAGCAACACAAGATGAATATCAAAACGTTAGTGGGGCTGCTACATTTCAAGGGCTTGAATCAAGATTCTAGGGCAAAGCAGGGCTAGCAGCCTAGCAGGTTGAAACCCAAAACTCAAGGAAATTAACAAACTATATATAGCGTATAATAATCTGCTGGCATTTATGGGACCATGTTATTGATTTCTAACCCCATAGAAAAAAAAAAAGATTAAGAAAAGAAAAACTAATTAATGACTACAACCTTAATAATACGTTGGATTGTGTTGAAAAGCCCCATTGTCTTCAACATTTATGCTCGCTTTTGACTTTAAAATGCCAATCCAACTGTTAAAACTCATGTTCTCATATAAGAACATGCTTGCACTAGCCATTCCCCCCCCATAATAGCACGAGGAATTTCAAAATATATGGATAGCAAACGGATACTCTGAGGCTATCCCTTTGTTTCCAGAAGGGAAAACAAATAGAAGGGCGAGAAAGTGACTAAAACTTCTCTTGTTTTTGGTTTGGTAGCAGGTATGCAAGCTTCACCCGAAATTTCAGTATCTGTATGTTTCAGACAAGGACTCTCTGTATTATTACCGAGAAAATAATACCATGATTATAATGAACCAAGCATTTTTATGGCGGAAGCGAAAAATTATAGAATTACAAAAATTAAAAATAAAAATTACTCGAGTAAACTATATCGATAATGAACACAACGCCGCAACCTACGGCGACATTTTTTTGGATGTAAAAATAAAATTGTTAAAGTGATGCTATGATTTTTAAAGAAGCAAAAGATAAATTTAATTAATTTAATAATATATAAAAAAACTTAATTTAATAAAACAAAAATCAAAGCAAAATTAAAAGAATCTTCTAAACTTTAGTTAATATTCTAAAATAATAATTTGTAAAATATCAAACACGAACTTAATCAAAAAAATTAATTCTCAACTAATTTAAGTTAAGAACTTAATATTGGTTGAGAAGAACTTAATATTGGTTGAGAATTGACATTTTTTTCTTAATTAAGTTAAATTACTAAATAGTTTTTAAAAACTTTTGATTATTACCAAAAAAAAAAAAATAATGCAATGACAAAAACACTTAAAAGATAAAAAAACTCAATAAGTTCAATATTTTTTTTTAATTTTAAGTCATACATGTTATTTTATTTTACAGTACAATGAAAATAGAAATACAAAAAACTTTTAGATAAAAAACCTATATTCTTCACTTTTAAAAGCAATAAAGTTATTTCTATTGTATAAACAAACCAAGTTGTCTCCAATCAATTTTCTAATAACCAATTAACCATTAACCCTTTGAAAAAAATAATTTTACCTTCATAAACTAAACAATTATTTTATAAAGAGAGGAAAAAAAAAAATTCACTGTGACAAATGATATGGTGATTTGTCTAACATAGCACTGCATCATATTTTTTTTATATAATGAATTGATCATAGTAAATAGATCCACTAAAAGTTTTTTTATTTAGCTCTCATCATTTCTGTATGCAACAATACAGAATGAAGCTGCTGCATTTTTCAGGGCTCGAGGCTATAGCTATTTTAATTACATAATTTTAATAAAATTATGATAAGAGTTGTTTTTTGAAATATTTTTTTATTTAAAAATTTATTAAATAATTTTTTTATTTTTAAAATTTATTTTTGACATTAATACATCAAAATAATCTAAAATTATAAAAAACTTTTAAATTTTTTTAATATAAAATTTATTATTTTTAGAATTATTTGATAATATTTTAAAAGTTAATATTACAGTTCTTCTTATATGTTATTTTTAAAAGCTACAATTTGAAACTTTTCAAAAGCAATAGCTAAAAGCCCTAATTTTCCCAAACTAACCTTTAAATCAAGATTCTAAGACAAAGTAGGGCTATCTATTTGAAACCCAAAACTCAAGGGAAATTGATAATCTATAGCATTTAATATACTAATGTATTCAAATACTCAGTTGTCACATTTTTTTTGATCGCTATAGCAGAAGAAATAGCATGCAATTATTAAACCTCATCTAGGTTAGGCTTTAAAAGAAATAAGGTAGAAGTTGATATGGTCAAATCTAGACAACCTGACATGTTAATCTATGACTTGATCCATGGTTTGATGTATTCAATATTTTTTTTAAAAAAATAATGTGGTTTTAATTTTTTTTAAAACAAATTAAAATAACATAATTTTAATTAATTTGGATCCAGGGTTAATCCATTTAATTAATGATTGAAGCCTTGTTTGATAGGTTAGTTTACCAAGTAGGGTTTGATTCAATGATAAAAAAAAGTACTGGGATTTATTTAACTAAATTTGAAAAACAGAGAATAAAAAAACGAGCGGTGGAAGATTTTTTTATTAGAAAATATGACATTTTCGAAATAAAGAAACTACTAAACTCAGAATGATCAACGCAGATCGGGAGATTATTTATTTACTTTTTATAACTTAGGGACTAATCAATTACTTTTTATAACTAAGTTATAATTAATTGCAATTCTAATGAATGGCGGGCGGGAAATTTATAAATTCCCAAGACCGAAGGCTTCCTTTTGATAATATTTCATAGTTGAAACTTGAAATATAAAAAGGGTCGGGAGAGTCAGATGTCTGTACCCCAGTTACGTAATTAACGAGTGTCGGTGCTGCAAGGAGCCGAACGACGGGAGCTTCGTCATCAAACCCCATCGTTTCTAGATTTTGCTGGTTCATCAAAACCGAATCCTCTCAAACAGTGAGTTCTGTATGATTTTTGTTTTCGATTAAAGCTTAGATAGTGATGAAACGTATCTGTTTTCTAACTTGAGTTAAATATCGATCTTAATTGAAGAAAATTTGAGTGAAAATGAACCTGTTTTTTACCGGGTCGGAGTGACCCGAGTGGATGTAGAAGGAGCACTCGTATGGTTGCTGATGCTGACACACCTGTGTGGCATTACTGTGCTCCCTAGGTGAACTCACCGCTTAACCTCTGATTCTGTAGAGAAATTACTTTTTCGAAATAGGCCGAGTTTCATATTGCTTGTGGTCTTAATGATTTGTAATGTAGATTTTTTTAATCTATGCTGATTGGTCTAATCTAAGAATTGAAGGCTGTAAAAGCTTTATTTTTCATATTTTAATATAGATGCACATGTAACAGGGAGGGATTTAGTCACGGATATAGATTGCGTTACTCCCCACAGCACAATCCATGTAGTTTGCGTTCCGAATAACGCATTTAAAATGTCCCCTATGTATTTTCCCCCCCTCCATTTCTCTTTACTAGGTATGAATTGAAGCAATTAGAGCTATCAATTGAAGCAATTGATGCTATAAATTACTTCAATTAGGGTCTTATGTTGAATTTTGGGACAATTTGGGACAATTGGGGAATTTTGTCTTCTTGATGTAATTAGTTATGAATTAAAGCAATTGATGCTATAAATTTTGATTGAATTGATGAGAATTTGTAAGAATTGATCAAAATGGGTTTTGTTGCTTTACAGAATATGTCTTCTAATAAGATGATGCTGTTATGTTATTATGGTGGTGCTATTGTTAATGGTATGAACAATAGCATTACTTACAACGGAGGAAGCATTGTGGTTTTGAATGCTAGTTTAGACATGTCACTAGCCGAACTTAAAAAAGCAACATGTGGAAGAACTAGGTGGAATTATAATGATGTTGAAGTTGATATATTTTGGAGGATGCTTGCTAGGGAACGTCCAATTCAGAATTTGCAATTAACTCAGCATTCATACCAGAAATTATGGAGAGAGAAGTTCCAAGTATGCATGGCGATGCATACATCAATAATGTCTTCGAACCTAGTGACGATTAAGATGAGGGAAGACTACCATCGCCTTGATTCAGAATTTGTTGCGTCAATGATTTCCACATTTGTGACAATTGATATAAGTGTGAAAATTTCTGCCATTAAAGCAGCAATAAATACACTATGATTACGAGGAATGGCGGGAAAAACAAAAGGTTCTCGAGTGGCTTTTCAACTCACACGAGGAGTCTTAAAATTTTGCCTAGATTGTTGTTGGCTCTCCAAGAATCAAATCCTGGTACAATTGTACAATGTGATCACATGAGATATTTTAATAATGTTACAACAATATATGGTAGAGTTTTCTAGGCATTTGGAGTAGCAATTGAGGGTTGGAGGTATTGTAGGCCACTGATAACGGTTGGTAGCACCCACCTACATGGGAAATACATGGGAAATTTATTGGGAAGTTGTTGATTGTAGTTGGTTTTGGTGCTAACAATGAGATATTTCTTTTGTGTTTTGCTCTGGTCGAAGAAGAAACTGATTACATCTGGACATGGTTCTTAGATTGCATTCAGAGATATATTATTGGTGGTCGTACCAGTTTATGTATATTATCACATAAACATATGGCTATAAAGAGTGTCGTGACAGAGATATGACCCGAGCTGGTTGGGTTTCACATTGTTTGCATCACTTTGTTAGTAACTTCAACAGCAAGTTCAAAGATCCTACTCTGAAAATTTTTTTGGGTATGATGTGTCGTGAAACATCAAAGCGGAAATTTAATACATTGTATAGTCAAAACAATTGATAAGGACCCACGAATCAAAAAATGGCTAGAACATGAACCAAAGGAAAAATAGACACTTTTATATGATGGGGGCATCGTTATGGTAATATGATAACTATGTCAAAAGTCCTTAATAGTATCTTGAAAGATGGACGTGCATTGCTTGGTACTGCTTTAATCCAGCTGACTTTTTACAGATCAAATAAGTATTTTTCCCATCAGAGGGCCCAAACGCAAGATTTCATTTCACGTCATCTATTGTGGTCTCTGCAAGTACTTTGTGAAATCAGAAAAGATTCAAAAAAATCTAGAAGCCATAGAACAATTCTCTTCGTTGCTGAAATATGATGTTTTGAGGTCAACACCCTTTGTAAACATGGTGTTTTAAGAGTGATTTGGCACATAGTTAACATAAAAGAAGGAAGTTGCACATGCGGTAAATGGAAAATATTCCATCAACCATGTTCTCACCTCCTTGCATGTTGTAGGACGCTTCGAGTTGATTATGCCCAATTTGTTGACCCGTTCTATAGTGTTGATATGTATCAAAACTCATATGCGCCTTTATTCCATCATGTACCTGACAAATCATTATGGAATGAATATAATCGGCCTTAGATAAAACCAGAACCCTCAAGATGGAGAACTAGTTAGGATTGAAGGAGATTCACTTGGTTGCATAATGAGATGGATGCCAATGAAGCTGACCCACCGACAAGCATTAGGAGGGGAGAAGTACCAGCTCTATAGCTGGTTACATGTAGTCATTGTATGTTGTTTTACTAATCTTTTGATGATGAGTTTGTATTTTATTTTTATAATTGTTTTAGGCTTGTCACTGAGAGATTATTATTGTTGAACACACTTTGAATTTTTATATTAGGTTGTTTAGAATTTCAAACGAGATGTTTTAAGTGAATGAAGACAACATGGTTGAATGAAGCAATGAGGGTAAGAGAGATAATTAAACCTATTGCCATTCTATAGGTTAGGTTGTGTTGTTATGATAACTGAATGAAAATGGCAGCAATGGTGATAAAACTTTAATAATAGAATATCTTAAAACTAGCACAATCACATGATGGCTTAATTAGAATGTGCCAATATATATGTTAAAGGTTTAGAGCTAAGGTTTAGGATTTCAGGTTATTGTTTAGGGTTTAAGAGTGTATAGGGTTAGAGTTTAAGAGTGTATTGGTTAGAGTTTAGTGTCTAGGAGGGTTTAGTATTAGGTTTTAGGTTTACGTTTAAGGTTTAGATGTTAGGGTTTGTGTTTGGGTTTTGGTTTACAGTTTGGGTTTAGGTTTGTGTTAGGCTTGGGCCTTAGGCTTTAGGTTTTGGGGTTAAGGTTTAGAGATTGGGTTAGGGTTTGTGGTTTGGGATTTAATTATGGTTTGGGATTTAATTAGGGTTGATGAATTAAATTCAAGGGTTGTAGCTTAATTTTTCAATTCATGGATTGCACTGTTGGGAACAATGCAACCCATTAGATTATGTTGTTCCCAACAGCTCAATTCCGAAACTGTGCTATTTTTCTAAATGTCTTTTGGGCGTTATTAGTTTGCCAAATATATTTTAGCATGTGTTAGTTTAAAAGGAACTCTACATTAATAGCATGTGATGTATTTTGTAAAATTTACCTTTCAGGGATGGAGTTAGTTCCCAATTCGGATTAAGGGTGCATGCTAGCTATAGCTAGAAATCTTGTATCAGCCAGCTGAATATCTGTTATGGGACAACAGAGATCCTACCATATTGAATGTTTGGTGAACAGCTGAATATCTGTTCATGAATGCAGCAAATTACTTGGCATGCGTGTTATTGTTTCCTATCGGGACTTGGGAGGGATCATTGTCGCAAGTTGGAATAGATTGACTGGCATGCTAAACCAGAGCTCATTTGCCAGCAGTTTGTTGTGTATGGGAAGCCACAAGATGATTTTGAACAACCTTCTACTAAAAGCTTGTTATCCTTTCGTATCATTTATAGGCTCTAACAAGCTCATGAAGTCTTAAATTGAACTGAGATGTCAGAACAATATTGCAGGAGTAAATGATGCTTTTTGAACTTCATGAAGATATTTGCTTGCATCTTAAAGTTTACATGGTGAATACTAAAATCAATGCTCAGTGTATAAATGATGGAAATCTTTAAAGCTACAAAAGAAAGATTGGGATTTAATTTCAGGAGGTGCACGACAATCTTGGTTTTGTCTTTCATTGTTTTGGCTGTGCTAGTGAGGGTCTTTGTCTCGTATCAAGACTCGGCATTTGATCTAATTGGGGGTTTAGCTAAAGCTAAGGTTTCTCCAGCAAATACTCAAGATGTTGCAGCATTAGGTTTTGGTAAGACTGTTACTTAATTTTTTTTTTTTCATATTGCTAATTCCATTTTTCCTGCTATAAAGAAGTTTTAGATTAATGTTATTTTCAGCTTTCGAGTCATTAAACTACTTCTGGTTCCCCCCCCCCTCCCCTCTCCAAAGCATTAATATTTTCAATTTCAATTTTCTGTGTCTATTATGTAATTTGTTTGATAACAAGCGATCTGAAACTCGTTTCTGTGCTTGTTCAACTAAACAATTTATTTGCGTAAATGTTCAAATAATTTATATTTATCATCCTCCAAATTTCAAATGTCAATGTTTTTATACTACATGCTATGCTAAGTACTTCGTATTGTTCTTAGCTCCTTGTAATGCATCCATTATAGGAAAGAATGATGGAATTTGTTTTTCAGTTCACGTAACTGTAGTTTTTGCTTTTCATAGCTGCTCAATTGATGTAATTCTAATCCATTTTCCAGTTTCAGCTACCAGCTTTCAGGAGGTTTTGATGGTTGAATGCTGTTTCCAGCTCAGTTTATTTTTCCTTTTCTTTTTCTGGGCTCTATTGTATGTCCCCAACGTGATAGTATTAAAAGTTACCATAGATTCCTATTGGTTAGGCATGTCCTTTTGTTTTCCTGGGCCTTTTAGCTATCAGAGAAAAAGTGTATTGATTCACCATACTATTATCTGATTAGTCTTCCTTTAAGGTTTTGAATGCTCAGTTCATTGTCGTGGTTTCTTCATCTGCTAATCAGCTGTTTATTTATCCCCTCACTTTTTCCCCGCTTTACAGCCTCAATAAATGATTCCTCTCAACCAACTAGCTTGCCTGATCAGAAGGTGCTTAATGAACAGCTGCCACCCAGATTTGGCAACGGATCAATTTCAAAAAATGAGTCCTCTCAGCTTACCAGCATACGTGATGACACACTGGTTAATGGACTTTTGGCTCCTGGATCTGGTGATGGATCAAGTTCAAAAAACGATTCCTCTCAGCCTACCAGCGAGCCTGATGATAAACCTCTTTCCTCTCAGCCTACCAGCAAGCCTGATGATAAGCTGCTTGGTCAACCATTGGCTCCTGGATTTGTTGAAGAATTAGGTTTGAAAACTGATTCCTCGCAACCTACCAAAATGGCTAATGATAAATTGCTTGACGGGCTTCTATCCCCTGGGTTTGATGAAAAATCCTGCTTGAGTAGATACCGTTCTTTCCTATACCGCAAAGCTTCTCAACATAAGCCCTCTCCCTATCTCCTTTCCAAGCTACGCGAGTATGAAGATCTTCATAAACGTTGCGGACCATACACCAGATCTTACAATGAAACATTAAAGAGACTCAAATCTAGCCATACAGGTAGTACTGGTGGGTGTAATTACATTGTCTGGTTGGGTTCTAACGGGATGGGGAACAGGATAATAAGCATGGCTTCAACATTTCTTTATGCTCTCCTTGCAAATCGAGTCCTACTTGTTGATCATGGCAGGGACATGACTCACCTCTTTTGCGAGCCATTTCCCAACACGTCATGGATATTGCCCATGGACTTCCCCATTAAAAAACAATTCCATACCTTGAAACAGAGACATGATCGATTCAGAGATATATCAGATTCGTCGCCCCCATCATTTGTATATGTTAATATACCTCACGGTACTTATGATTTTGATGAGCTTTTCCTGTGTGAGCAGAGCAGAGCTCTCCTCGAAAAAGTTCCTTGGTTTATTCTATCGTCTGACCAATATTTTGCCCCATCTTTCTTCCTGAGCCCATCTTTCAAGCAAGAGGTAAGCAAGCTGTTCCCAGAAAAAGAAACCATTTTCCATCAATTGGGTCGCTATCTTTTCCACCCCTCCAATCAGGTTTGGAGAGTAATTACAAAGTTCTATCAGACTAATCTAGCGAAGGCAGAACAGAGAATTGGCCTCCAAATAAGAGTATTTAACCGCAAGACTAGTCCAGTTCAAGTGGTCATGAGTCAGATATTATCCTGTATGCTGAAGAAAAAGCTTCTTCCAGAAGTTGATACCCAGAACGCTGTACGTTCTTCTCCTCCAAATAATTCTTCTAAAACTATTTTAATAACTTCCTTGTATTCAGACTACTATGAGAACATGAGTGCCATGTACCAGTCAAAACCAACTGTGACAGGTGAAGTGATCAGGGTTTGCCAGCCAAGCCACGAAGAATATCAACACAAAGCGGATAACCTGCACAACATGAAGGCGTGGGCAGAAATTTATCTGCTGAGCTTGAGTGATGTTCTAGTCACTAGTGCCGGGTCAACCTTTGGCTATGCTGCACAAGGTCTAGGAGGTTTGAAGCCATGGATGTTGATTAGACCAAAGAATAAAATGGTTCCAGATCCGCCTTGTCGACAAGACAAATCCATGGACCCTTGTTTCCACTATGCTCCCAGTTATGAATGTAAGGCGAAGCACAAAACTGATTCTTCCACTGTTGTTCCTTTTGTTAGGCATTGTGCAGATCGGCAGGCAGGAGTGAAGCTCTTTAATGATCATAAACGATTGTAGCGGAAACTACTTGTAAGTTGTAACGATGAGTGGTAAATTGATTTATATTTTACTATGTTGCTGCAGGTGCATGTTCTTGTGTCAATATTTTGTAATATTCATTCATGCATCCGTTGACAATAAGGACAGTTATCATTCTTTGCAAAAAATTGAATTGGTGGTTACGGAAATTGATCGTTGATCCAGGTATTGATGTTGAAGGATGCCCTCATGATCTTATGGCCATGTAACAGGCCGAAAATGGATGGAGTTTAGTTTCAAAGAACGGGAAGCGTGCTTCCTTTTGATTATCAACGACTCATCGTTTGAAGTTCTGATTTTCCTCGAGTTTAATTGAGTCAACTCCAAGTAATATTTTTAATCCAACTTGAGCTGGTACTGAGCTATTGGGTTTACTAGCGGTTTGATATATATTTGTTTTTCCTAAATCTGCAATTGATAACTATCAAACAGAAGTTACATGCAAGTATTGTATTTTCCCTCCTTTTATTTTACCATCTTCTTTTTTTTTCTTCTTTGATTTTCTACTGTTTTCTTTAAAAATAATGTGAGAAAGGAGCTGCATATTTTAAAACAATGAATTACATATTATTCTGCAAAAGGAGTTAGCCTCTCAACGAGTGTTTATTTTGCGTTATAACTTATATTTTAAAATAATTTTAAAAATGTTTTTTTATTTTAAAAAATATTAAATTAACATAGCTTTAAGTGTTTTTAAATGATTTTAATGAGCTAATATAAAAAATAAAAAAACTATTATTTAAATATATTTTTAATTAAAAAATACTTTTAAAAAACATTTTGTATATAAATACAAAACACATTTAATAAACACCCTAAGCCAAATCAACTTGACCTCTCCAGAGATATACCCAGTATTTAGATTTAAAATTTTAGTTGTGGAGCAATCCACCTAAAAAATAGTTATTAAAAATATATATAATATTTTGATTATTTTTTTATTTTACTTATATTTTTATGATCTTTTTCTGAAAATAATATCTACCATTCCATAAAAGAAAGAAAAAGCTTGAAATCCATGGCGTCTACAAGCAAGAACTACGCATCCAGAGCTCTTCAGTGACAGACTTACAGCACCAAATTCAATGGCATTATAACCATGACTTATCTTCATTTACACAAAGCATAATGCACTTGATCAAATTAAAATGCATTAGATTTATATTAAAATCTCCACCTCATAAGGATCTCTAGACCTGTAAATGCAAGAGCAACTGAGTATACAAATCCCTTTTCAGGGAAATTTTTGTTCCCTTGGCAATCTATAAGTTACCTGTGGGATCAGGTATTTATTAGCTTAAATTCTATTTAAAGAAGGGATTTCTTGAATTAATTGAATTGATTTGCTGACACCATTAAACAGACAAACCAAAGAAAGAAATTGAAGGCAAGAAATTTTAATTAGGAAGGTTTCTTTTCAGTTCCTTAAATAGCTAAAATTTCCCAGATTTTACTTTATGGACAACCATATCAGGCCCTCGTTCCTATATGGCTCTGTAATTTTTCAAAGCAAACAATTGTGCTGGATTGTTCAAAGATTAAGAAAAAAGGTGAGAGGCTGAGAGGTTTTTTTTTTTCTTTTCATAAATTCAATTTTCTAACAGGTGGTACAAAATAGATTTTTCTTCATTCCATGTGTTCTTTAATTTTAATTTTTAGATCATTTTTTTCACCAAATTCTGAAGGATTATATTTTTGTTTTTTTCACTTTGCAGTGCCTTTTTTTTCTTCTTCCGATAACTTCTTTTTTTTTTTTTGAAAATTTAGTTTATTTTTTTATTAATTAAAAGAACTGAGTACGAAATATTTCAGTAAGTTCTTGTGCTTTGTTAGCAAATTAAATGATTTCATGTCTCAAAATTGCCCATGTTGAGCACAATTTATTTATTTTGTGATTTTCCATCTCTGCATAAACACTTCCTTTATTTTCCGCATTTTCTTTTCATGGCGTGTTCTTGTGGAGAAGAGAAGCTGATCAAGAATGTGATTGGTTTCTTCATGCTAAAAGTCTACTAGCCACGCCACCTTAAAGTATATATATGAATCATCACGTGTGAAGGATGTTGAAAAACCTTGAAGTCAAGTTCCAAATCTAGAACTTGATCGATACGCACATGCAGTCACCACCATAACCTGCGGTTTTCAGACTTTTTGTTTGCCAAGAATGAATAATGTCAAGAGACCCATGTTCTTGTTCCTGTACTAACTCTTAGGAAGTTTGATTTTTGAGCATCCTTATTTACAGTTCTTGTCAAGAACAGCTAATTTTCCAACATCAAACCTCAAGCATTTTAACGTTTTCAATACGCCTTCTGTCTGCAGGTGGGGATTACAAGTGAAGCTCAGACAGGAAATCATGGAAATCTTTGAAGTAGTGAAGGATAAATTGGGGTTTGATTCCAAGAGATACTCAACATTATTACTTGTGTGTGCCATTGCTTTGCCTGTGTCTTTCATGATATTGATTATGTATCAGAACCCATCATTTGATCTAAGTGGAGGATTAGCCAAGGCTGAGAAATCTGGAAATGTCCCAATAATCAATGCTGGTAAGACAAGTACACCATGATCATTCATTCATTCTTGAGTTCCAATACTTGTGCTCTTGGTGCTGATACATTCAGATTTTTCTTAATCCTTGTCCAAATTTAGTTCTGATCTGCTTATTCTTTTGTTTTCCTTTCACCGTTTACAGATTTTAAAAATGATTCTTCACCACCTGCCTTCATCCCTGATGGAAGACTGCGTAAGAGGCATTTGCCTCCTGGATTTGGCAATGGAACTAGTTCAAAAAACAATTCCTTGCCGCATGCCAACGAGACTGATGAGAAGCAGCTTAACAGAACTTTGGCTCCAGGATTTCGGAAAGAATCAGGCTCGAGAAATGATTCCTTCGGCAATGGAACTAGTTCAAAAAATAATTCCTTGCCGCATACCAGCGGGCCTAATGAGAAGCAGCTTAACAGAACTTTGGCTCCAGGATTTCGGAAAGAATCAAGCTCAAGAAAAGATTCCTTTGGAAATGGCGCAAGTTCAAAATATAATTCCTCGCCGAATGCCGGCAGGCCTGACGAGAAGCAGGATAATGGAACTTCGGCACCTGAATTTCTGAAAGAATCAGATTCAAGAAACGATTCCTCTCAGAGTACCAGAATGCCTGATGATAAATTGCTTGATGGACTTCTGGCTCCTGGATTTGATGAAAGGTCTTGCTTAAGTAGGTATCGTTCTTCCCTATATCGCAAAACTTCACCCCATAAGCCCTCTTCCTATCTACTTTCAAAACTACGTAGGTACGAAGATCTCCATAAACGTTGTGGACCTCATACCAAACCCTACAACAAAGCCTTTAAGAGACTCAAATATAGCCATGGCAGTAGTGGAGGATGTAACTACCTTGTATGGATACCTGTTAATGGTCTGGGAAACAGGATGATAAGCCTGGCTTCCACATTTCTTTATGCCCTCCTCACAGATCGAGTCCTACTCGTTGAACTTGGAAATGACATGTCTGATCTATTTTGCGAGCCATTTCCAAATTCATCATGGATGCTGCCCAAGAACTTCCCCCGTGTGGTTGAGTTTCGCAGTCCTGACAAGAGACATGCTCGTGGCTATGGAAACCAGTTAAAGAATGGCATTATAAACGAGTCGATGGAATCGCTGCCGTCTTATACATTCCTGAATCTAGATCATTCTCATTATGATCTGGATAGACTAAGTTTTTATTGCAATCAAAATCCAACTCTTCTCCGAAAGGTACCTTGGTTGTTTCTGATATCAGATCAATATTTTGCCCCCTCTTTCTTCTTGACGCCAACTTTCAAAAAAGAAGTACAGAGAATGTTCCCTGAGAAAGAAACTGTTTTCCATCACTTGGGTCGCTATCTTTTCCATCCTTCAAATGAGGCATGGGGGCTAATCATCAGGTTCTACCAGGCATACCTAGCCAAAGCAGATGAGAGGATTGGCCTCCAAATTAGAGTATTCAACACCAAAACAACTACAGTTCAAACTGTTCTTGATGAACTGTTAAAATGCACACAGAAGGAAAAATTGTTGCCACAAGTGGATCCACAAAGTCCTGTAGCTGCTCCATCCAAAAACCAAAGATCGAAAGCTATTCTAGTAACATCTCTATATACGGAGTTCTTCGAAAACATAAGTAGCACATACTGGGCTAAACCAACTGTGACAGGTGAAGTCATAGGGGTTTACCAGCCAAGCCACGAAGAAATTCAACACTTTGGGGATAATATGCACAACATGAAGGCATGGGCTGAAATGTATCTGCTAAGTTTGAGTGACGTGCTGGTGACAAGTGCTTGGTCTACTTTTGGATATGTGGCCCAAGGTCTAGGGGGTCTGAAACCATGGGTCCTGTACAAGATAGAGCAAGGAAACACCCGAAATCCATCTTGTGTAAGAGACTTATCCATGGAGCCTTGTTTTCATTTCCCTCCAACTTATGACTGCAGAACAAAGACCAAGATGAATGCTGGTTCTCTGTTTCCTTATTTGAAATATTGTGAGGATCTGGATTGGGGAGTCAAGCTAGTTGGTGATCATCAGGAGCTGCAGCTATAGTCTATACAGCGGCTTAAGTAAATGATTTGATCATCACACTGGCCTCCAACTGTGTTATAGTGTACCTTTTCTCATTCAATGTCTGTAATGAATTATCTGTAGTTCCATGACTTAACTTACTAGAATTTTTGTTCTTACGAGGTTCACCGTGATTCAAACGCCACTCCCTGTTCGATAATTTGTAGAACAAGGGGGTAAAAATTCTTGAGCTAAATTCAAGGGAAATTCAGCTCCCTCCCTCTCCTTTTCTGCTCACTCCATCTAGTATTTAAATTCACGTGGCACCTGTTCTTTTGATTTTGATGATAAAAGGTATCTTACGTTTAGAAGGATCTTTACCAGATCGTTCGACCTTGAATTATTGCATTCACCAAAATTTATTTTCTGACGGTATTTTTCTTGAGATTTGAATACCACTTGCCAAGCAGTCTGTAAGCCTCCATGAACCGAACATAGAAGTTGAATCAGCTAAAGAAAATTTATACATTTCATGGAAAAAAGTATACTTTAAATATCCTGTCTGGATTGCAAGTTAGCCCGTCAACTCGGATGAACGTATCAATTAGTTTAGTGTAAGAGTTATTGGGTTGCCGTCAAATCAAAATAGATGTTCAAAGTAAATAAAAATAAGGCTAACTTTGTATGAACTATCAAGTCATTATTTGTTTTGTTTGTTTTACATAACTTGCGGGGCTATATAGTTTGGGCAACTGGCTACAGCTCAGGAATATATTGCCCTTTTTTCTTGTTAACACGACACGTCCTGTGTCTCGACTTGTTGAGTTAGTAAAATCAATTGTTTAGCCGTTGAAGTCCAGAATTAACGTCAGAAAGTCTTAGTTTAAACCCTTTGACCATGCTTGCCTAGGTCCCTAAAACACGGTTTGGAATTCATTCTTTTAATATAATTGAATTTAATTATAGTATTTAATTTAAATTCAATTGATAAATAAATTGAATTATATATTTAGAAAAAGTAAAATTCTATTTTTCTTATTTTTCATATCACTTTCATCGCCTTTAAATTGAATTCAATTTAGAATTACTACCCTTGCAACATAATTCAAGGTTATTTTACCTCTTCTTAAACCATAGGGAAATATTAAATGCGTGTTCTGAACTCTAAATATTTCTAATTAATCAATCCATAGATAACACAAGTTTATATGAAGAACGATAAAGAAGAGTTTGGTCGAACATATAAGATGGAATTAATGCAATTTTTCTTTTTTAATATCTTTGAGATTATATGCAAAACTCGTATTCCATCTCATCAAACCTAAGCCCAAGTTTAGTTAAAAACTCAAGAAACCAACATAATCTATGTATTTAAAGAGAATTTTTGCTAAAAAAATTGATTTTTATCTCTTCTCCTCTTTTCCTTCCCTGTCGAGACTTCCCTCTCATTCATATTCACTGAGATATTCAACTTTAAACTTAAGTTTTTTTGAATTTTGAGATGGGGTAAAGAAACAAGCACCTATAATGACTTCCTTTTTTATTGTTTTGATTGGGGATTTGATAATTGGTGGATTAAAGAAGTGTTTTAAGGTTTTTATGATGTTTAATGTTTTAATTTAATATGTGAATGATTTAAGAGTTTTTATTGAAGTTTATAGTGTTAATTTTGGCTTAAAACGAACTGGTTAAAGACTGAAATTATGAGTTTTAGAAGAATATATTGTTTGGTAGAAAATATGCAGTTTTGAATATTGGTAGGTTGAGATTCTGAAAATCCCGACCATCCAGTCAACTGGTTGGTCTGGACCGGCTGACTGGTTGGTTTGATGATATTAATTGACCTAGCAGCAAGGGTTAATCGGGTCTATTAGATTTGATTAATTGGGTTATATTTGGGATTGATCAGGTAAATCAGTTCGACTTTATAATTATGTTTTTGTCTTTGAGCTTAGATTTTTAATCTTTTATATTATTTTGCTTCGAATTGTTTTTTTGAATATTTTACATATTTGCTATAGGTTTTACTGATGTTCCTTTTAACAATACTCAATAATCTTTGGTTCTATATCCGTTATGTATATTGATTATATAATGATATTCTTGAATAGCTATATATATATATATATATGTTGATTTACTTTGAAGTACTCATCAGTTTCTTGAATATGTATTCATATTAAATTATATTTGATATGACATTCAGTTGCTTTAATAATTATACGAATATCTGTTATGTCTGGATATCAGACTTGTCGGTAACTTTATACTAACGAAGCGTAATTAGTCTTTGTGGATGTCGTATTTGTATTCCTAGTTGTTGAGAGAGGCACTAACCTATGTGTGACTGATCATCATGCAGTGGTCACCTTCAAGTATCGTCTAATGTCTGATATGTATTATACTATCATATGCTAGTATGCTTAGAGTGTATATTTATATCAAGATATGTACGACTTATAAATTATTAATATCTAAAAATATATACTAAATGTTATTCCCTCATTAAATTGGTTGAACTCACATCTTATTTTTATATTATTTTCATGTCCTTAATTTTTGTTAGTAAATTGACTTTGTTAATCGTTTTTGCTTTTTCACTTTTGTTTGGCGTGCCTTACTTGTTTCTGTGAGGTTTTTTTTTTTAATTTATCTTAGAGTGCTCTACTATTATACTATTTTATTTAAAATTGAATTTTATATAATGTATTATGAATCCTTGTTTTTTTTTAATATGATGATGAGGTTTTTTAAAAATTTATGATACGCTGCGTATTTTTATATAATTTGTTTTATAATATATATGTTTCAAGGCTTAAGGAATGTGTGGTTTTCTCACAGTGCTGCTCCTACAATGTTAGTTATGGAGATCCAAAATTCCGGTCATGACATTATCTTTCATTTATAAAAACTAAATTGTTTTTTTATTAAATTTAGATAAATTATTCATATTCAAATTGGTACGCTAAAAACAAACAAAAAAGAACGAAAATTTGGCAGATTCAATGTTGTTTATTTTACGGATTAACTATAACTTTAAGCTAATAATAATGTTGAGCGGCAATATTTTCAAGTGTTAATGCATTGATTGTATTATTTTAGATAGCTTGTGAGCTAATATTTGGGGAAATGGCTCCATGATCATCCAGAGAGTATAGACATCGACATTAATATTTTTGCCTTAATTATGCACATTTGTTTTGGTACGTACTCTATAATATAATATAATGTAAGAATCCGATGTCTCATTTACATTGTCCATAAACAACTTGCAACCATAATATTTTAGAAATATGGTTGCTAACTGGATACACTCACAAGTCCCTGTCGAAAATGATAAAAAAAAAAAAAAAGGAAGAAGAAGGAAACACCTCAAGTTATGCTTAATTAAAGAATTAGTTGATGATTGAGGCGGGTATATAAAGAATAAATATATAAGAGGTAAAAATATATTTAAATAAAAAATTAAAATAAAAAATATATATGTTTTCGAGATAGTTTCAAAGTAAATTTTTATATTTTCAAAACATGAAGTACAAGAAGTTGTATCATTTCTATTTTTATTGTTTTTTTTTTCTGTCATGATCAAATAATATTATTTAAAAAGGCAAAGTTAAATATATTGTTTAAGAAATTTTTAACATATAAAATGAAATTTGCATTATGGTAGACAATTTAAGTGGAATTAAGATATTATATAGGGCTTCTATCAAGTTATTGTAAGGATTAAGACAAATTATAATTAAGGAGTAATTTAAAACATTATGAGTTCTATATCAAATAATTGTAGTACTTATTAAGACAAATTATAATGAATTTAAAATATTACATATATATATTCTATCAAACAATTATGGCATGACAAATCAATATATAGGAATTTAAAGTCTTGATTTCTGCCCTAACGACAAGAAGAAGAAAAGATTTGATTTGTCATAAAATATAATTCATATTAAGCTTTCCCTTTCTATTAATCGTCGACAATTGACTTTTAAACGCAAAAGAATATCGATCGTTGATATAGATATGCTAATTATTGTAAATCCTTGTGGTTCAATATTTCGTGGGATATTATATGCTACCTAATTAAGTTAACTTAACAACGTTTTCTCTTCTGAGAAAAAACTTAATTAACAACAAAGTTGCAATTAAGGAAATTGGTGTAAGAAATGCAATTAATTATTAACCCAATTTAAAATGTAAGAATCTAATTGCTTTTTTTTTGGTTTAATCAAACATGTTTATATGTGTGTGTGTAAAATAACAGTTTTTATCTCTTTATTATTACAAAAAGAATATGCTCAGTTATTAATCATTCTATGCAATTAGCCACGTTAATATATCCTTGTCCTAATTAAAATCAGCTTGTTTAATTTTTCTTAAGCAGCAACGTACTAATTAGAAATTAAGATGGAAATTAATTAAAGCATTTAATTCCGCCATATGTTTTTAATTAGTGAAGCATAGTTGGCATTAAAATAGTTAATGGCTGAACTTTTAGTGCAAATCGCTTTCTAATTACACAAGGGATCGAGCAAATATACAAGACTTGAAGACCAAAAACAAGAGGTTGTCTTTCCCTCTTGCCTGCCTAGTTTTGCTGCTATAAGTTTTGGCAGACCGAAATTGAGAATTAATGGCTGAAATTCTGTCCAAGTGAGAATTAAAATTGCCAACAATTCAAGGTACGTACGTACCATCTTTTTTCATTGGTCTCTTCTTCTATAACATAGTTCTCTCCTTCCCTATATCCCAAATATCCTTCTTTCATCTTTTTTTTTTAGTGATTTTATATCACTTCATTTAATTCGCCATTATTTTATTTTTTTTTATTTAAAAAAAAACCTAGAAGCATAACATATTCGGTGCTTGATTACCCCTGAGGTGTTAATTAGCATAGATAAGTACCAGGTTTTGCGTACTGTAAAATTTCTTGTAAAAATAAGGCTTGAGAAAGAAATTTCTCACAAATAGTATGTAATTTGTTTCAAAGCTTGTTTAAGTGAGCTTCCACTGTACTAAAGCTGTTATGCTCTCTGTAGTATAGATTAATTACATGCCTGAAAATATACAGATGGGCTTCGACACCAAGTAATTGTCTAAGAAGAACAGAATGGTTGATTTCACATCAAAGCTCAGGACACATGCATGAATCTGAAACAGATATGAACAACAAGTAATTTAAATTATTTGTTTTATTTATTTATTTATTATTTTTACAGGGCTGCTCTAGCTTGCTTCCTAATTCTTTCTTTGTCAACTCTGTCAATCCATGCACATTGGGCCGGGCAATCATCATATTTAGTATTTTCGAAATCCCGCCCCTTCCTAGAGATCTGAATCTCTTAGAAAATTTAATTGTAAACCCCAAGCTATCTAGCTATACCTTTTTCTGACTAAAGAAAGACTTTCATTCTTTGTTTTTATTTCTAGGTTTTCAGTGTGTGTGTGTGTGTTTCCTCGAGTACCACCATGGCATGAAAAAATTCACAACTTCTAAGATGTCTGACATGGTTTCAAATGAATTTTCAGGGATGATCAGCACCATAAGAGATCAAACTTCCTGGAACAGGAAAGGCTTTCAATTCAAAGTGCAGAGAAATGGATATTGTTCAATAATATCATTTGCTTGTTTGATAGTTTTCTCTATTCTAGTAATAGTCTTAATCGTTCAGCAGAGGAGTACAACATTCAAAGTTAATGGAGGAGATGCTAAAATTAATGCCTTGGCAGGAGGAGCTGCTCAAACTGAGACATCAGGAGTTGTAGGTAGGTAAGACCAACCTTTTTTGGTTTATTCTAGTTTGATATGGCTGGTTTATGAATTCCTTCCTGATTTTTACAGATTCAGGAAATGTTTCATCTCAACAACTTCTTGACGAACTTTTTGCTCCTGGACGTGACAAAGGATCTTGCTTAAGCCGGCATGAAGCCATCCTATTTCGGAAACCCTCCTCGCATAAGCCCTCTCCCTACCTCCTCTCCAAACTTAGGAACTATGAAAGTCTTCATAACCTCTGCGGGCCTTATACAGAAGCCTACAACAAAACCCTCGAACAACTCAAGTCTGGCCGTAAGGCCAGCACCACAGATTGTAACTATGTTGTCTATACACCTTTAAGTGGCCTGGGGAACAGGATGCTGACCATTGCCTCAGCATTTCTTTACGCTCTCCTCACAAACCGAGTCCTACTGTGGAATTCGGAAGTGAAATTGCCGGTCTGTTTTGTGAGCCATTTCAGCAAACAACATGGTTATTGCCTAGGGATTTTCCCTTAAGCAATCAGTTTGACAATTTCAGCCAGGAATATCCTCATACATATGGAAACATGCTGAAGAGTAGAATCATAAACACTGCCGTGAAGTCTCCACCACCACCATTTCTTTATATTTATCTAGCTTACAACATTGATCGTTACGACGGGCTTTTTTACTGTGATCAAAATCAAGATCAACTTGGAAAGGTCCCCTGGCTGGTTATAAAATCAAACCAGTACTTTGTTCCTTCTCTCTTCTTAGTCCCATCTTTTAAGCAGGAACTAAGCAAGTTGTTCCCTGATGAAGAAACTGTTTTTCATCACTTGGGTCGCTACCTTTTCCAACCCTCAAATGAAGCATGGGGACTTATCACTAGGTTCTATCGAGCTTACTTATCCAAAGCAGATGAGACGATTGGCATCCAAGTACGAGTCTTCGATACTAAAGCTACTCCATTTCAAACAGTTATGGATCAGATTTTGTCCTGTACTCTAAAGGAGAAACTACTTCCTGCAGTCCTAGATGTGGTGCAAAATTCTGCTGCTTCTTTGTCCAATAACCAAAGAATGAAAGCTGTTTTAGTAACATCTTTGTACTCGGAGTACTATGAGCATATAAAGGGTATGTATTGGACAAAACCAACTGTGAGTGGGGAGGTGATTGGTGTTTTACCAGCCAAGCCATGAAGAGCATGAAATTTATGGGAATAACATGCACAGCATGAAGGCATGGACAGAAATCTATCTGCTAAGTATGAGTAATGTACTGATTACAAGTTCTTGGTCAACATTTGGTTATGTGGCTCAAAGTCTAGGTGGTTTGAAGCCATGGATGCTTTACAGGCCTTTGAACGGAACAACCCCAGATCCTCCTTGTGTGCAAGCTGTGTCAATGCAGCCTTGCTTTCATTTCCCTCCAAGCTATGGCTGCAAGGCAGATGTCTACATTGGTCCCGGTGCTATTGTTCCTCATGTGAAGCATTGTGAGGATGTGGAATGGGGATTAAAGCTCGTTAAAGATCATTGATTAGCCGTAGATGTTTTCTTGTTCGTATCGAGTTATTTAATTACTACTGTAGGTTATATATTCGTATAAACCCCACAAGTTTTGTAACTGCACTGGCCAAATCAATTCATCACAATAACAAAACCTAAAAGGCATGCCCTATTTTGCCCTTACAGAAATACTCGTCGTCTATGTATTGTAAAATAGTCTTCTCGCATCGACATTTAGATCATTGCCAGATTCAATGAGGACATCTAAGTCTTTTTATATTATTTGAGAACAATGCAATGACAAAAAAAAAAATAACTTTAGAAGAAAAAAATATATTAAACTAGTGTATAGAAGTCTTTTTTTATATGGTGAAATTATTTAAATGTTTTTGGATAAAAAAATATAAAACTTTTTTGCATGGGTTGTTTTGTTGTTTTGGTATTTTAATCTTAATTTTTTTTTATTAGACTCACGTGTTGTGTTAACTAAGAGGTACTTTGGTTTTTAAAAAAAAATTATAAAGTATTAATAAAAAGAAAATGTGACTTTTGTGTATAGTGATATTACTTGACATGAGTGTTTTGGTATTTTACACATAAATTTTTCTTGTTATTCTTACATTGGTAAGAGACAATTTGATATTTTTATAAATTAAAATATTAATTAAAAAAATAGCTTATATATACTATGCATGTATTCATTAATAAATAAATTGTTTTCGTGATTTTTGAGTGATGTTGTTTATAGGTCAAACTCTATCTTCCATGACAACGTTGGAAGCACACTAATATCCTATTTATATTGATATGATAAGTGTGTGCAACGGTGCGATGCTAGGCTCCAATGAGCTTTTTTTTTTTATTCTTGTTAAAAATATGGTGTCCTATTATTTATTTTTAATTTCTGATTTTATCTTTATTTTTTTATTGCTATTTGTTTTTTTCTTTTTCTTTTATTTGATTTTTTTCTTCAATTTCATCCTTCGTCATTTAATTTAACTTTATTTTTATATCAAATCTTCGTGATTTTTTTTGGAATTGATCTTCATGATTTTTTTTTTACCTTTTTTTTATGCAACTATTATACCAATCATGTGTTCATGGTTACGAGATTAGCAGGTTATTTTGTTTTTCTTTGCTTTTTTTGTAAGTTTTTTTTTTAATTTTACCATTTAATATTGAGTTGTTTGATAGTTAAGTTTCTTAGTTTATCCAATTCACTTTCATTAATGATTTTGTTTTTATCTTTTATTAGCATAGCTAATCATTTGATTAAGTAAAAAATTTATTCTATAAAACAAATTTATTAAATATAATTAAGTATATAACACGTTGCAAGATTAAATATCTTAATTTTAGTTATTTTTTAAGTAAATATTAATTTAATTAATTCAAATGCACGAATAATTATTTTGATTTAGGGTTGAGAATTTTTTATAAGAAAAAATACATTGAAAAAGCTTATATTTTTTGTACTTCAAAAAAATTTTTTATCCAACCCATGGCAAAATACAAGTCAAATTGCTGGTTTTTATTTAATCTTGGTACGCCCTATATTTTGTTCTTTTAAATTCCAGTTGTGAAAGTATGATATGAAATTCTGTAATTTATTTTTTTTAGCGAATGTCTGAAAGGTGAAAACCTATTGCCGAAATTGCAAGTCTTGTTGATTGCCCAAAATAGCAGCACATTCTCCATCTAGCAAACCAGTAATGAAAAAGAGGACACAAATCATAGAAGCAGAAACTGATGGATGCATTTACCACTGATAAAACCAGAAACAAGCATGAACATGCATCCAAACCCCAACTAAACGAGACTCACTGCCTGCTTTCTTCTCCTTTTCCAAAGTCCTATCCCTAGTCCTAAGGAGATGGAGAAGTTACAAACTGCCTAGGCAAACTAAAGATGTCCTTGCCTGCGAAAGGAGAGGTCCACTCGCGCGAACGAGCTGAGGATGATGTTTCTTTAGCCACTCCACTGTCCCGTAACCCTGATAGGAAGGAACTATTTGTACTGCTCGTCCTTGTGCTAGACGTGTTCCTAAGTAATGATGACAGACCCAGCCACAACCCATTTGACTTGGAGGATAACATGTTCGAATCCAAAGTCCAATCGATGCTGGTGTAATCAAATTCTGACATCAGGCCTCCTGTATTCCAATCAACATGTGAAGAACCTAAAGTTCCAGCTGAGCCCCAGCCAGTGAATAAACCAAGTGAGGACGGTGCTGCTAGAGAAGGCAAAGATGCAGTCGTTTTACCATATGAACCTTGCAACTGAGATGGAACTGTAAGTGAAGGAGACCTTGTTCCTCCAAGTCCATTTGATGTATAATTCACTGGGCCGCTATAAGGGAACGGGTTTTGTTTGTATGACACTGGATGGTAAAATTGTTGTGAGCTCTGATTTACAAGACCAAGGCTTCCAGTGCTCTGATTTGAAAGCAACTTAACATTTGACCGCATATGTTCAACACCTGGAACATTATTTGAATACCATCCAGCTGTTACTGAAGGAGTGGCACTTGCGTAAGGGACTGTATTTTGTTTGGCATTCATAGATTGAGGGCTGACTGGTTCCCTCACAATCTGCTGCACATTTTTCCTCTCATTTCCAGTAAAACCAAGCTGGACACCGAGTTTTGTTGATGGAGGTGCTACTTGCATGGATGGTCCCATAGATGATGAGAATGCAGAGCTCGATCCTGTTGTGCCCACTCCTTCAGTAAAACCAAGCTGGATATCAAGTTTTGTTGATGGAGGTGCTACTTGCATGGATGGTCCCATAGATGATGAGAATGCAGGGCTCGATCCTGTTGCACCCCACCTCTTGTCTGCTAGTGGCTTGGGCTGATTCAGAGGTTGCAAGTTTCTACTCCCAGGTTCTGAATACATTGGCACTGGAATTGCTGTTTTGTAGTTGAAATCCCGTTCATTCATTCTCTGTTGTGCTGTAACTGAAGTCACAGGTACATGCTTTTCATGCAGTCTCCTCAGGTTATTCGTATCGGCAGTATATTCTTGCCTTGGTGGAGTTGCAGGTGGTTCCTGCTTCTGTGGCTGCAGGGTCTCCTCTGCCTTCACTAGATCCCCTTCACAAGCAACCACTGCTCTTTCAACCTCCTGCTTTGAGCATTTGTATCTCATCTCCATTGCTGAGATTTGAGCGAGCTCCTCATTTATGTCAATTTTTAGGTTACCACCACTTTCAAGCTTAGAGTCCTTTTGAGCTTCCTCTTCACTTCCCTCAAAAAGCCAGTTTACCGATTCTTCTACCCTGCCCTCATTCAGCATAAGGGCCAAGATTGCCTGCTCATGAGAAAAACCCATCGCCACAAGCTGTTGTGAAAGCCTTTCTAGTTTTCTTGACATTAGATACCCACTGCATCGGTCATGCAACTCTTGCACCCTCCTCTCTCTCTGACGCTGATGCTTTTTCTCATTCCTCTGACAGATCTTCTCACGTCGGTCGCTGTCTAAGCCAGGTATCGTTTCCTGTCGAGTAGAATTGATTATCTTCTCTTTAATGTCCTCTGACTCACCAGAGCAGCTCCCATTGTTGGAAACTGAATCATACTCAGAAACTGTTCCATGTGGGCTGCTAGAATGCTCATCTGTGTCATCTATATTTCTGAAACGACCATTATCATGCAAGGGCGGGAAAGCAGCAGCAGCTGGTATTTCTAATGTGTGAAAAGTCCCAGAAATTGGATTATAAGCATTCGCTGGATTCCCAGTTACAGAGTTGGTTGATCCAGAAGACTTAATGGATGCTTTTGGTTGTTCTATAGCAGACTTTGCAGAGGTCTTATCCTTGGACTTGGTATTGGATTTTGATGCAGGAGACATCTTTCTGGATTACTATAAGATAATGTTCCTGCAAAATGTAAAAACCACTTCTTACAGCTAGAGAAAGTATAGCATAAATGCACATATCCAATGCATCATTTTCCATCTTTAACACCATATTCATGATAAACTGCAAAGAGTGTAGGAAAGAGAATTGGTTCACAATCTAATTCTTATCAGAAATACCATATGCAGTTCCCTCAAAACATTCATTTAATCATATGTAGAAAACTCGATAACCTACATCCATAACGCTTTTAAAATCCCATTCTTAATGGATGTTATGGGTGACAATCTCAAGATGAAATCACCTAAAAAGCATACAGCATGCTACGTATTACATAAGAATCAACTGCATCTCGTTAGCTGCCCACTATTTAATGAAAAAACATATATCGACAAAAAGAGACAGCAGAATCATAAACTGAAAACCCAGGTGGCATAATGCATTCATCACACATTTGAAATTACAGAGTTAAGTCACACAAATCTGAAACTAACATAGTTTTGAGGAAAAGAAAAATGGAAAAGAGAATAACACGAATTTTCTGCAATTCATCGATTTGCTAACAAGAATATCATCAAATCAAACACAAATGCAAAACAAGATATTTCACATCCTGATAAAGTGAGCAAACATAAAACCAAAGGTAAGATGCAAAATCAAATGTCATTAATTCAGCTCTCAAAATTGCATAACCGACTAATAAAATATCATTTGCAGCCAATTTTTCGTAAGCCAAAAACATTATGCAAACAATAATAAAAACTGAAAAAAGAATTGATTCAAACACAAATCCATATACCATCCCACATTCTCAATGCAAAACACAAGAAATGAAATCTTCAGTATTTCTTTGAATGGAAAACAAAAAGAAATGAAATTTCTAAATACCTACAAACCAAAAAAAATGAAGCCCCACCACAAATTCTTGACCTCCACATAAAAAATAATAATAATAACTGAATTTTTACAGAAAAGAAATGAGCATAGAATAAAAAACTTAAATAAATACAATTAGATCTCTCAAAATCCAACCAGACCCGAAAACAAAGAGATCAAAGCAAACCAAACACATAAAAAAAAAAATCAAACTTTCACAAACAACATTGATTTCTCAATGCATTCAAGATCTCTCTGCACCAAATTCAAGAAACACAAAACAAGAAAAAAAATGGATCTGATAACAAACCTTGAAGAGAAAAGCGGCTAAGGGGTCGTTGATTTTGTAGTTGATTTGTGGGTTACGAGCGTTTCTTCGAAATTGTTTGCTATGTTTGTCTGTCTGTTGTGCAGTTTTAATGGCTTCCTCTATTTCTGGTTTATTTTTAAGGATTCTCTCTCTTTCTTGTCTTTTTTTTTTTTAATGTTCTCTCTCGTACGCCAGGTGGAATTAGACTGTATTTAATTTACGGTAATGGTTTTTTTTCCCTTACTAATTAATGCTAATTTTAGTAAAGATTCTTCTTGAAAAAGGTTGCTGAAAAACAATTAATTATTTGATTTATAAGATTTGAGATTTAAACTAAAAAATCTTAACTTAATAAAATTTAATTGGCGTGACTAAAGTTAATCTAAACTCTAAGATCAATTTTAAGGATTTTTAACAAAAAAAATAAAGTTATTTTATTCAAAATAACTTGTTTATTTGCAAATTAGATCAATATTCTAATAATTTAAGTTTCTTTCAAGTAAATTTCTAGATCGGATCTCACATCTATAAATTAAAAAAAAAGATTTCGTTAAAAAAAAACTTTGTTTTTATAAATCTAGCGGCATTCACATTTTTAACAAGAAAAAATCATAAATAATAATATCTCGTACAATGAATTTGTCTGATTTTAGATGCAATAATTACCATAAAAAAGTATATGTACGGTGATACATTAATAACCTTTTCCAATATTAGGGACCTAGATTTTCTTTCCATTTTATTTACTTATTTATTTTCTTTTATTTTATTTTATTTTTCTATTTTTGAAATGGGATGCGTAGAACAGGAAAATAGGCAAGGTAGATCCTAAATAGGCTGTTAAAATCCCGGTAAAACCTAACAGCCACCACCTGTATTTAAAATGTAATAAATTTAAGTTTTAATATATATATATATATATATATATTATACCAGAATTTGCCCTTTTTTGGCTACAAACCATAGACGTGCATGTGTTGCTGTGATTTTTTTTTTTTTTTTTTTTATTTACGTGGGGTGTCCGGGCCAGCTTACGCGCACCACGACTATTCCCCACGGCCCGCTGGACATCCTGCAAGCCCAGGAGCATGTAAGGCACCGCGGGGGTGACAGGCGTACACATAGAGGGTCGAACCCGGGACGGGGGCGGAACAAGTCACACGAATTGACCACAGCAGCTAAACCCTCAAGTGCGGGTACACTCGAGGACTCGAACTCAGGACGCATAGGCAGGGCGAAGCCTGCCATGGCCACTGAGCTGCAAGCCTCGTGTGTGTGTTGCTGTGATTTTGATGTGACAAGTAATGGGATCGAAGTAAAGAAGCGGTAAATGGCTTTATTAAACTAATACTAAAATATTTAATTGAATAATTGAAAAGAAGAAAATAGGTATTTGTGTTTAAATAATTATCACCTTTGGCCTTGATGGCCAACATTCCCTTTTACCAAAAGTTATTAAACCAGCCCAACAATGTCATTGCCAAAGGCTCGTGTAAAGACTTGAATTAATTAAATATAATGCTATTTTAAGATTTTTTTAAAAAAATAAAATTATATTTTTAAAAAATATATTTTTAAATCACACCGGTCAATTTTCATTTGATTTAATTTAAAAATTTATTTAGAATAAAAATTAAATTATTAAATCACTACTTAACTTGTCAAAATCGAGCTGGTTTTATAAACATTATTTTTGTTTTAAAAATGATTTTCTGTTAATTTCATTGCATATTACCTCATTTTCATTGTGTAAAATAGTTTTTATATATAAAAAAAAAATCTAAAGGAAGAAGTTTCACGTGAAGCATGGACAGCTCTCATTATAATTTTACCACTTGTCTGTCCATTTTGCCAGTCGAAAGGTTTATTAAAGGAGGTGCAGCTAAGGGGTGGAACCAGAAATTTTGGGATTAGAGGGGCAAATAAGAAAACAAGTGATTTTAGGGTGCAAAACATGTAAAACCAAGGCATATGCTTAAAACGTTTAAGACTTCTAGGACTAAAATGTAAATATTGTCCATAATTGGGGTGCCATGGCCCGCACCCTTCAATGTGGTTCAGCCTCTGCCTGCTAGCACAATCATTTGAGCACCTTGCCTCCAAAAAGCCTTCCTTTTGCAATCATTTGAAAAAACTATATAACCTTTACATAAAATGATAAAAATAAATAAATAAATTATTGGGATAATTCACATGATCCTTGCCTATCTAGTTCCATCAACAGTAAAATCACGTTGCATTACAAAGGAATACAGTAATAAGTAATTACTTAAGATAAAAAAAAATTTACCTGTCTTGCAAGAGGCCAATGGGCCAAACCAAGATATCAGTTGTGTGGTCATTACAATTGTCACCGTGTCTTTTACTTGGGAATTCTCAACGTGGTTTGGGCCAATAAAAGGCACAGCAAGATTAAGAAAAAAATGAAGAGCTGATCCTCTTGTGATTTTGGTTATGATGAAGAAGAAAACAGGAAAAATAGAATTATATATATCAGTTGAAGTTAATCACAGTAAACAAGATCTGAAAATCCAAACAACAATCAAACATAGCCTAGAAGCAACACTAATTTCTAATCTTGGCCACAGTAGCAGCCCTACTAAGAACACTGAAGTGAAATCTTGACTGATCATTGTCCCAGAAGAGTCCAATTTCATCGCTTTCCCTCAAATTCCTCCTTTTAACGAAGTGCTTTGTCCAGCCATCATTGAAAATATAGCTTTTAGAAGTGCTCCATCTTTTGAAGACCAACTGATGCATACTTCCAGTATCGATATCCCAAACCCAGACCTTCAAACCATTGATTTCTTGATTCGGAATTATAACCTGTTTAGTTTGATCCTCGTTCAAGAAAGGCAGGATATGTTTCTCAACCAAATCTGCAGACACAAGCAGCCTGCATAGATTACCCAGATCACTTGGCTTCATCTTCTTCTTGATCTCGAATGGGTCATGATGATACAGACTTAGTTGAGTTGATACCCCACGAGACCTCTCCTCTAGCAAATCCCCAAGGCTAAAAGACGATCTCATCGTCCTAAGATTAAAAGCCACCCTTCTCTCCAACTCTTCTCCAGATTCATTGTTTCTTGAATCAGGATCAACAGAGTTCTTGAAAACCCAGTTTTCGTCTAAAAGCTTTGGTTCCTTTAAAACCCTCCCTGGATTTCTTGAAGCAACAACAATGGAACCAATTCCGCTGCTTGTTTTTGGCTTCTTGAACCAAAAAGGATGCTCATTGAAAAGTGGCTGTGACCCAGCAAACACTTCTCTCTCGGCTTGTTGACATTCACATTCTTTTCTTTTCTTAGGATTATTGGTGTTCCTGGAAGGAAAACAAGAACTCAAAACACAAAATTGTTGTTGTTTCTCCATTGTTGCAATAACAGATAAAATAAACAACGAGACGCAGATAAGAACCAAGATTTTCTCACAAATGTTTTACTCTGTGGGAGTGGATTGATAAATATATAGACTGGAGTTTATCAGTGTGGAGTCCGGAAAGTCAGTCAGTATGCGATTCGGAAAAGAAAGAAACTTTGTTACCAAGTAATTCAACGGTAAGTACTAATTTGGTTTGTAAATCTATTGAGACTTGAGACGGGAAATCAAATCAGTTTTCTCCCGCTCTTTTCCTATCGCCCGTTATGTTGCCGCCCTGCATCTCATATTATCTTCCTCTTGGGCTCGGCCCTTCACATAGTTACCGAACCTGTCCTTCTAAACTGTACGAGGAGTTTAACATGTCAGGTGATTTAACATGTCATTTCGTAACCTGGATAATTTGGAGAAGATCTAAACAATTATTTTAAAAATATATATATTCAAAACGATTTTGTTTTAGTTTTTTTTTATAAAAAAATAATACAAAACAACATTATTTTTTTAATTTAACATAAATATTCAAATTAGTTTACATATATATCAACTAATCTCACATTATTTTATTCTAAAAACTCAATTGACCAACTCATAGATATACAAATTGCTAGACCTTGAACCAAGCCAGGTATTATAACTATGGATATGTGAAGTGCCCCTGCTCCCATCATTCCATGTCTAATAAATGAAAGAACACCATGCACACCATGACAACAGACTGAAAATTCTTCCTCTGCGGTTTTTCCTTACCCCAACAGAACTCAGTATTCAAATCAATGAGTGGCATGTTACTAATACATAAATGTAGATTCCGTTCACCACTAGAAAATTAGAAATCATGAACAAAATATTTCATCGACGAGTTAACATGATTCTGTCAACCATGATATAATGGCTGACAGAGTTCGACGAAATGTTGACGTCAACAGTAGCAGAGCTAGAAAATAAATTAAGGGGGCCAAATCAGGAAAATTATTCCATGGGGGAGAAATTTTTCATTTTTTCTACTTTTTAGGCTAAAACTATAAATTAATATTGTTATGGGGGCTGGAAAAAAATTTATGGCAAATAAATTAAATGCACCAGCAAGATTATGCCCGTCATTATGTAGTAAATATTACTAATGTTTGCTAATTATGGCCTGTTACAGAAATTTTAATCTGATTTATTTGCCATAAATTGTAAGCTTCATGGATGATTAATTGATTATTGCCTTTTGGTCTTTCTATTCCCTTCCAAGATCCAAGTACCACACGTTCTCTCATTTCCTTCCTGCCTTGTGTGTCACTTTCAAGAAATGTAACGTTCAAATTAACTCAACATCATGCTCTATATTCCTATATAAATCACGCAGCAATCTCCATTGCCTGATCAAATACCACCCTCTCTGTAATATCACCTTCAAAATGGCTTTTAATCTTAAGCTCTTTCTTTTCGTTGCTTTATTGGCATGCAGCAGCTTGGGCTGCTACAAGGCCAAGGCAAGACCGCTGGCTTCAATCTCAAACCTTTCGACTCGCTTAAAACTAGATGAAGAGTCATCAAACTGCTGGGACTCTTTGTTGCAACTACAAGCATGTACTGGGGAGATTGTTCTTTTCTTTCTTAACGGCGAGACTCAACTTGGTCGTAGCTGTTGCCAAGCTTTGAGCACCATTGGTGAACATTGCTGGCCTAACATGATTGATACACTAGGATTTACCACTGAAGAGAGCCAAATTCTTGAAGGCTACTGTGATAAAGCTGCCGATCCCACTACTCCATCACCGTCAGCACCATCTGCGGTGCCTGTTGAGATTGTTCCAAAGCAAACTTTGGTTCCTTGATTAGAATTTGAGGTTAGCTGTTAGTGGTAATAACAGCGAAAACAACAGCAATAAAGAATAATTACACTCTTTCTCTGTGCTTTAGATTTTATATATAAGTTATGTTGATCAAGTAATTTGCTTTGCTCATGAGAGACGTTATTTGAGAAAGAGTGGACGTCTCTCTCTCTCTCGTTTTTTCTTTATCTGATCTTTCATTGCGAAGAGAAATTAACACCAATATATAATCACTCAATATATATATATATTCACATGAACAATTAAACTAATTAAATGATAATTATATCAAACAAGAAACAACTCTGAATAATGATTGAATATTTTGAATAATAAAATAACTACTTAAACTATATATGAAATCCATTAAAATCAAGGGGTGCCTTTCATTTTTGGTTTAAATATGAAATAATAATTATGCAATGGATGATCCAATAACCATCATTCATTGTTTAAATATGAAACAATAATATTCATTTTATAATTTTATAAAAAATCAATTTTCTTTAAATTTTTAATTTAACAATAAAATCCAATTAATTAGCACCCATTAAAATTAATCATCATTTATTCAATTATAACACACCTAAATTATAAAATCAAACTTAATTTCATCAAATGATAATAAAATTTAATTTTTCTCAAATCTCAAATAAACCCTAGTATACAAATTATATATTAATACATAATTTTTTTATAGTAAAAAGTTGTAAAACACTTAAATATACAAGTAAACTACTAAAATAATTCAATAAATTAATGTAAAATATAGATGAAATACCAAAAAAATAAGTTGGTCTATTTTCTTTTTGTATCAAAACTTCACAAAAAATCCAACAATCGGTTATGATATTATTGATAGATGTAGGTTACTAAAAAAATTCAATAAATTAACTTAAAATATAAATGAATTATAAAAAAATAAACGAGTTTATTTATTTTATGTATTGAAACTTCGCAAAAAATCCAACGATAGATGGTTATTGATAGATGTAAATGTGGGTTGAGGTGCATGGAGGAGGAGGGGAAAAAAAATAAGGGGAACAAATGTCGTTATACCATATTAACATTTGTCGATGGAAATAATTTGTCAGCAATTCCAGTATTAAATAGTGATGAGTAATTAAAATTATGGACTAAACGTAATCCATCATAATTTCTGTGGAAAATTAATTAATGATGGAAATTATTTGTTATCATTTCCATCGGAAATTAGCGATGAAATTTTTCCTATCGACGTTTATGCTGCTATTTACAAATTTTTCTGGTTGTGGTTCTAAATTTGTTAATGAAGGTGCAGGTGAAGAATGAGTGATCTCTATCCTCATCTACAGCTATGCAGACACAAACAGGATCATTATTAACTTGTGTAAGCTTTGAGGTTGTAGGCAATTAATCAGACTCAAACATAAGCCTTCGGCCATAATTTCTTAGGTCCATGAGGATGCCAAGAGTCCCACCACAAAAAAAGAAATTCTCCCCATTGCCTACTGTATGCTCGATTTGATCCCAAATTAGAGTTCTAAGCTTTAGTAATTTTTTCCAATTCTGAACAGTCATTTGGAATAGTTGAGCACCATAAATTCTAAATTTTAATTAGGAGATGAGCCATGCACCAAGCCACCTTTAGAGATCCTGCTTTTATAATCAGACATCATCCTCAAGACACATGCAGAATTACATCCCCTTTAACTTTTTGATTCCTAATCCTCCTTCCTGTATAGGAAAAGTCGATTCTTGCCAAGAAACTTTAATTAGCACCAGATGCAGTACTGTTCTCCTTCCCATGCCATAAAAATGCACTGTGATCTTCCCATGCCACAAACTAGCTGACTCATAAAAAAAGAAGTAAAAGCATGACTAATAAATAATAGAAACCGTCAGCCCGTATGAAAATTAGTTAACCTTCTAGCCTATTTTTTATTTTACTGTCATAAACATTATATTAGCCTTATATCATCGATCGCTTGATGAGCCTTTGAAGCTCTACGATGAGAATATGTTAAACAGAACTGGGAATAATGGATTGGTTGATTGAAATCAAACCAGGCAAAAGAAATCTTTCGAACTAAACTGGATTGATTACAACAGAATAATAACAGCAGAAGTTTGACTACAATAAAACAAGCAAGCATCTCAGATTCTAAACAACAATCAAACATAACCTAAGAGCAAATACAAAATCTTAGTCTTGGCCAGTAGCAGCAGCTCTACTCAGAACACTGAAATGAAATCTTGACTGATCATTGTCCCAGTAGAGTCCAATTTCATCTCCTTCAACCAAATTCCTCCTTTTAACGAAGTGCTTTGTCCAGCCATCATTGAAAATATAACTTTTAGAAGTGCTCCATCTTTTGAAGACCAACTGGTGCATACTTTCAGTGTCAATATCCCTAACCCAGACCTTCAAACCATTCCTTTCTTGATTCGGAATTATAACCTGTTTAGTTTGATCCTCGTTCAAGAAAGGCAGGATATGTTTCTCAACCAAATCTGCAGACACAAGCAGCCTGCATAGATTACCCAGATCACTTGGCTTCATCTTCTTCTTGATCTCGAAGGGGTCATGATGATACAGACTTAGTTGAGTTGATACCCCACGAGACTTCTCCTCTAGCAAATCCCCAAGGCTAAAAGACGATCTCATCGTCCTAAGATTAAAAGCCACCCTTCTCTCCAACTCTTCCGCAGATTCTTTGTTTCTTGAATCACTATCAACAGAGTTCTTGAAAACCCAGTTTTCATCAAAAAGCTTTGGTTCCTTTACAACCCTCCCTGGATTTCTTGAAGCAACAACAATGGAACCAATTCCGCTGCTTGTTTTTGGCTTCTTGAACCAAAAAGGATGCTCATTGAAAGGTGGCTGGGACCCAGCAAACACTTCTCTCTCGGCTTGTTGACATTCACATTCTTTTCTTTTATTTGGATTCTTAATTTTCTTGAGAATAGAACAAGAATTAGAAACATGAAACAGTTGTTGTCTCTCCATTGCTGTAAGTAATGACAGAACTACAACAAGACACAGATAAACAAAAACCAATTAATCTTTTCTTCTCAGATGTTTTAGTTTGTGGGTGTGGGTTAGCATTCTTATATAGACTGAAATTAATCAGTATAGAGTCCGGATTGTATAGAAAAATCAGTATGCAATTAGGAATTCAAGATCGAAACTTTTCACCAAGTAATTCACCGTCAACGGTAACTAATGTTTGGTTAGTTTTTCTGTTGAGCCAGGAACCAAAATCAGTTAGCCCCCGCTCTTTCCGACCTCCTCACTGATTCCTTAGCATCGCTGCACTACAGGTTTTGGGCTTGGCCCTTTCCTATAAATCGTTCATGGGCTTTCAAAGGTCTAAAAGGTACAAGATAATTTTCTGTTTTTGCTTTTAAAAATAATCTCATTTTTTATTAAGAAATATAAATATAGTTATTAAACCTGATTTATGATAAATTAATTTTAAAAAATAGGATCAGGGTTTTTTTTTTTAGAATTTTATACTTTATTATGATATTAATCCAATCTAAAAAAAATTATTATTACTTTATTAAATAGTTAGTTTTAAAAATAATGAATCACCTGTAAATACTTCATTGTAAAAGATTTTAATGGTGTCACTTTATATTTTTTTTTCTTTCAATTAAAAAATACCTTCACATCAAAACATAATTAATCATATGGTTAATCCAAGTAATAAATTAATTATTTGAAATTTATTATTCGAAAAACTAATTTATTTATGTGTATCTTACGAGTTATGATTAAGGCTTACAAACAAGAATAAGAAAGGAATATATCTTACTTATATACTCTAACAAGATGGTAATTAAAATTAATGTTGCAATTCCATGTCTAATCCTTCTCATATCTCCTTAATTACTTGTATTTTTTTTTCCTGTCATAATAATTAGGAAGGAAAATTTGTCTATGGAGACATGATCAGAGACCAAGAGGAGTTGGATGCCACATGTATTCAATGTATATGAGTAAATACTGTAGGATATATTTGGAACAAAAGCTCATTTGGTGAGTTATGATTGTTTATGTTTAGTTAGTTCTAGATTTATAAAAAAAATATAAATGTGTTTGGTTAGAAAAATAAAAATGAAGATATAAAAAGATAATATATCTCTTAAATAGTTTTAAAATGAATTTTTATTATTTTAAAATAAAAGATACTGAAAATTTATTACCTTTATATATATTCAATTATTTCTGTTTTTATTTTAAAAACAGTAATCAAACACAACCTTAATTAAATACAATAATAGCAAAGGGCAAAGATCACATTTTAGAAAGCAATATAGAGAGAAAACAAAAAATAAGGAATTGAAATTAAGGCTAAATTAAGCTAATATTTATAGAGAAATTCAAGAAATAATAGAAAACAATCAAATCAACTCACCATGTATATGTATACATTATCTGTAGGTCAATGTGAATTTTGACAAATAACAAAGCGACATATGTATAGAACATGCTAAAGCTTTAGAGACAAATCAAGTCCTAATGGACTAGCTTGATCACTTTTTGGAGGTTCAATTAGCTGGAGCTGATCAGTATCAATGGATGGCTTATTGGTTGCAATATTTGATGACGAAGAACCACCAAAGTCGCGAAATAAGTCATTAATGTCCTCAAACCTTGAAGAAGAAGAAGAAGAGGCAGTAGAGTTTCCATATCTACCATTAAGAGAATTCAAACTCTCCATTCTTAGCCTATCAATGGAAGTCGGCTGTGCATTCATCATGGCCTGCCTTGACCACCCACCAAGGCCAAAACGATACCCGCTTGGGGATGTATTCCATGGATAAGATGATGGCTTGCGAATCAAGAAATCCATCTCCATGCCAAGTGACCTATTGAAAGATCCATAATAAGGGTGTGTTGAAGGGTTTGAACAGGGATAGTATGGAAGTGCCCAAATGCATCCACATCCATCCCTTGACGCCTTTTGGCTATTGCACGCTCTTGTTTGTGTGCGTTTTGATGCCCACCAAGAGCTTGGGATGTGGAGAACTCTCTCTTGCAATAGCTGCACGAGAAAACCCTTGAATCTGCTGGTTTAATTCAAAGTCTCGTCTATTGATTCATTTGCATGAAAAGAACCTGCATTAATAGGTCTAAAAAGATTGAATTCTAGCTTTGATCCACCGAGAGAATCATCATTAGAAAGCTTCAAATCGAGCAAAACAGGAGAACTTGATGAATCGGGCAAGGTTGATAGTTCAGTTCCATTAACAACTTTCTCTTTCATCTTCAGATTGATCATGTTTTTCTGATCATGATCACCACTATGTCTGCATAATGTTTCTTCGGAGGCTGCTGAGATGCTTGAGGTCCTAGCTAGAGGGACACCTTTCTCCACCAATTGATTCCATTGAAAACAAAAGGAAATTAAAATGATCCAAGTTTTTTGATTTGGCGTAAAAATTGTTTAGGATATTCTCTTTTTATTAGTCTTGAATAAATGAATATCTTTCAATCAATGGAAATTAACAAATCCCATTATGGTGTCAGTGCAGTGCTGAGATGATTGTTGTGTTTATTTAGGTAGATACGATGAGAATAATATTTGGATTCGCTAAAAAAATTATAAGAATTCATCCACTTATTTAACAATTATATCTTTAATTTTCTGTCATGTTTCTCTCTCCCTCTCATGTTAATTTCTCTATTATGCTATAAATATTTATTAGTTATAACCTAAATATCACAAAATTTCTGGGTCAAATGCACACAAATCATCATGTATCATGATTCATAGTACTAGTTTATCTATACCTGTTTAAAATTGAGAATATTGAACCTGTTTTTTTTTTATCAAAATCTTAAAAAAATTGCTTTAAATTAAAAACAAATAGTGTTTTTTAATAATTTGTATGCTTTAGAAAATAATATATATATATATATATATGATAAAAATAAATTAAAATTATAATGAAAAAGATTTATAACTAGTAGCTCATTTATTGTCTATGTTGTTTTTTATAGGTGTTTAAAAATATGATAACATTTGTTTTTATGTGCATTTTAAAAATATATTTTATTTAAAAAATATTAAATTGATATTTTTATGTCTTTTAATAATAATATTAAAAAAATAAAAAATAAAATTATTTTAGCATATTTCATTTTAAAAAATATCTCATATTACAGTAACAAACATATAAAATTATATAAAATATCTAGTTTAAATGTATATTTGAGATTATATTGCATGATATTTTTTTAAAAAATATTTTATTTAAAATATATCAAAATATTTTTATATTTTTAAACATCATATTAAAATCATAAAAATATTAAAAATATTAAAAATATATAAATATAAATATTATTTTTTATAATTTTTTTAATAAAAACACTTTCTAGAAACATCCAATACGATGCATGTTGATAGATTCTCTAATGTCTTCCAACAGTAAACTTTGACGTCTTTCATGCTATCATTTCCTTGGATGGACATGAGAGTATCAAATAAAAAGTCAAATAGTATTTTTAATTTACTCCTTCAAATTTATCAACTTTTTCAATTTACCCCTAAAACTTTTTTCTTGTGTTGATCAGCCCTTGAAGTGTAAAAGAAATTTACAATCACTCTTTGGATTATTGAAGAGACAACGTGGACTTTTTTTTTATTATTATTTCAATTGACCTTCTGATATTGAAGTCTTGATAAACACCTACTCCATAATTATACCATGATTTGTGAATATTGCCTCACTACAATCTATTATATCTATGGAAAATATCACATTAAATTTAAAACCTAGGATAATCTTCCATCAAACATTAGGCTCAACAAGAATAAAGCCCATAAGAAGTATTGCAAATTAAAGTTTACGTGGGAGAGAGACGAAGAAATTAAGATATAAAAGCTAAAAAAACATTTTATTATGTTTGTCAAGTTTATGTTATTATAGTGGTTTTAGATTTTGAAAGGTGATTGTTGTGTTTTTATGATATAAAAACTAAACACAAGTCATTTGATTAATTAAAATTCAATCTTATATCTAATACTAAGATCATCTGATATGAAAATTCGTAGCTTTTTAAAAATTTATTCTTTTAGTTTTTTAATGCTTAGTGTTTTTGTCATAAATGTAAATCAATTGTAATCACCCATCAAAAAATCATTATAATTTTCATTAATCATTATCATAATTGTGACATATTATTTTCTAGTCACTATCTTAATCACGAATAATAATATCATTTATCACCATAAGAAAAATCTATATTATTATTTATGTTGCGGCAACTAAGAATAATAAAATCTCAATTTATCATCAATATTGCAAAACTTCATGATATCTTTTATGAAAAATTATACCTCGTCTATCCTAGCTCTTATTTAATTATAGATTATAAATTTAATTTGAATTTAAATTTAGATCAAGAATGCCATGGTGGTAATTTTCATCTTATTGTAAGAAATCTTTATTATTTGGATCTAATTGAACCAACATAGATTGTGAATAACATTAGAAGGACTTAATTAAACATTGCAAAAATATGAGAGCTTGAATCGCATTCTCTCCACCGCCATAAACTATGCCTTTTTTTTCCTTTCAACAAAACAAACTGATAAAAAGAAAAGGTCAAAAAGAAAAGTTGTGTACTTTTCCCCTATTTTGAACAGCCCAATCACAATCCGCCATGTAAGAATAAACCCAACTTAGAATAAAGAAATTCATCCTCTTACACACTTGGCTTGTTTCTATTAGTCCGTGTTATACTGAAACCTCTAGCGACGTCACCTTATCATACTTTTTATTATTTTATTATTTTTATTTTCTTGGGTGTCAAACACGTACGGATGGATAATCCATGGAAATGATACCTGTTTTTATAAGGTTTTGGATCTAAACAAAGATCGATGCTTCTTATCCTTGTTGTTGTTTGTAAGATTATTACAGTTCATCACGAGGAAATGATTTTGCTTTGAATTAAAAACAAATAATTTCTACTATCTCTTTCTTTCTGTTTTTTTTTTTCGTTTTGTGATTATTTAATGCTTCAAATCTGACCAAACCATGAAGAAGAAGCTTGATACTCGTTTTCCAGCTGTAAGCTCTCACCTTTGCTCTTTGCTCTTTTTGTGATCCGGGTTTTGCCTTGTTTGGTTTGCAGTTGAGAAAACGAAAGGAAAGTTTGAAACTTTTTAATTGATTTATTGATTGTTCTGTTCATGTTAGTTTCACTATTGGCTGCAAGGAACTCTTTTTTCTCTTCTTTGCGGTTTTTTGTGACCTGGGGCTTGCTTGGTTTGCTTAGTAGTTGAGAGAAAGAAGGGAAAGTTCGAAGCTTTTTGGATGATAGATTGATTGGTTAGATGTTCTGTTGATGATAATTTGACCATTTTCGTTTTTCTTTAGTTTTTTTTTTATTGTTGTATCTAGTTTAGAGTTGGAATTAGCTTAAAGATAGAAAGTTTATGAGGATATATGGTCTGGTTCTGGTTTTTTTCTTGATTTGGCATTGTTTCACTGAAAGTATTGTGATTTTTTAGGTGAAATTGGCAGGTTGGTGTTTTGTTTTTTTGAGGAAGTAGTGTTTTTATGATTAATGGGTATAATTAGTTGGTAATTGTTTCAATTATAGAGCTATTGTGGTGATAATGGCACGGAACGTGTTCTCTTCTGGATTGCGGGGCTGTTTTATTTTTGAATTATAGGTTCGTTCTTTTGGTTTTGGTTCTTGTTAATATTTTCTTTTGTTTGTGGCATAGGCTTCTCATGTGGGTTTGTGAAGTTGTGTTTCAAATTAGTTGATGGGAATCTTATTGTTGATGGGCTCGAGGGACGTAGGTTATTTTTCTTCTAGATTTTGCTGTTGACTGTGGTTGTCAGTTACTGTTCAAAATGGTCATTCATATACCTGTACTTTGGACCTTAGGGTAATTTAAGATCGGTGTTTTATTTAGATCAGGTCTAGCATTAGCTTTGCTTCTATAATTAGGACCATTCTAATTTTCTACACGTTTCTCTTGTTTTGCCTGCAAATGACCAGCATGACACTGTTATTGATGGTACGGAATTGGGGATTTTGGATCTGATCTAAATGTGTTTTGAGTTGCTTGTTTTCAAGTTATAATGCATTATTTTAGCATGAGGTTGCACTGTAGTTTATGCTTTTTTGGCCTTGCCTTTGCATACCCTCACTATAGCAGCCACTTCTTTCCTAGAAGACAAACACTCACCCAGCAACTGTGTGCGCTTCTGATGAAGGAAAATTTACTCGTACCTCTAAACCGTTCTCATTCCCAGATATCCCTTTCCCTTTGCTCCTGGCAATTTCAGACACCTTTGCATCATTGTGTAACACATCTTAATAAATTATATACTTGGTTAGTCCTCACTAGTCACTCCCATCAAGGATCGTAACATGGCCATCAAATTAGAGATATGACAGAACTTTTCACTTGGGGTGCTATTGATTACTCTGTAATGATTTAAGTATATAATTTCCCCCCTTCAACAACATCACTTCAGAAGCATAGTGCGTTGTTACAAAATCAAGAATGCCTGTTTGATCTGGTTTCAATTTACTGAGCCTGGCAGTTTGAAGAATTTGGTGGAAGCTGTGGCATCAGCCTTGTGATATTGAGGCATATATAGATGAAGTTGCCTTTGTTGTTGGAGTGTTTAGCTGGTGAGGTTGGTTATTTTGTGGGATGGCATGTAGAAGGTTATCAAACTTCAGTTTCACATTTCACACCAATGACTAGTCACCAACTCCAACAGAATAGATAGTTTCTAGAAATTTGAAGGTGTGATACAGCCATTCAGAAAATAAAAAAAGCTATTTGCAACTTGTGCAGTTTTTTTTTTAAGGGTTGCTTAGATCATTTTTTACTTCTTCAATTTGAGAGCCATATAACATCTTAAAACTGAGTGTGCCATTGTTGATGTTTCTGTTCTTCGAAAATTGACAGAAAATTCTATTTAAATTTTAAATTATTGCATTGGAAAAAGTTTTTGTCTTATACTGTTGTATGATGGACAATTTTAATTTGGCAGGCTCGCATAAAGAAAATTATGCAAGCTGATGAGGATGTTGGGAAGATAGCACTGGCAGTGCCTGTTTTAGTTTGTAAGTACCTGTAACTATTTATGCTTTAGTTCTCAGTCTTTCAACATAAATGTTTGCCTGCTTATGCTTTTCTTGGATATAAATGCAGCCAAAGCATTGGAATTGTTTCTGCAAGACCTCTGTGACCGTACCCATGAGATCACCCTTCAGCGAGGAGCAAAGACTATGAGTGCTTTGCATTTGTAAGTCTGGAATTGCTGTTATTCATCTAAGAGTCTCTCTTGTATGAGCTAATGGATGAGCATGTGCAACCTAATATGTACACCATGCTGGTTTTCTTTATGAGCACTCAGGCTCTGTCCATTTATTTTCATAAAGGTTTGAGTTAAATAGCAAATTGTAGTTCTGCTGTGATTCTTTGTTTTGGTTATTTTTTTCCCTGTAAAAAGGATGGGAGAACAAAGCAAAAGGACGACTAGCAGAATTTTAAGGTATTATATCGGATAAATATGTACATGCTTCTGTACCTTTAGGACTGCGAGATGGCATTTTTGCGGTGGTTTAATGAGCTTAGCTTGGTGACAAGACTGTGTTCCAGGCCCGCCATTGAATTTTAACATTTTTTTTTAGTCTGAGAATAAACCACCCAGTTGTTTGAAACCATGCTGGGTTGACCAGTTCATAGGTTAATCACCAGGTTATTAGTACATTTCCTTTTTTCTTTGTACATATGGATTTTCAGGAGCTCCGTCCTCTTTGAGTTCATGATGTTGGTTTGGTCTTACATTCAAGTGAATACATTCTGCCATATCTCAGGCTTTGTACATGGGCTCTTGTTTTAAATGAAATTGATAGAAATTAGAATTAAAATGAAAAATATGTCCTTTTCTTTTTGTATGTAGATTCTCTTTAGTCGGTGAAGATTGTTCCTACATGAGCCATAATAGGCTCTTATCTGGCTAAACCCAGTTTTACAAATTATTTTATTCATATTCTGCCTGAATCTGGTGCAAATAGATAAATTTTATTGATTTGTGTTATTTAAATAGACATTTCTTGAAACTCTGAAAGTGAAAATAAAATCAGCCGACTTGCATCTGCAATGGGCTTAGGATATACTGGATCCTCTTAAAATGCTCTAATCAGAATAACTGTCTTTGATTTGTTTGCCCAACTCAGGTTGGTGCAAGTTTTAAGCACCTATATATACATTTTCTTTGCATGCTTGTGTGTTGGTAGTTAGGAGTTTCTACCATCACCAGAATACCCCTTTTGAAACCCTCATTGTGGAGACCAAACATGATTGAGTTTAAGAGTCCTCGGTTTGCTCTTATTATCTACATATGCTTTGTTGAGCAAGATGTGTGAAGCTGGTTGCATTTTGTTCTCCTCTCCTCTCGCTCTCCAACTGTAGCTCACCTATGAAGTGTGAGTGTGTTTGTGTGTGTTGTTGTGGGGGCGTCATGTCCCTTTTGTAATTAATCTTTTTATGTTTCCTTTAAACCCCTTTCTTATCTTCTATTTTGCATATGATCTAATTGAATCCCTTGCTTAAACTGCAGAAAACATTGTGTACAGAGCTATAACGTGTTTGATTTTCTGAGAGAAATTGTCAGCAGGGTTCCTGACTACAGTCATGGTCATTCCGATTCCACAGGGGATCATAGACCTCTTCAAAAGAGGTGATTGGAGAGATCATGTTATTGTTTTGTTTCCTTTTTACTCATTTTCTTTATGCGGATCTTGGATTAACAAATTAGGTTTACTCTGGTTGCATGTAATTCTTCCAGAAAGCCCACTGGAGATGAATGCAATGACAGTGACGAGGAGTTGAAGAGAAGCAGGATGGTAGGATACCACTTAAAATATTTCTCATATAAACCTTTTCCTGCGCTGTTTTCAATCATTAATTGGTTTGGTTTTTGGTGGTTCCTTCTTTTTAAGTTTATTGCAAGGGTAGTTACATTGGAAGATGTTATGTTCAGCAGTTTCAAGTTTGTCACATGATTTTTATTTGAGAGGAATTTTAAAGAGTTTTTAACCTTGTTCCCTTCAGCATGAGATGAGCCATGCAGGCAGCAGTGGCAGAGGAAGAGGTCGAGGACGAGGGAGAGGTCGTGGAAGAGGTGCTCGAAATATAGAAAGAGAGTCTTCTAGTCGTGACCTTGAACCAGAATCCTGCACAACTGTTCAGCAGAGCATTAAAAATAACAACAATCCTGGAGTAGTGATGGACAATGGCTCAGAGTCTAAGGAATCAGTGAAGGAAAATAACAGGGTCAGTGATGCTACCAATCAACCAGAACGAAACTTTGATCTGAATGCAGAGGTTAATGATAGTGAGGATGCAAAGGCTGCAGCAGCGCCAGCTGCCACCACCACAACAACAACCACCACCTCAGCCCCCAGCTCATCAGTAGAGCCTGCTGCTGAAACTAACCATGAAGAATATCCAGGTTGGTCACTTTCTGAAATGGACAAGATCGTTATTGACCCTCTTCAGCTTGCACAGCTCAGCAAAAGATTAGACGAGGAGGAGGAAGATTACGACGAAGAAGGCTGATTAGCTGATCTTAATATCAGCTGGCTCTTAGAAAAGATTAGTGGTTGGGAACACAATTAATAGGCATGGAGACAAGGAGAGAAGAAACAGCAGGACTCAACCACATAGATGCCCTAGGTGGAAAACGGAGATATGCGCTGTCCATTCTCCCTACGAAAAGGCTGGTTCTGATTTTCTACTTTTATTCTGTGTCATCATCTTTATGCATCCTCTGTGATGCCATTCTCTAACAACTTCCTATAGTGGTAGATTTTCTGAAAATGTGAGATAGTCTGTGTAACTTAACTATCTGATGCAGGAAGGATGGGGTAGCCCTAGTAGGAGCTGTAGTTTGAGAATGTTTTATGTGAACTCTCTTTGTTTTAGTTTAGCCATATTCCAGTAGGATGTATAGCTGTTGTCGGTCTGATACTTTTCACGTACTTTTAGTAGCCGTTTCACTATATTTCAAGTAAATCCCACGCTGCTAGGAACGTGTTAACCCGAAAATCTAGAAGGCGTGTGCCGTGAGGGATGCATCTCCGAGCCAGGTCACGGTGGATTGTGACCCAAGCTGGGGCGTTAAGGTGATGGAACATGGCCGTCCAACCAGGTGCTGCACTGGCTTCAGAGGGTCGGTCTGCTCTGTTGGATCCTGGTACAAGGGCACCGTCCTGACTTCACAGACTGGGCTTCTGTTTGCTGAAAGACAACCGCAATGAGGGCTTGTACACAGGTTAATAGAGCCAGCCGACACAACCCCATGATGGTTCAACGAGTCAATCTGACTTTTTTTATCAGATTAGATAGGTTTTTTTTTTTGTCATCTAGACTGGTCCGTCCAGGTTCTGGGTTAGTGGGTCATATCATTTCTATTATATTTGTGTATATATATGACATAGAAATTATAAATATTATGTATGCATGCATATATTATTATGTGTATATATATATATTTTTTAAATTAGGTTTGGGCTAAGATAGAAAAAAATTTCATTTAAATGGGTGGTAATGTTGAGATACATCAAGTCTGGATTAAATTATCACTCCTAGATTTAATAAAATGTCTTTCAAGATCAGATCTCAAATAGGAACAACATTTCATTTTAACAAAAAAAAGAAAAAGAAAAAAAATTATTGTCGAAAATCCAATATTGTACGGGTACTTAATAAGGGGCTTTTATCCATATAGTATCATCCAGGATTGTACACTTTTCCTGGGGGGAAGTTGCGACATTAGCAGATGGCCATTAGAAAAAAGTTAATTGAGATTCTAGAACTGGACCTTGAAATGAAATAATCCAAGCAACAAAGCCCAGTGTTCGGGCCCACCACAGGAGACAAAGCCCACGCATCTTTGGATAGAGAATTGTCTCTAGCACATATTATCAAGTAGCAGGAAAATTATATCCCAGCGGAGCCCAAATGGCATTTAACCCAATCAGGTGATGGGAAAAATTTATACATGTAACAGTTAAAAATAAAATAAAATAGCACATAATTCAAATGATGACATCACTTATAATATCAGAAAAATCTTTTTCTAAGTATACATCAGATTTTTTTTATTTTTTTATTTTTACTAAGGTAAGAAATACCAGTCAACCGAATTAAATACATCAGAAAAAATGCAACCACATCAACCTTGTTTCCCCGGACTCTAATTTTCTCAACCCCTGCTAGGTTTAACTACTGAAAAACTGACTCCACATCGATACATTAATTAGCACAAACGGTCGGCAGGGACCGTGAGCACGTTCCTCGTAATCCGGGGATTTGTCTCCTACTGGATATTCAAGAACTCGACGGTTCGGTTCAAGGACTGGGTCAGCCCCATTCGGGCCGTGACCATGCGCCATAGCTAGATCTGTCAATTTTCATATATTTTCCTGATAATAGAGAACCTACACGTCCAGAGACAATGTTTTAAAATTCCATGCATGTTCTTCTCATAACACTGATTAGCATCAGCATTCAGTGCTTTCAGCCATTCACAACACAACAACACGCTGTAAACTAACAGATATTTCTAGTTTATTGCCATTTTATTAGCGCGTCAAACAGGAAGTTGTGAAGTCAGGCATGAGGCTCCATCTGATTGAGATGGTAGGTGCCCTCATTGTTCTTGTGCACCAATACCTTGAATTTCTCTTCAGTGCTTCCCCTCTTCACCTTGAGAAGCATATCAAATTTTGCAGAATCATCTACCACCTGTGAATTAGTTAAAAATATTCATCAATGATTGTTAATGCTCTTATATCTTTGCTCGTCAGAAAATAAGACAAGGTAAACCAATGACCACAAGACAACCATGATCTAGAAAACTAATGGACATGCATGCACCCGCACATTTATTCTAAGATTAAACATAACTTAAATCAACAGTACACTTAAAAGCCACTGATTGGCAGCCACCCCCACACTAGTCAGCGATTGATTGGTATTTGTTAGATTGAGTATAATCTCTCAGTCTTGAGGAAATTCGGCACATGTTTTTAAAGCTCTCTCATTCTACATGTTTAATATCAATGGAGTTAAATGAATGTGTTGCATTCAAACTAACAAGGCGCGAACAGGAAAAATAAAATTGAGAGAGAAGAAAAAGAACTGACCTCAGCATTTGCATTAACGACCTCTTGAAGTTCATAAGGGAACAGAGAGTTGGACCTCTGCTGGATGGACTTCAAAGCATGAATTGCTGCATCTTGGACTGAAGGATCATGCACTGGCACTGCTCGCCATCCAGGAGCATGACCATCTGTTTTACAAATCCCATGATCAGTATGATAGTAATGGTCCAAATGCAGAACTTTAAAGCTTAGTGCTCCAATCCAATGTCAAATGAGATTGGAACAACATAGTAGGGGGACACAAGTTTGCGAATTGTTCTGTGTAATGTAAACCATTTGCCTACATTGCAAGAAGAGATTGCCTCATAACATGATCATATCAATAGACTATCAAGGCATCAATACTGCCACTAATAAGACTCCGCTTCCACTAATTCCATCACCCTATTAATAGATTTAGACACGATTTCAAACATGAAATTGAAATTTAGATGCACTTCAAATTCCGAGAACAAGTACCAATAACCAATCACTCAGCATGAAAAGCAGATAAATGGAACATGAAGCACTCAATATTATTTTTTGATGAATAACGCGCCATTTTTTTCATGAGAAATACCCTGTTTTCTTCATCCCAGATTAACAAACTTCCCATATGCAGAAGAATTCTAAAGCTGTGTGTTTAAATCCAATGTGCCATATGGAATCAACAGGGTTGTTGAAACATTTGGAAGTTTGCAACGAACACAAGTAGTCCAGTAATGCAAACCACTTGCCCCGCCATCATAAAATGAAATCACCTCACAATGTGTTCGCATCCATAAACTAAAAGACCCACAACACTGTCACTAGTAAGATTCTTTCTCCACAAATTGCGCCCTCTTGATAGATTTGGACCTAAATTCAACCATGATTTTAAAATGTCGATTCAATTCAAATTCCTGTAACAGGTACCACCAAGCACCAACCACTCTGCATATAAAACCAACAACGAAACATAAAGCCCTCATTATTCCTCTAAACCACATTCACTCACTCTTCTAGTAATTATCCATGAGAAATGTAAGAACCCCACTACCCTCTTCAACTACAAAATAACTTAATCAATGCTAGTAAATTACAAAGCTTGTAAATTACACAACCATTGCCTATGCTCTAAAACATGACAACAACACAAACAATGAGCTTCCCAGATTAAAACCCAAAAAGGATTATTGAAATAACATGCAATACAACCTTTCAAACTCTTAAAATTAACACACGATGATAAATTAACAATATTTTGATAGCCCAGACAGATTATTAAAAACCAAAACACACTTGGATTGATTTCAACGTTGTTCTACTAACTGGGAGATTGTGGTAATCAACCTCTCTTGACACCGAGATCAGAGGAGGTAAACACAGGAACATCACCGGCATCCTTAAACTCGTGCAACTCCTTGAAGTTAAGCCACGGCTTAACCCAGACTTTGGCCTCATAAAGCTTCTTCTTCCCCGCTTCAACCGCTTCAATCGTAAGATGATGCATTGTCCCCGCAACCACTTGCTCTTTCGCCTTCACTACCCTCGCAAACTCCAATATCGCATTCTTCAACAAAAAAGAGAAGACTCCATCATTTTCAAGTCTTAAAAAAAAACCAACAAATTTAATGTCATGCTCATAGTTTTTACCTCTTTCTTGTTGTGTTCATCGACAGCGAAGCGAGCGAGGCTGTCGATCTCGGCGCTATTTTGGGAGCTTTGAGAGTCGTGAACGCCGCCGAGAGTGGCCATTTTCTCCTGACAGAATCCTCCGGAGGCAGAAATTTGAGGGGTGATTGTAACGGCAAGGACAACAGCTAGTGTGAGTAATGGGGAGATGAAGGAAGGGGAGGTCATGGGCTTCGTATTTATATATTTGTGGGGACTTCTTGTCTTGGTGTTGGATTTTTACCCTTCTCTAAGGTTTTAAAGTGATCTTCTTGGCTTGGTTCCTATGATATGGGGGAGGGAGATTTCGACGCGTGTCTTTACGCGGTCATCCTTGAGATCCGTGGCGCTCGTACATATCTTTTGCTTAGTGAGCAAGCTACTCAGCTGACAGGTGGGTCCATTTAATAAAATATAATTCAAAGAAAAATTATTAATCGGCTGACTGACCCAACGCCCTGCCGACTCATCCCTGGTTTGGGTTGGATGTTAAAGAAAAGCTAGTTCTAAATTAGCGTGTTTAGTAGTGTGGTTACAAGTGCTTTTTAAATAGTTTTTCGTATCAAAATACATATCAATAATGTTTTTTTATTTTTTAAAAATTATTTTTGACATCAACACATCAAAACGATTCAAAAAGTACAAACCACACTCAATTTTAACAAAAAATTAAAATTAAAATTTTAATAAAACGCAGTTACAAACACAATGCCAAATGGTGTCCTAAATTAATCCACACCCTGTGATAGACTCGGTTTTAATTTTAAAAAATAAAAATATATATTTAAATTAATCTGGTTTAAAATTTTAATATATAACTTAAATCTTGAGCAATATCATGAAGCAATGAGGATTTAATTATTATGGTCAAAAGGTATGCCAATTAGCCAGATTTTTTTTACAAGTTGATTATAAATTAGTTTTTATTTTACTTTAAAAGGTGAATTGATTAATCATTTTATTATGAGAAATAAGTTAATATTCTGTTGATCGAAGTTTATCGGAGTGTAAATCAAATCCATGTTTGAAATTTAATCGAGATGCTGGTGTGGGTTTTTTTTTCTTTTGAATTGAATAGATTAATACTCAAATTAGATTGATAATGGGTTTTTTTTTTCAAAATTAAATATTTATCCCTCTATTTAAAGGTGTTTTTGGATGCATCCACAATAAAATAAATAGCTATATAAACAAACAAATAGACTAAGTAAAATTAAAAAATAAAAAGATTTGTACCACGTTGTGGAAAATCATTTACCCTTGTTGTGTAGTGGGCCCTAAAACCATGTTTCTCTCCTTCAAAATAAACAGTGTTTTCTCCCTTTACTCCATTTTCCTCAACTTTCTCTATCTAAAACATCTTTCTTTAGTTTGAACAATTACATTATAATTACAAATCACAACTGAAGAAGAAAATAAAGGAGCTCGTACGTTTACTATACAAAACAAAAAACCGTCCATCCTCTTTTATTTTCACTTTGGATTTGAATGGTTGCTCTTTTTTATGATTTTGTTCATCGAACCATTATTTGCATGATTGGATCCTTGTGAAGCCACTGGGACCATTTGCTTTTAATTTGTTAGGAAATGGTTGAGAGAGAAAATCGAAAATAGAAAAAGAAAATATAAGTTTATACCGATTTTAACTGTTAAAATAATTAATATTAATATCAATAAGTTTTATTTGATGATAATAACTCTACTAGGATGTTATTTCATCTCGAGGTTACTTGAGATTATAGATGGAAAGTTTTTGTTTTAGGATTGTATTTTTTTTGGACCTTTTAGGATTTTTAAAGGAAAGAATGAGTTTATTTTAGATATATGGTGTTTTTTTTTTGTTAATAAAATGGTTTAAAAAGAATTTTTAGATGTAAAATACTCTTGATTTGTCGGAATCTAGACATAACATGCAACATGTCACCTTCTCTGTTATTTTTTTTCAAAAAAATAAGATATCAATCCATTCATTATTCTTTTATCAAAGCCTAGGCTAGCAAGCCTAGGCATCTAGGATTTTCTTGTTATAAAATTTATTTTAGATCTATAGAATGTTTTTATTTTGTTAATAAAATGATTTAAAATAAATCTTCAGGTGTGGAACACCTTAATTTGTCAGAATCTAGACATAGCATGCAACATGTCATCAACTCTATTATTTTTTTTCAAAAAAAAATAAGGCATCAACCTCTTATTTTTTTTTCTCAAAACCTAGGCTAACAAACCTAGGTGTTTAGGCTTTTCTTATTAAGGTTCAAAAGCATTGGACTACTTGAGCCCGCATTCAAGAGGTTTTTTTTTTTACTTTGATTTTTTGTTTTAGTTTCATTGTTTTATTTTTTAAAAAAATTAATTGATTTTTTTTAATTTAACTTTTAATCTATTTTAAATTCATCTTTGTAATTTATTTTTTTATAAAATTATTTTTGCTTTAAATATAAATTCTATTATTTTATTGGTGTTTGATTCCATAAATATTTATTCATATTGTTATTTTTTTCAGCTAACCCGGCAAGATTTTCATTTTTATTTTTTCCCTGAGAACACGTTAGCATTGCGTACTTTATTTTTATTTCGCTAAAAAACCATTGATTTGACACACAGTTTAGCATGGACCAAAATCTAGTTTCATCTAAAATTCCTAAAGCCCTTCGACTTCTGCACCTAGAGAACGTCAACATCATAGAGGACCTCAGAATTTCACGAACCGAGAGTCTTGGCTTTATTAGAGGTAACGTCTTGTCTTGCAAGTTTTAAAAGGCATCTCTTTTGATTGCTTGGAATGAAAAAGTAGGTTTCTAAAGGTAGGTAGGCCTTTTATTGGTTAGATTTTGTTAGGTGTAGCTGGCCTTAGCCCTTAATGGACAGAGTTTTTTCGGGGATGTATAAATAATATCATTTATTTTTTAATTTTTTTTAAAATTAAATTCTTTTAATTTTTAAAAAATTATTTTTAACATCAACTCAACAAAATAATATAAAAACAACAAAAAAAATATTAAATTAAATTTAAAACAAAATAAAAAATTTTCAAAAACACAAAAATAAACAAGCCAAGCCAAAGGCTTAAATATGTCAATCGTTTATGTTGTGGCTGAGGGGGGAGTGCAATGCACTGGCAATGGGACAAATGATAGGCCATGGGTTTTTATGATTGAAAGACACGGTTTTTAACAATTATTATTACATGTTCTCATTGTTGTTTGTCTTGTAGATGTTTTACCATAACCAGGGACTAACTTGTGTATATTTTTCAAATACAGGGACTGATGAAATGCTCTTGATGCAGTTTTCCCTAATGCAATCAATAGATAGATTTTGTTGCAGGCATCTATAATAGTAACCACAGTACAGAGGAGAGACGGATAAAACATTAGCATGCAAAACATTTATTCAACCAACCAACATGCTAACAGCCTTGCACAGTGTTCTGAGGGCATCAAGATACAACATAAACTCTCTCTTTGAGAGAGAAAAAACAAAACAAAAAAAAAAAGTTTGGAAATTGTTAAAAGATGGAGATGAAAACCACATGGCTCAGTAGCAAATATAGGCTCAGAGTGCTTCAAAGACATGAAAAAAAATATCATGCCACTTGGACAGCACTTGAGCTATTTAAAACACAGAGAGGAAAAAACAGGAGCCCACCAAACATACCCGTGTAACATCCTCCCGCTTGGTAGCTAATGAGCAAAAACAGGATAGGACTCCCCATCAGTTCTGATGACACTAAGGAAAGAACAAAACCAGATGCCTTCCCATCAAAGGTAAGGGAATACGTCGACGACTGAAGAAGTAACAACAAGAACAAGTATTCGCACCATAACCTTCACATTTCTTCTTTCAGCTGCTTCTTTTCACAAAGACCATCTCCGGATTAGTTGTTGATTTTGGGTCATTTCCCAATTGAGGACGGAGCCTTATCTGTGATTTGGCATCAAAATAAGAAAAGAATTTTTTATCAAAGATCGTGTGCACAGCAAATAAAAATATCCAAACAAGAGAGACTATTAATCTCATCAAACAAGTCTAGACACTAAATATCATAACTTGAAAAAAAAAAAAAAAACTCGTCAAACAAACCAAATGCATTGATTTTACACAACTTTTTGCTTGCAATAGCATCTTTAACATTTGGGAAACAATAAAAAAATGGAGAATTTCTTTTTCAGGAATTGAAGAATGATGACAGTTCAGCACAGACCTCATAGCGTTCAAGCAATGAAGCAAACAAAGCAGCAACTCCACGGATTACAAATTTCTGACCCACACAAGTCCGCATGCCAGAACCAAAGGGAAGAAATGCTGCATCATCATTTGGATCATTCAAAACGAATGAACACGGAATTGGATCTGCAGCTTCTTCTGCAGCATTTAGAACAGGTGGCGAACAAAGATTAGTAAATAAAAAATGAGAGCTGCGAAGATTTAATGTTGATTAAAGCACAACAATCCATGCAGTGTTTGCAAATAATGCGTTCAATATTTTTAGGATATTAGACCCAAGGGAAAGATGAGAGGTTGAGGGCCATTCTGCTCCATTACTTTCTAGTTACCAAAGTCACAGCTTAATGGGTCTTCAAAGGGAAGTTGTCTTGCATTTTATGAGCAGTTTAAAAGATTTGGATGGCAAAATATGAGGGACATTATGGTAAATTTTCTAATCCAGGCAGGTGCTTAAAAAGTCAATATTCTCCTAGCTACAAAAGAAAGGTGTTTCAGTGTTTTTCATTTTCAAGGCACTTGTTCAGGTACCAAAGGCAAGCAACTAACTAAACTTGCCCAATTTGTGAGCCAAACCGGAGTGACTACATCATCTAATCTTAACTAAACACCTAGGCATGTACATGACTCGCCTATAAGGCTATAACTAATTAACTACAATAATAAAAAAAAACCTCAGAAATCAATGAGCAGTGATTATCGGTGATATTACAGGGGTACTTGAAACAAGGTGTAACTCATTTTTATTGGGAGTGATCATATTTGGTAATAGCTAGAAGTGAAACCTGTAAATGATGTATCCTGCACCAAACCAGAGCCCTTTCCAGCTTTTGATAAAAATCGATATGGATTAAATTTGCTAGCATCACTGCCCCAACTAGAACCATCCATCTGCAGCAATTGTGCAGGCACAACAAGTAGTGCTCCAGCTGGTATTAACATACCGTTTTTAAGAATCAAATCTTGCAGTCAAAAGAAGGAAAAAGAAAGAATCATTAATGGTGTATGATAAAAACCTTTCAGAAACCAGAATAGGCAAGAATGATCAGGAGTAGAAATCTCTGCCGTATGATAAATTAAGCTAGTCTACAGATACAGATAGGATAATAAGAAACTACAGCAAGGCAAGTCAATGTAATATTGATTGAATGCAGCAGCAACATATCAATTTTAATGAAAGACTAAACACTGTTAAATCACTTTGATAACATTTCAAGTGGAGTGATAGGAACCAACGACTGGTTACTTGTCCTTTAGTCCGTAACCTGGCATTAAATGGTATGTCAGAATTACTGTCAACACACAAAACACCATTAGGCTTTAGCTAGACATAGTGTAAAACTCGCTCAGGTATTTTTTAGTCAGAGAAGGCTTCCCCCACCCTTTTCTGTTCCCCACCTTAACCCTGTGCAAAAAACCTAAAAATGAATTTCTGAATTCGTGAAGATATAGATAGAAATGAGCAAAGGACTCACCACCCCAGTTTCAGAATATTTGGATTAAAGCCTAGTTGACATTGAGATGTATAAGCAGGAATAAGCAAAGGTCTTAAACAATTAGGTTTAAAACATACAGCTCATCATGATACTGTAAGCAAGCTACAAATCTAAGAAAGACAAAAACAAAAGGCTGCACTATTTCCCGGTACTTGGCAAACAAGAAGGCAATCTCTTACCATCTTTCAAAGAGCATCTCTGCAGCAAAGGTCCTGCTGGCAGAAGACGGGCTGATTCATAAATAGTTGCCAATAACAAAAGCATTTCCTCAACATCTTGATCTTCTCTCACTGAACCCTTCTTTACCTTCATTATCTCAGAATATATCTGTAAAATTTCAAAAATTTGAATTACACATATATATAGCATAGACCTCAAAGGGAATCGCGGCAACAGGGTCTACCGGTCTACCCTTTGGGGGTGAAAAAGATGAAACAGTCAAACTATGAAAGCTTAACAATTTTCCATCAACCTATTCAGGGATGCCAAAGATGTGCATGAAGCAGGAATTAAGCACATGTACACTGGGTCCACTTGGCCCCTCTTAGCAAATGAAAAAGGCCCATACCTTATCCTGTATCTCTGCATCTGCAACAAGCCTCTCCAGGATACTACCAATTAAACTTGTAGTGGCTATGCATCCATGAAACATCAAACCCATAATATTTCCACATGGTTCTTCTCTTGCAATAAGATCACCACCAAGCTCCTGATAGAAAAAATTATCTTGCATCTCAACACCAGAAGAAGGTGGTGCACCAGATGCAGCCTTTATTCCTACTTTTGCAGTTCCAATGTGAGAGTTTTGATCCATATGGCAAAATAGTTTGTAATTTTTTCCACACTGTTGAACAATGTCTAGAGTTAAGCATTTCAATTCTGAGCACAATGACTGGTACTTCCAAAATCCCCGTTTCCAGAAAGGTGTAAATCTATATGAAGCCCAAAAGGAAGCATCTTTAGCAATCATCATCAGAAGCTCCTCATAAAAAGTTGCCTTGGACCAAGCCAGGAATGTATCTCCAAAAAGCGTGGTCCCCAAAATGGTAAAAGCCATATGCTGTGAAATTAATTTACAATCAACACTTCCCGTGCTCATACTAGCATCGACTCCTTCCATGATACAGTCCACAACATTTTTAGGGATTACATTCGCTCTCCCAAGCATTTTATCATCCAATTCCAACTCTAGTGATTCTCTTCCCTTTTGTGCCTGCAGAAGGAAAGAAGTTATGCATGAGTATTATTAGAAAGGAAATTGCATAAATTAATTATCATAATTAAAGAAAGAGAGAGAAACAATAATCTATGATTTGTATCCTCCAACAATAAAGATGTTGAGTTGTTTCCCTTTTCAACCACAAAGACAGATGGATCCAAGGGTCCCCGACCCTTCCTACGGGAAAATGAGTCCCCTCACTGCTACTTTTTTTTCATGTTCTATCTAAGCTCCAAAAAACATAAACCCAACCCCCCAACACCACAAGACCGATCACACTCTCCCTAATTTCAAAATCTACCAGTTTCTTAACATGTCAATTTCTGTACCTTACAGTGCACACTAGGTTGTGTTCCATACTAGAGCTATTCAGTCACTGGCAACAAATGACTTGTTCCCCACAAGACTTCAATTTTTATATTTTTTATGGTTGCCTACCACCATTATGGGTTACAAGAGAAATCGCTGGTACAACTCAGCCTTACACAAACATTCTTCCAAGTTCAGTAATCTTGCAAATGTTTACCAATACTAAAACACAGGTAAATGCTACAGCAAGCAGCAAAGAAAAACTTCTACCTGGTCATATGAACAAAAGAAGAGACTTGATCGTCCAAAGGCCAAACGAAAAGCCTTCCCAATGCAAGGCAATTTATCTCCAGCCTTCGAAAGCATATCTTTGATAAGGGTTGGGTCCTTCATAGATACCAAAAGCTGAGTTGGCCCCAACCACAACTTGAAAACTGATCCATATTTATCATGCGACTCCGATAAAAGATCTAACAGCCAAAAAAATAAAAAATCATTCTCTAAACAAATCATCATTTAATAAAAAATCATACTCTAAACAAATCACTCATAAAGCATAATATTACAGAACTCGTTTTCTCACAGATTAAAAGAAAATCCCAAGTTTCCTTCATTTTCTCAATAACCAAACAGAAACTATACACAAAATCAAGTTCTAGTCAACCAAATTAAGTAACACCTCAATAAACTTCACAAATTTTAACTCTCTCATAAACTGAAAAGGAATAAGTAAAACCAAATTTGCCCATCGTTTTCTCAGCAACCAAACAGAAACTAAAACACGAAATCAAGCTCTAGTCAGCCTAATTAAATAACACCTCACTAAACCTTTGAAGATTTAAACTCTTATGAACTGAAAAGGCAAAAGTAAAGCCTTATTTGTCCTTCATTTTCTCAGCAACCAAACAGAAACCAAAATAAAATAAAAAAACTCACTCACCGATAAAATTCTCACGAGAACCGAGGTTTCCATGGCCAAAAAAGGAATTACAAGGCGGTCCAGGGATCTTACTAGCTTTGGACCATAATCTAAACAGCGTAAAGACCTTATCAAGCAAAAGAGCGGTAATGGTAATCAAGGCGATCCATAGAATCGCATTGAATTCCTTCTTCGCATACTCTCTTGCGGATTCCGATGAAATGAAACCGTTCACTGACTTCAAAATTGAATTCATTTTCTCATCGAGAGAGGGAGAGGGAGGGAGAGAGAGAGATGAGATGAGAGAGTTTCTTTGACTTTCCTTTCTCTAGGTTCCGAAGGTGACTGGCTTAAATTAATTTCAAGTTGCTTTCAACGAATTGTTATTGTTAGTTTTTTCCTTGCGTCACTGTCTTGATTTTGATTTTTTTATTTCATGTCTGCGGTTATATAGATGACACGTGTGTGTTTTACGTATCCATTGGCTGTGACGGAACTGTTCGATGGGCGAATCCTTATCTCGATGTCGTTTGTTACCGTGACTTCAGGACGCGTGCCTCTTTTTTTTTCACTATAAAAATAAAAATTAGTTTTGTTGGACCTAACCCGGTCCCAACTTGTAACTTAATTAACACAGTTATAATTACATTTAATTTTAAAATATATTATTTCAATTTTTTTTTAAATTAAAACGATAACTTTTTATTACCTCCAGTAACCAGCTACATTTATAATTCAAATATTAAAGCATTTAAAATATAATTAGATTATTTTTTAAATTTTTTTTACTTAAAAATATATCAAAATAATATTTTTTTTAATTTTTAAAAATTATTTTTGACAACAATGCATTAAAATGATTTCAAAATACTAAAAAAATATTAATTTAAAATTAAAAAAAATCTAAATTATTTTTTAAATGTTTTTTTTTTTAAAAAAACAGAGCGTTAGATTGTATTATAGATACAGCTAAATTTAATAACTTTGATGAAAACTATTAAATTACTTATATTGATTAAATTTTAATATATCTTTTTAGAAAAAATATGGTTTGGTCAACCTATAATTTTTCTAAGAAATATTTTTTTTACTAGTGAATCAAAACCAGCGTCTAATACTTTCAAGTTTCAACACAATAAGAATAGAAGGCGGCTCAGTGGACACGTGGAGATCCCAATTATTTTATGCCAGGGGGCAAATTAACTAATCCCATGAGTATCTCATGACACTAATTAATTCATTGGTATGTTGAGTTTAGTGATGTATTTAATTTGTTTTTAATTTAAAAATATTATAAATTTGCCAAGTCAATAAATTTATAAAAAATGATGATTAAAAATAATTTATATGAAAATAGTATCGAGTAATAAATATTAAACTTGTTTAAGAGTAAGAAAAACAATATTTTTTTAAATTAGTATTTTGACTAAATAATGAGTGATTTAAATAATTATTTTTATATTTAGATTAAGATGGGTTAATTAATTTTTAGATTGACCTTCATGTTAAATTAAATTCGAGTTAAATCTTTTATATCTAATTTGAGATAAAATGAGTCAACTAGGTCTTATTTTGACTTTTTGGATCAAATATAGTTTAATAAAAATGATACATAATATAATTTATAAAACTAAATTTAATAAATTTATGATCGTTCTATACCGTGAACACTATATTTTCATCCATGTTGGGCTAACATATATCTCCACTTGCCTGATCCACGCAAGATTTCCCATTCAAAATTGATGTCATTAAAGCAAAAATTAAGCCATCTCGAGAAACCACAAGTGTTCATGGATTTCTAAAGTTTATCTACGCCATTTGACTGAGTTTATCTACGCCACCTCGAGAACGTTAAAATAATTAAGATCAAACACAAAAAGAATGCTAGAATTCTGAATAATCTGTATATTATGAGTGTTTAGTCTTAACCTAAATACAAATAAAATATATATAAGTTAAACTGAAAGTATTATTCTACCATTAATAAATAAGACTACATAAATATTATTTAACATCTCCCCTCAAACTTACGATGCGGTAGCTACAAACATCAAGAGTTTGCCAACCAGAAAACAAAAATGAGAGATTGAATGCGTCTTGGTAAAGAAATTTGCAATCTGCAAGGAAGAATGAACAAAAGGCAAAGCAATGGTGTTATACTTGAGATGATGACGAGTAAGATGACAATCGATCTTAATGTGTTTAGTTCGCTTATGAAAAACCAAGTTGTTAACAATCTGAATAGAACTCTAGTTGTCACAATACATAGCAGTAGGATGAGAAAAGAAAACTCTCATATCGATAAGTAACCAACGTAACCAAACAATCTTTTTGGTAATAAATATCATGGCACAATATTCTGCTTTGATGGATGATTGAGAAACAATAGATTGTTTCTTGCTCTTCCAAGAAATAAGAGAATCACCTAAAAAGATACAGAATCCGGTAACAGACTTGCGATATATGGGATCACTACCATGATCAGCATTAGAGTATACACGCAACTCCAAGAAAGAAATGGATGAAAGTAAAAGACTCTGAAAAATTATATCCCGAAAATATCGCAAAATACAAAGAACACCTGTCTAGTGTACAGTAGTAAGAGAAGCAACAAACTGACTAACAACATGAACAACATATGCAATTTCTGGATGACTAATGGTGAGATATACCAAACTCCCAACAATAGTGCGGTATAAAGTAGGATCTATCAAAGGTAAATCATCAGAAAAAAAGTACCTTGCTTTAACCTCAATATAAGTATCTACAGTCTTTTTATCAGTAAGTCTAGCTCGCTCAAGAATATCTGCAACATATTTTGATTGAGAAAGAAGGTAACCCCTAGGTGAGTATGTTACCTCAATACCCAGAAAATATCGAAAATAACCCAAATCCTTCATTTCAAATCGTCTAACCAACTCTGTCTTCAAAACTGAAATACCATCAATGTCATCACCAGTAATAATCATGTCATCAATATATAAAGACAGAATAATATGACCTGCATCAGTGCACTTAATAAAAAGAGCAGAATCATGACTGCTAGAAAAAAAAAGTCAAAAGATGAGATCACAATAGAGAATTTCTCAAACCAAGCACATGGTGCTTGTTTGAGACCATATATTACTTTCTTAAGCTTACAAACATATCCATAGTCATGTGAAAAACTAGGAGGGGGTGTCATATAAACTTCTTCTTAAAGATCTCCATTCAAAAAGACATTTTTAACATCAAGCTGAGAAATATACAACTGATGAATCAAAGCTACGACAAATAGACCTATCAGAATTAGTCTTGATCTTATACACCCAACGACAACTGACAACACTCTTACCAAGAGGTAGAGTAACTAGATCCTAAGTATCTGTCTTATGTAAAGCAGAAAGTTCCTCATCCATAGTTTGTTGCCAAAGCGGATCAAGAATTGCCTCTTTATAGAAAGAGGGCTCAAAGAGACAATGAATAGAAGCTAAAAAGGAAGTAAATGATGAGGAATAACAAGAATAAGCAAAATTTGGTAGTTTTGTGGACTTACGAATGCAGATGGACTGGCATAGAGATGGATCCACAATCTCAGATGAAGCTTGAGGGGCTGTAGATGAGAATAGAGCTTCAGGTGTGCCGGAGAGTAAAGTACTAGTACCAGTACCTGTAGAGTTATGAGTACAAATTGATCGAACATGGGGAGAGGTATCATTACCAGAACCTTAAAAAAAAGATCTATACGAATAAGATCAGATTTAGTCAAGTTATGAGTAGTTGATGGAATAGAAAAGAAAGGTATATGGTCAAGGAAGACAACATGACGAGACACATAAAGTTTCTGAGTTATTAGATCAAAACAACGATACCCCTTTTTACCTTCACCATAACCCAAAAAGACACAAATAGCGGATCAAGAGGATAGCTTATTGCCCTTTACATAAGGACGAAGAACGAAACAAGTACAATCAAAGACTCTAAATCAGGAATAATCAAGGACATACCCATATAACTTTTCAAAAGGAGATAGACCCGAACTATAAGAAGATGGAATTATATTAATCAAACTTACAGTAGTAAGAACAACTTCTCCCAAAAACTCACTAGAAACAAAAACAAACAACAAGAGAGAACGAGCAGTTTCGACAATGTGCCTATGTTTTCTTTCAACAACACTATTTTGCTCAGGAGTATCTGTATATGAAGTTCCGTCTAAGGCAAGCAATTGGTAAAATTTATTAAAGGTGCATTCCCCACCCAAATCACACCTAAAACATATGATCACATCATAATGTTGAGTTTTGATAAGAGCTCAAAAAGTTGCATATATTTTAAAGAATTCAAAACGATGTTTCATTAAATAAACCCAACAATAACGAGTATGATCATCAATAAAAGAGACATAATATCGAGACCCTTCTTTTATGGTAACAGGAGAAGGTCCCCATACATTAGAATGAATCAAATTAAATGGTGAAAAAGAAACAGAAATACTTCGATTAAAAGGTAAAGCGGAAAATTTTGCCAGTTTACATCCACTACAATTAGAAATGTCACAAGTTTTCAAATTTTTCAAAGCTCCTATGGATGCCAAAAATCTCAAATGAGAAGACAAAACATGACCTAGATAGGAATGCCATAAATAAAAACTAGAAGATGAAAGACTCAAATGAAAGAAAGATAAATCAATAGTAGTAGTAGTAGTAGCGGTAACAACAACAACTGACACTTTTAACTCATCCAAAATATATAGTTCATTCTCCATACGGCTTGTCCTAATCAGCTTCTGAGACTGCAAATCCTGTACACAACAAAAAAAACCAGAAAACATGACTAAATAATCACTAGAATCATATATTTGACCAACAGACGCAAGATTCAATTTGAGTTTTGGAATAAGATAAATATTAGGGAGAGACAAGTGAGGTGTGATAATAGAACCAACACCTGCTAAGGGCATAGGAGTGCCATCAACAGTCATAACAAGAATGGAGGATAAGGGGGACACAGAGGTAAAAGATGAGGAATCTGGAGACATATGATGGGAAGCACCAGAATCCAAGACCCATTCAGAGTGTGACATATTTGAGGAACTATGAGGCAACTAACCTATGGAAGAAGAAGCGGATATTGCTTGTGGCTGCAAGGAGAGAAACTTTTGAAATTGCTCAGCCAAAGTATTAGGATCGGTAATAGAGCCTGGGGAAGTTACTGCTGCAGTATTGTGGTGTGATGGTTTATAACCCTGAGGTGGTCTATGAGCATTAGATTGTGACCGATTGCCAAGCTTCCAAGCTTGATTATGTTATCTCAACTTAGGACACCGAGCCTTCCAATGACATTTCTGCTTACAGAAATTGCACTCATCAAAGCCAACCCTTGTTTAAGGCTTGTTCTGATGATTAGAGAATGGTTTAGAAGGTACTGCTAGTACAGAAGGATTTGAAGCAGAAAGAATTCCCTTTTCAGAATAAGACTAAAGACGTATTTCTTCAGCCAAGAACTCACTGAAAACAGAGTCAATGGAAGACAGTGGAGAATAATGCAGAATTGAACCTCTAAGTCCTTTGAAATCACTGCGAAGTGCTGTTATAAACTGTACCAATCGTTGCTGCTCTTTACGCTTAATATGGGCACCACATGCTTTTAATTCTGTCGATTTTATAAAAGCCAATTAATCCCAAAGATCTATCATAACAGAATAAAACTCTGGAATACTCATATTCTTCTAATGAAAAGCTCGTATGTCATTCTCTAATTGATACTGTTTTGCAAAATTTGATTGTGTGAATAACCTTTGCAGATGATCCCAAACCTCTTTTGTTGTCTCATACTTCGCCAACTGCGTACCTATCGAATTCTCAAGAGAATTATTTATCCAAGTAATGATCTTTGCATTGTTTGCTTTCCATGTATCTATCAAAACAACATTCCCCTCCTTAATATTCTTAGGTATCATATAAGTTCCACTAACATACCCCCACATTTTCTTACCCTTAAGGAAATTTCTGATTACATAACTTCAATACGAATAGTTCTTCCCATCCAACCTCACACTCACAGACTAAAGCGAATCATCTCTTTCAATAGCCATAATCAACAGTCATAGAGAATCAGAATACAAAAGCAGCGGAAAACAAAATACCAAATTGCAGAAACTGAACATAGATTGTAGAAACTAAACAAATATCTTTTTGACGAAATACCAAAATAATTACAGAAACTAAATGCAAATACCAAATTGTAGAAACTGAAGGGAAGATGAAATACTAAAATAATTGCATAAACTGAATGCAAATATCAAATTGCACAAGCTGAAGGGAAGATGAAATACCAAATTTTGCAGAAGAGAAAGACAAAATATCACTTTAAAAAATTTTCAGGGCTCTGTCCCGAACCACGGCAGGGGCACACTGCCCCCCGCAAACCCCAGCCAACTCACCGCAGAGTTAGATCTGTGAAAACTGTGTTCGGGATTAAGTCTCGTTTCATAAAACCAACTTTGATACCGTGTTAAAACAATTAAGATCAAACACAAAAAGGATGATAGAATTCTTAATAATCTGTATATTATGAGTGTTTAGTCTTAACTTAAATGCAAATAAAATATATATAGATTAAATTTAAAGTACTATTCTACCCTTAATAAATAAAACTATATCATAAATGTTATTTAACATAGAAAACAAGAAGGCCGTTCACCTTGGAAGCCATTCAAAGTTGTGAAACTTAATTTCTCTAGCAGGCCAAAATATCATTCAATTCCATGTTTTTATCAAGTACATCGTGTAAAGCAATTCATGATCACCAGTGAAGATTTCCATATATATGAAGTTTGAACATCTTGCACAAGCTTGGTCTCATTCTTTGTCGACGCATGTTTACAGCATGGGACGACAAAGACAGCCTTCAAGATCCAGCAGACAATAATCTCGTAGCATCAACTCATGCATGCATGATCTCCAAATGAGAGGAGAAATGTTTCAGTACGGGACGATGGATTTTCCACCTTGGTTCGTAGAATGTCGATGGCTTTGGCATAAAAAACGAATCTCTTGATATATAGGGTATCTGCCTATCATCCCTGTCAATTATTGATTCGCTTTCTTTTTCTCTATATTGCAGACTAGTTTGAAAATATTTATTTCGGATTACCGGATAATTAAGTAAGTGAAGTAATAATTTTCTCATTTCCAACGCTTTTTTATATTTATATATATTTTTAATTTTCTCACATATTATTTACCTAGTACACTTACTATTATTTATATATTTATTGACTTAAATACCAAAAACTTTTTTTTATAAATGATTAACCTTGTAATCGAACTCAAATATCAAATCCATATTTAAATCCATATATCTTTACCCAGGATGATAATATATGAAAATTTTAATTTTTATGTGAAACTTTTTCAAGACTTCATCGTAAAGTATGTGGAAGTGGTACGTACTAGATTAAGTGTGGTTATAATCTGAGTTTATAAGATGAAGTATAGGATGGCATAATTACTCAAACCTTTTCCTCCTTTTTTTTTTCCTCTGGATTATGAGTAATTATAAGTGGATTTTCCAGAGATGTAGCTTATTTTTTGCTTTTTCCTGCATGAAAATATACAGGTGTTTAAGTAAATATGCCAAAAATAAATAAATTAACAGATGCATCTGATATAATTCATGTCCTCCTTCCATGATATTCTTACCACAGCTAAACTTGCACCCTTCAGCTTTAGCATCAAAACCATTGAAGCCATCTTCACTTCTTTGTATTGCTACTTCATTGCCTTGACATTTTATAACCAAGTCATAGGCAAATCGCTCGAGGAGGTATTATTCTGGAATCTTTGTCACAGTTTTAACCCGAATTCTTTCAAGCACGTTAGCATAAAAACACCCATGGATTCGAACTTCTTACAGCTATAAAATATCTCCAAGGATAAATTGTCAATTTGAACAGTTCATAATCTCGAATCTCCTTCCTGCATCGCCACTTGAAAAGGGTATCCAGTGCCCATACGCCCAACTTCTTCAAAAGTTGCTGCCTTGATGCCATCAAGAAAATCTTTTCTGTGCTGCTATTTTTTATTGCATGCGTGGGAATTATACTCTGGGAATAATGGAAGTCTTCTTCTACTTCGTTAGAACGCCAACCACGCATTTACAGAATTTGCAAGGGACATTGTTTTACCAGCAATTTTATCCAGACCATTATTGATGCTCTCTCTTCCTTGAGAAAGACAAGACAACAGTACCCCACTAGAGAAAATACTATTGGAAAAAAGCTGTACACCATTTCTCACGAGAATTGTATATTCGCAACAACCAATTGCAAGGTATAGAATCCTTGAACATAATCATCTTATCCCATGTTTCTCAGAACTCCTTATCCGATCCACAATCTTTAAGACAAATTAAGTTTTAGATTGACCAGCGAACTCACAATTGCAACTAAGACTACTAGGATACGAGGAGCATTCTTAGATATATGTCATAAACATAGCAGATATGTTGAAGAATAATTATATTTTGATATTATAGTTTTAAAACTTTTTATATGAGATAAGATTTGGTTTACAGGTCGGGAGAGGGTTGATTTTAAATTTGTTTTTCAACCAAAATAAAGTTATTTTTGATAAAAAAAAGTTTTTATTTAAAAAAATTAATAAATTAATAATTAAGTTTTGACCGGATTAATTTTTTTTCTTCTATTATTTTCATTAATCTAGACTTGTCTAAGCCCGGTAACAACACTAAACTAATGATACTGAATATTATCATTCCGAACAAGTCGTAAAACTACACCAGAGATTCTTCGAAAACCCCGATCCCAAGGAACCAGCAGTCCATGTTTCAAGGCCAGGAGCTCAGGAAGAAGATTAGTGACCTCCAAAATTAGAAAAACCTATCACCCATTTGCCAGCACAATCTCTGATAAGGCCCCTGAAGCCAATACGACCAGGATTGCCAATGGAACTACCATCCATGCACATCCAGCTTCACAAACCCATGCTCAGGACGCTGCCACATTATCTGTGCCATATCCTTGCGAGATAAATCTTTTCTCTCCCAAGTCGAATAGCAGTCTTGAGCAAGGATATGAATCTGATGTATCAGCCATCGGTCACCATTATAGTAATCACCATAAGCGAAAATATTTCGTTGACGCCAAATCCACCAGATCCCCGCTAGGAAAAGAACAGACACACATCGCTTGAAGCCATATTATCCACAATCCACTTGAATAAATTTGTACCCCAAAAACCGTGACTGCAAGTTATCCCCAAGGTGTTCCAAATTTGTTTCGCAAAACCACAATCCCTCAAGCAATGGAAGATATATATCTTATGGCTCCTGGTTGCAACGGTAGCATATATAGAGGACTCAAAATAAGATGACGCCTGAATAAAAAAGATTAGTTGGGAGGCAGTTATGGAAAACCATTCAAATCAGCATTCTAATCTTCCCAGGAGTGCAAAGAGAGACCAGAGCCAGCTCCATTTGGGATGGCAGTAGCAAGCATCTCAAAATTCCACGTGCCATTAATTATGCCAAAGATCCTTGACATGCAAGTTAGTATCAAGCACATTGACATAGTCAATTGATGACCCCACCGTTCCCTCCTTCAACCATGGTTCGTACCACAAAGAGACTTCTCCCCTGCCAAGTTTGTAAATGAACCCATCTCTCAATGAGGAGAAGGCTTTGCAGATTAAACGCCAAGTGATAGAGCTACCTGCTGGAGCGGAATAATGTAGCATATCATTGGAAGAAAGATACTATTGCTTGTACATCTGGACCCATAGCTTATTGCCTTTCATTAGCATCTGCCAAGAGTGTTTCCCAAGTGGAGAAATGTTAACAACCCGAAAATGCCTTAGCCCCAACCCACCAAACTTTCTTGGCGCGAGAAACAGTACTGTTCCAGTTCATCAAATGAAGACCATTACCTCCATCCGATCTGCCCCAGATAAAGTTTCAAACCAATTAATCTGTTAATATTATAGCAGACCGAGCTAGGAAGCCAAAGGGTAACCCTGCCTGCTTTATTTAAGAGCCTCATTTTCCAATCTGCTAGCTTGGATTGAATCCTGTCAAAATTGAATTTAAAGTATGCTCGTTTCACTGTCCCAAGCCGAGATACTTTCCAAGGTTGTCTGCGAACCTAATAGGAGAAAGCTGGGATAAATTGTGTTGGACCCGTACGTCTATTAGTGTTTTTACAACACATACATCTAGAATTTTCAAAGTTGGCTCTTAAGCCAGAAGCTGTGCAAAAATCTGAAAGCACATTGATCATGATCAGTTGCATGTGGCCTGTACTCGCTTTCGCAACATCATCTACAGAGAGAAGATGGGATATCCTTTGTCCACCTCTGGAAATCTGAACTGGCTTTCAAGTCCTGTCCGAAATCTTTTTGGAAATAAGACATGATAATTTCTCCATGCGGATAACAAAAAAGTACGGCGATAAGGGATCCCCATGCCGAAGACCCCGAGCGGAGGAGAATGAAGGAAGCTTACATCCATTCAATAGAAGGGTAAGAGAAGATGCATGGACACAAAACACAATCAAGTTTACTGTTTTATGTGGTAAGCCGAACTCCTCAACAGTGGTCCGGAGGAAATTCCAGCTGACTCTGTCGTAAGCCTTCTCTAGATCATTCTTAGCCGCGATAGCGCCACCCTTGCTTTTAGAATGGTTCATATACTGCATAATCTCTTGAGCGACTAGAGCATTATCCGTGGAGCTACGACCCGGGATCTCAGGAGGGCCCCAATTTATCCATTCGCAGACGACCTCTGTAATGATCTTGTAAATTATAACATTAATTACAAAGGCTAATCGAGAGAAACTGTTTAAAAGTTGTAGGCCTCTCATCTTTAGGAATTAAGACAATTAGATTTTCCGCTAGCTCTTTGTCGAAATGGCCATTAACGAAGGCTGCTGAACTCATCATCTGCCAGACATCATCCCCTACAACACTCCGGTAACTAGTACCCGTCCCTTAACTAGACTAGAGGTTTGGTTACCAATTCTAGAATTAAAAAACGGAGAGCATGAAAAATATTTTGTAAATAAATTTAATTTATTTTTATTTTTCTAATTAATCAAATAATATCCATGTGATATACTATTCTATTTATCAACTCATCCTTTGAAATTGTGTATTGAATCTACCCTTTGGGGTACGTTTTATGACAAGGAAAATCTTAAACAATTTATCTCATACTCTAAATGACATCAAGGCAGGATAAGATAAAATTGGCAAGTTTAACTTATTAAAATCAGAGAAATGTCGATTTCATAGTTTAGAAAAACCAATAGTTTATACTCATTTGAATTTGTGAATACCTTGTTCTATCTTTAGCAAATCAAATCACCTAAATTTACTACAAAGGAAAAGCATTTATGACACATTTAATATTTTCAAAATCATAGAGTAATGAATAATTACAAACCATAAAAGCCAACAAATGTGATCTTTGAGGAATGAGATTTGTATCCAATAAATAGATCGAAATGGCAACTACACGGTAACAAACCCTTCTGCGCACAATTTATTATATTTAAATACACAATTTTCTAATATAAAAACTATAATATTATAACTGTTTTTGCATTTTAAAAATATTTTTTTTGTTTTAAAATAATTTTTTGTGTTTTTAAATTTTTATGACGTGTTAATGTTAAAAATTTATTTAAAAAAAATAAAAACTAATGTATTTATTTTAAAAAATAACAGTTATTATAATACCAAACGAACTTTAAATCTACAAATTATATATTAAACAAGGGTATATATTTTAATCGTTTTAGTTTTTTTTTTAATTTTTTTAATGTAAAATTAATATAATTTTAATAAAATTTAATTAAAATAATATCAAAATTAATTCAACTTAAAACCTATTTAGATTTTGAATTATAATTTTTTTTTTTTATGAACTCGTCAAACTTACTCGGCTCGGCAACAATGATGGTAAGAAACAAGGTTAGGAAAATTAGAAATGAAAAAATAAAAACATATTTGGCGCGAAAAGAAATCTAAAAAGATCCGAGCCTTACTTTTCAAAATGGGATTCTCCCTCTTAACTTGCCCCAACAAAAAAATCAGTAAATCCCTTGGGATCCCCTCTCTCTTTCTCTCCATCCAAAATCCAAATGTAACGCTGCTGCTGCTGCTGCAAACACAATCAGCCATTCATAAAAGGCAACAACACAACTGCACTGACACCCGTAACGCTTTCTCTCTCCATCTGTCTCTAGGGTTTCAAGTTTTTCATAAAAAATTATAGCACCTCTCTTTTTCGAAAATGACAACTATGCCCCCACCTTCTTCTACCACTGTCTCTCCTTCTCGCACCACTTGCGCCTCTCTCCTTCACGAATTGCAGGTGCTTCATTATTTACTTCGCTTCTTTTTTAATTTCTTTTTTTTTAGAAGTTTTTACTTTAATGTATTTATTGTAATTAGTGTTTGGCAGTGTGGAATTCAAGTAATTGAACTTTAATTGAGTGAAAAATGGAAGAGATTAAACCCTAATTCTTTTGTGAAAGAGAAGAGTTAGTTGTACATTTTGATCGTTATAATTCAATTTTTTTGAGATTGATTGGTTTATTTGTGATTGATGCTGTTAATTATCCAGATAATATGGGATGAAATTGGGGAGAACGATGGCCAAAGGGACAAGATGCTTCTACAGCTTGAGCAAGAATGCCTTGATATTTACCGTAGGAAGGTTAAAAACACTAGGAAGTATAAAGCTGATTTGCATCAGTTGTTGGCTGATGCCAAAGCTGAAATCGCGAACCTCGTTTCTGCACTTGGGGAAAATGCCTCCTTGTTTTCACCGGTTTGTGCTTTCTAGCATCGAAGTTATTGTTGCTTGAGGGAATAAATGGTTCTTTTATTGAGTAATTGGGCTAAAAGGAGCAAAACAAAAGATAACATGTGGTAAAGATGGTTATGAAATATCTGCGAACATACAGTTATTTTTTTTTCAGATTTTAATTAAATAATAAAAATGAATGTGTTCAATTGTAACTTGCTGTTCTATGCTTTTGTTTTGTTCAATTGTTATGCATATAGGGTTTTATTTGAGGACTCATTTCTTTGTATTTTGTTTTGATTGGGTTATTTTATTTTTATTTTCTGTTTTGAGAAGGGAAAGGGCCCACTAAAGCAGCAAATATCTGCTGTAAACCCTGTTTTGGATGAATTGAGGTTGAAGAAGCAAGAAAGAATGAAGGATTTTTATGAGACAGAGACGCAGATAGCTCGAATTTGTGCAGAAATAGCTGGCAGTGACCGGTCTTTTGATTCTGCTGACCCAGAAATTGATGAGCGTGATCTGACAGTGAAGAGATTGGGGGAACTAAAGTCACACCTTAAGGAACTTCAAAATGAAAAGGTTTGTTGGATAATTCTGCAATATGTTGTAATATAGATTTCATCTCACTCGTGTTTCATACTTTATCTTGCTTATTTTCAGAGTTTGCGGTTACAAAAGGTCAACAGCAGCATTAAAACAGTTCACGATCTATCTGTGGTGATGTCAATCGATTTCTTTAAGACTGTCAATGATGTTCATCCTAGCCTGAGTGATCCGTCAAAGGCTCAATCAAAGAGCATTAGCAATGACGCACTTGCTAGATTAACAAGCACAATACATTCACTGAAGCAAGAGAAGCAACAAAGGCTAGAAAAGGTGAGATAACAGTGAACTTTTAATTCTACTTGTGGCCTTCAATTGCAAACCTGCTGAAGAAATTCTTTTTGTTGCTATTATTATTATTATTATTTTCTGCGGAACACTGTTTGTTGCTCATTTGTTTTGTATTAGCTTGAAGTTGTGCAAGTTTTGTTAATTATGCTGATTTTTATCAACATGTCAAAACTGCTTAATAAGGCTTGCATTAAGTTGTTAGGTGTGATTTAATAACCTACACAGATTTAGTGCCTTCAAGTGTGTTTGCTGCTGGATATGAATATGTTGTTACAGTTGGCCTTGTTGGAAGTTTGACTAAATGCTCCCCCTTTTTTCATGGGCTTTGTCTTATTTTAGCTTCAAGGTCTTGGACACAAACTGATAGAGCTATGGGACCTCATGGACACGCCTGTTGACGAGAGAAGATTGGACCATGTCACTACCTTAATCTCTGCCTCAGTGGATAATGTATCCAGACTAGGGTGCCTCGCTGTTGATGTTATTGAGCAGGTTGCTTTCTTTTTCTGCCTAGCTCAGGATTTCTATATTTCATCAATCTTGGTCTTTTTATTTTTGAAAATAATATTAATTCTTCATTGTCATTGTTAGACCGAAGTTGAAGTTGAGAGATTAAATGCTCTCAAAGCCAGCAAGATGAAGGAATTGGTGCTTAAGCGGCAGAATGAGCTGGAGGAAATCTATAGAGGAGTTCATATGGATGTAGATAGTGATGCAGCGAGGCAGATTCTCATCAGCCTCATAGAATCCGGTTTCAACCAAAACTTATTTTTTTTAATTTTTTTTTTTTACTAATACGCTGAATCACTTAAGGGACTGGATTTACATGTCAACCATCTGAGTCAGAGCTTTGATTGCTCTGGTTATTTTGATAGGGTTCAGCAAAACTTGTTTGCCATTTCATTTTTCTGCCCATGTGGCAGGGGACAGTTTTAAGGTCTTTTTTACCTTTCGCTATAAAAAAGGCATTATTTTTTCCTCTTGCAAATGGCATGCCCTTCATACCTTATCCCTGTTTTTTTCATCATTTAGATATGCATATTTTAATGCACTGCTTGTTGTTTGCGTGTCTGATTCCGTGCCTGTCCAAGAATATTATTCAGGATTATTTTTTCAGAGTACTGGTTCATAATTTTTAATGATTTTTTTTTCTTTTTTACATTTTGCAGATTGGGTTTTAAGTTATTTCTTGATTTTGTTTTGTACATGTTATCTATTTGATTCTTTTTATTTGACTTCAAGACTACAAAAATCAACAAAGTGGCTTTGATTATTCAAGTTTACTCTGTATGCTTGATTTGTTGATCTTCTTCTAATTCAAACTGTCTTACAGGTAATGCTGAAATGTCTGAGCTGCTTGCGAGCATGGATGATCAAATCACAAAAGCCAAAGAGCAAGCTCTTAGTCGGAAGGATATATTGGACAAAGTAGAGAAATGGAAATTTGCATCTGAGGAAGAGCAGTGGCTTGATGAATATGAAAAGGTAATTTCTATCAAGTTAAATTATAATTGACGGATTGGGGATATGAGGTTATTTCTTTTGTTGTCATTCTACTGCCCAGCACAGTCGCAAACATCCATACACTACATTGGGTCATATGCTAGGTTTCGTTTGTATTTATGGTCCTCCAACTGGGAACCACTACATATCTGTGGATAATTTCTCCATTTTTTAAAAAAACATGCACAAGTGTTATTGTGTGCATTGCTGCCTCTTCCCCAGTCGAACTTCTTTATTTTGTTTCTTTAGTAATGTAATTATTTTGCACAGAATTTTATGATCTGCTATTTTGAAATTGGACTTTTACCCTCCGCATATTCTGTTTACTGTAATTGTTGAATACTTGAAACTCATAAGACTTCACATGATGCACTTCATTTTAAAATCCAATAACTCCCACAGGAAAACATCCATAAGCTATAAAGGTGATATGGTTTCTCTATGTCAAGTAGCGGGAATCAAATCAGTTACAACTGAAATGATCAGCTTTCAACAATCATTTCATGTTTATATCTCTTTGCTTTTAAATGGGATATCATGTTTGTAACTTTGGATATGAGCTCTATGCATATTCTCTCCAAGCACAAAAATCACTCTGTTCAGAGCAGGAGCTCTTGGTTTGCCATCTACTCTTTGACAGCAAGTTACTGACATTTTGACACCTCGCTAATAATAATAATTCTCAACTGCATCTTGAATTACTTCAGTTCCCATAGCTCATCCGAGGTTTTCATTTATCACGTTACTTCAGTACACATTATTACAGTCAACTCCTTATATTATATCTACATCAAAAAGTGGCTCATTGTTTGTTTCCTATTCTCCTTTTAGTTTCATGATATACTTTTAGGGGGGTCGAATAATACAAGCAAACTGATTCTCTTTATGAAAGGTATTATAGGCTTATGCTTGTGATAACTTGCAGGTTGCAATAGTGCTTATTTCAGTGGGAGAAAATGAAAAGACCTGTTGTTTTTCATTTCTTTTCTTCCTATTATCAGGATGCAAACAGGGGCGTTGGACTTCAGTGAAATATATTTAAACCAAATTTGAACTTTCATGAGTATTTCTGAAAGTAATCTTTTGTCCCCCCACACCCGAACCTGGTTTTCAATTGTATTATTGCACCAAGTCAATGTTCCACCAGTTGAAATCATTGAATCTTATTCTCTTTTAGAGTAAAACTTCTTTTGAAATGGTTGACGCTGCTGAGTGTTTACAATTTTTCTTATATTGCTAGGATGATAATCGGTATAGTGCGGGAAGAGGAGCACACAGAAATCTGAAACGTGCTGAGAAAGCACGGGCTCTGGTCAGCAAAATACCATGTGAGTTTATTTAATACAATGGAGCTTATGTGAAAAAAAAAATGACACATGTAGAAGTTCATAGAAATGATAAAAATGGCAATTGTTATAAATACAAAATCTGAGAATTGTGTGCACCGTGCAGAATTGGTCATCATATGAAATTGAGTGGGGGAAAGGTAAACAGACTTTCTGATTACCATTTGCCACACAAAGTTGCACATGCTCAAAATCAAAGACAGAACAGATATCTGATACATTAACCATGTGTTAATGCTCACAAGTTCAGTTATTAATATCGTGTTATCAATGATAATTGACAAGCTTGAGCATACAAAACAAAACAAAATGTTGAAATTTTATTCTTGCTTTGATAAAAATGCTAAATCATACGAATTGCTGTTATCATTTTTTAATACCCAGGTTTTTAGAATGCAGAGTTAAATCATAGGAATTGCTATTATTATTATTTGTTTTTGCTGCATAATACTTCATTGTGACAAATAGATTGTCATTTTTGAGAATTGAGCTGGAACTTACAAACCTGAATATCTTTGTTGTCTAGCAATGGTTGAAAGTTTGACTTCTAAAGTCAAGGCCTGGGAATTGGAGAGAAAAGTCCCTTTCTTATATTACAAGGTGACTCAAGACTTCTCTTTGCTGTCTAATTTAACAATAAATTGCTTGAGCAATTTTCCATCCTTAAGTCGTTTCTGTAATGCAGGCTCCCCTCTTACATACCTTGGAGGAACATACCATGTTAAGACGGGAGAGGGAAGAGGAGAAGCGTCGATCTCGGGTATGTTTTATATTTTCTACTCCTTGTCTATGCCCAGATTTTCCATTCTTGCTTCACCCATGATTTTGAGCTCCACTAGTAAATTAATTTAGCTTGGGCTATGGAGGGTTTCAATCCAAATCTACCGAAGCAGTGAAATGAAAAATATGGACCAGGATGTTCAATTACTTTTATAATTATTGGTATCTGAGATGCTTGAAAATCTTAAATGCACGAACATACATGGAAAAACCAGGTGCTCCATCTTTACTCATCCTTCACTGTTCTTATAATGTCGTGCTTGCAAAAGCGTAAATAATCTGTTGCTTTGTCCATCCAACAAGCGCAAATAATGGTTGTGCTGGATGAACATTTTTGTTGCCCCCAGTCTCTGAAGTTCATTATGCTTGAACTGCTTGATTAGTCAGCCATGCTGTCGATTTAACCAAAGGCCTTTCACCTACAAAGAAAAAAATAGCTAAAAGTCATGAACATTTTTTTTCACTGTGGTTTATTTTTCAGGAGCAGAAACGTCTGCAAGAACAATTTGCTGCAGAACAAGAGGCACTTTATGGTTCAAGGTCAGCGATTAAGAAGCCCTTGGGTCTGAGCACCAGTGCCAACACAATGGCTGGAACACCGACTGCACGACGCGGGGTCACTCCTTTTGGCCATCATGCAAGCTCAGCTGGAAAGCAACGTAGAGAGAGCAGGGCTCATAACGTAACGCCGATAAACTATGTTGCCCTTCCGAAGGATGATTCTGTTTCCCGGGGCTGCTAGTCTGTACACATGCTTATGACCTACTGTAAATGATACCGTACAGTTAGGATGCTGGTTACAATTCTCATTTCCCCTAGTATTTATCTCTTGTTAATGAGAAGAAAGGTGTCAACTTGTCTGTATAATCACAGAAGCGTACTCGGATTAGCCTGAATTAAGAGTATAATTTTTTTTTTTGCACAGTTCTGAGATTCAGTTAATTAGAAGAGTCATGCATTTCTGACTTCTGAGATCTAGAGTTTGAGTTTCTTGTTTTTTAAAAACAAATAATTTGTCTTACAATGAACTCAAGTTGCAATTAAAGCAATAAATAATCTTTCTTGTTCTAGCTCTGAAATGTATGAGAACAGATTTCGGATTTCAATCAGAGGGGTCGCTTCGTGTAGCTACAAGTTTGCTAGACATTTCAATTAAGATTATAGTTGTTTTCTTGGTGTTGATTTAGTTAGGTTTGAATTAGACTTTATATCAGGTGAATATTTTATTTGATTTAACTAGAAATTCAACTTGAATCAAAATTCCAGGTATTGAGTTTTTTAAATCAACCTACTGGGCTGGTCATGTTTAATAACCCTTATTATGATTAAGAGAAGTGTCATTGCCTAGCTATATAAATTAAACCACTTCTCGATTATTTCTAAAAAGAGTTAGGGGTGAGTAAAAAATTATAAAATTAATAAAACCTAGAAAACCAGAAAAACAATAACTGAAAAAATTAAATCGTGAAAAAAATTGATTAAGATTTTGAAAAAACCGATCGGTTTGGTTTCGGTTTTATAAGTTTAAAACAAAAAAAACCTAACCGAACTCAAACTGAAAAAAAAAACAAGCCAAACTGGAAAAAAATCAAGTCAAACTGGTTTGAACCGATTTTTGTTTAAAAAAACCGAACAGAAACCGGCTAGTTTGAACTAGGGGTGTTCACGGTTCGGTTCGGTTCGGTTTTTATCAAAAAAAGTAACCAAACGGAAATTTTTTTTTTTTTTTAAAAAAAAACCGAAACCGAACCGAAATCGGTTCAAACCGACCGGTTTCGGTTCGGTTCGGTTCGGTTTTTTAGAGCAAAAACCGGTTCAAACCGGTTTGGCTCGTTTTTTCGGTTTGGCTCGGTTTTGGCTCGGTTTGGCTCGGTTTTGGCTCGGTTTGGCTCGGTTTTTTCGGTTTGGCTCGGTTTTGGCTAGGTTTTTTCGGTTTGGCTCGGTTTGGCTCGGTTTTTTTCCGGTTTTTTTCCGGTTTCGGTTCGGTTCGGTTCGGTTCGGTTTTTCCGGTTCCAGACTTAAAAAACCGAAACCGAACCGAACCGATCGGTTTTTTCAAAATTTTAATCGGTTTAATCGGTTTTTTTTCACGGTTCGGTTTTTTCGGTTATTTTTTTTCCGGTTTTCTCGGTTTAATCGGTTTTTCGGTTTTTTTGAACACCCCTGGTTTGAACTGGTTTTGGTTCCTTACTTTTTTTTAATAAAAATCAAACGAAAATAATCACCCTAAAACAGCATTGAATTCAATTCTTAGAATGGCCAGAGAATGAAGAAGCTATGTGGGGTGCATGCTAAAGCCACTGTTTATTTTTTTAAAGCACTTTTAAGAAAATTAAAAAAAATTTTGTTTTAAATTATTATTTAAAATTTTTTTTTATATAAATCAAAACTACATTATTTTTATTAAAAAATAAATAAATAGTCAATATATTGTAATTGAGTTTTTAATCAAGTTTTACCAAGTCAGCCGAGTCATCTGGTCAGTCCTGGTTTTTTATTGAGTTACCCGAACTTTTACCTTTTCTTATTTTTTTTAAAAACCAACTCGGTTCCAGCTCCAAATTAATCGAGTCTAGAGTTAATACACCATGCAAGATCAAGTTTTAAAACTATAGTTTTTAAATTGTTTTAATATTTTGATATAAAAAAATTATTATTTTAATAAAAGAATTTTACAAAACAACCACAGTAAAAAACAGTGTTATCCAACATCGAAAATTCGTGGTCAGAATGACTCGGAGAAGGAGGGAGGGAAAGAAAACTAGGGTGGTGTTAAGTGTTTCAAATCAAATAGAAAGTTGAGATCATCAACAAGTCCTTTCCACCACAAGTTTTTGAGTTCCAATCTCTTGCGTGCTTATGTTGTCAAAAGAGACAAGAAATTAACAAGATGTGGATAGAAATTGAGTTAGTGTGCTCGATCAGATCCATGATCACCATAAGCAACCACCAATGGAAACCAACACTTTATCACTTGTTGCTTCTCTTTGTGAACTACTGAGGCAATATTGTAATGTGTATGGAACCTTGTCTGGCTTTATTTTTGTCAAAGATTAATGAATAAAGCATGATATTGGCAATGGAATGTCTGTGAATCTGAGGCCGAGAATCCTCGCAGAATTGACAGCCTAAGAAGGTATAAGTTCCCTCATACGTGACATCATCTGCTAGCTAGATGGATATATATGGAGGTAGAATTTGCAGCACTATCAAGTTTGGGTTCCTTTCAGATTAGGTTTATTCTCTCCATTATGTACAAAATACGGCTAGTAAATTCGATGGATCGAGATTCCCTTTTCATGATCAGATCTTATTATTTTATAGCGAAGAGATCTCCTAATAATTATAGATAGTTATAATTATATTATATTGTCAAATATTGCAGTAAGAAACAAAGTCTTAGATGCCAGCCACCTCCGAGAAACATTTCTTTTGATTGAAAATCGTCTCGAAGTGTTTTGTGCAAGCAAGCAAGCAGGATTAATCGTGGATCACGTTCACTAATCTCATATATATAATCATTTTTAAGGATTGATTTGACAATTAATTAAGAAACTCCATATATACGTTCTTCTTGTCTATTATAGTACAAAACTTAATCACGGAAACTAGAATTAGTGTGTTTGTATATTACTTAGGTGCAAGACTTTTTTGTAAAAATATTTTTAATCGAAAAAAATATTAAAATTATGTTATTTATATATTTTTTAAAATTTTTAACATCAAAATTATTGAAATTATTTTTTTAAAAATAATTTAATGTTTTTTTAGATAAAAAAAAACAGTTTTAAAAAAAAATCGGAACATATAAAACTTGAAAAACAAAGAGTATAATTATTTTAATTGGAATATCCAATTGAAATTGAATTTTAGCGTGTGATCTACATCGTCGAGGCAACCTTAATTAATAACGTTTCTTCAACGTATAGTAGTTAATTATTGGCAAAGAAGATTATATACATATATATATATATATATATATATATATATATATATATATATATATATATATATATATAGCTTCATGGATTAGGACATGATCAAAACAAATGTATAAATCTGGAATGAGGACATGTAGAATTATGTGGAGAATCGTTGTCAAATGATGTTGGAGATTCGACTCAAGTGATTTGTGGTGTGGATAACATTGTTTCAAGTGGGTTTATATGCTGTTTACATTATCCGGATTGAGCTGTACTTCTGGTTATTTCATATTCAGTCGATGGGTTATCTATCTGATGAAAACGACAACCACTCTATAAATGATGTGTCATGGTGTTACCTTCGTGGCCATAAATCATGGGATTCTCTCCTTTATTTTTCGTATCCGAATTAAAGTATATTGTAGCAGAAGCAATGCTATTAAGTTCGGTCGAGCTTTTGAATTTTAGTCTACTTATTTTTAGCTCAAGGTGGGTATAAATAAAGTCAATTTATAGTTGATTTAATAGATCAACTCATAACCCAATTAAAACTTGGTTAATTTCAAAAAATATTATCATAATAATATCATTTAAAATTTTTTTTTATAGACTATAGTTATCCACCTGATCAATAACCCGAGCATCATACCGAGTTGACTCTAGGATTGAATTTAATAACTATAGGTAAAAAAGAGGAAGGAATTGAATTTCATCATGTTAAGGAATAGATCATCTAAATCTAATAGTTTAAATTATTGATTAAAGCCCCAATATATTATTTATATTATTCTCTAACATACCTCCTTAAATGAAAGCCTTTTAGGCTTTCATTTGATAAAGGAATTGAATTTCATCATGTTAAGGAATCGATCATCTAAATCCAATAGCTTAAATTGTTGGTTAAAGTTCTAATATATTATTTATATTATTCTCTAACACATCTCCTCAAATGAAAGTTTTTTAAACTTGAAACTTGCACAAATCCATATTTTCTTGTGCTTTATTTTTATCAAATAAATAGAGATGTTAAGATTCGAACCCGTGACCGCTTGATCATTAAAACTCTGATATCATGTTACTGAATCATCTCAACTCAATAACATACAATTTTAAAATATAATTTATATTATTTTTTAACACATCATATTCTTGGTATCTTTGTTTCTCTTGAATAAAGTTTGAAAATTCTCCATTGGAGAATGAAAAATGGTGACCCATTTCTACGGCTAGCTAGAACAATATCACAAGTTGACTTGTTTTACAATATGCAGCCAAGAATCGATGATACAATATTCATTTTATGACATTACATAAATGGAATATTGAAAATGACAAGTGCAGAAAGGAATACACTGAATTTTCCTTTCTTTTTTGATATTCTTTTTCGGGTATAATTAGCAAGCATATAAGAGTATGGAATGTCTTTTGGGTAAGGCTAAAACATGTTTTCATGTTCCGACAAGGTGATGGATTTTCTGACATATCTTCGCCGGGAGTTCTTTTGGTTATTTTTGCTCTTTATTTTATCTATTGAACCATCGGGAATGGGAAAATGGAATTTTTTAAAGACAAGTACTATTATTTTCGTCAAAATATTCAGAAAAATATAATAAAATTATTAAATATTCAATATATATGTTTGAGGCTAAAATAATATAAATTTTATAATTTTACAAAATTAAGACTTGATTAATATAAATGACAAAATTTTAAACTCACTACAAATTGCAAACGGGACAAATTATATAGTTTTTTTTAAATGACAAATCCATCTTATTGGTACTGTGTTTTCCATATAATTATTAAATCTGTTACATTAATTAACTAGTCCGGATTATAAGTTAAGTGGGTAAATCTAAATTAACTCGGATTAATTATTTTAAAAAAATTTAAAATAACATCATTTAAAATTTTTAAAAAAGTGCATATATATATATATATATATATATATATATATATATATATATATATATGTTAAAAATCAATGAACTTTAACTATCAATCGAATCGCAAGTCAGTCAAACTTTTTGATGAAGATTAACTCTGTTTTTTATTTGATGTGAAACCTTACCCGGACAAACTTCACAACAGTAATTTTCACTTAAAGAACAAAGCAATACATGTAATGGTTCTGAGAGCACAGGAAACACAAACATGGGCACGATATCTATACCATCATGCGATAAAAATCTTATGTATCTTTCAAGTTAGTGCAAAGTTTCTTACTTAGGAAAAGCTTGTTGCACGATGAGAACATTCTCTATAAAAGTATAATTTATAATTAATTAGGGTCTTAGACTTTTTAGATTAAGGTTTTAAATTTTTTATACTCATATATATATCATGGAAGATTTTTTCCAAAAAAATAATATTATTCATTGATGCCAGCTTGCTAGCTTCATGTTATGCATGTATTCTCTCTAGAAATCAAAATTGACTTAAAGTAGTCCATGTCCAAGAATATTTATAGGCCATTGTCAAGCTAGCTCGCAGCATGCATGGTGAGAATATATGGCTAACTGAAATGAAAGCTAGGGCTCGTGAGATTCAAAGAAGGTTTTCATGGAGTTCCTTTTCTTGGAAAACGTCAAATCAGTCCCCAAACTATTTAACGAATCTCAAGTTGAGCTTCTAATAACCTTCTGTTATTCAATTGATTTTTTAATTAATAAAATAATGCTCAACTATATCCTTCTATCCAAAATCTTCACAGTTTTTGAAGAGCATAAAAAAATCAATCATAAGGCGGGGGAGAACAAGATCAAATGATAGATCAAACGAGAATATGGAATTCGTGAAATTCGTGATAGTGATCTACTTGTCAGCAACCACACCCTTATAATCTAATGCTAGGAAATTAGAGAAAAGAGAATAAAAATAATAAAGCAAATATTGATAGATCAAACTAGATCTTTCTACTTTTAATGGAGTCCAAATTGTCTCTCACTGTGTCATCAAGACATGGTAGCTAGAGATCCTATGCTTTTTTGTCACACATGTGGAATCAGATGCAAGAACATGGCTGCAATATTTAAGATTCTCATCACAGCATATAGCCCATCAACAGGGCTATGCGTTTCACATTTTAATCAAGATTTTTTAAAAAATCTCAGTGAAATTAAGCAAATTTGATTAATAAAATACTTTAAAATTATAATTACAACAAAACAAAATATTAATAGCAATACACATGGCATGCATAGTAGAAACAAAAGGAGTCAATTAATAATTACGTATGCATATAAGTTAACTAATTCAATAATCATCTAGTAAGTAGTCGAATAATAAAAATTTATAATTAAAAAATTTATATTTTTTATGATTTTATATTGAAGTTTTATGATTGCTAACCACTGAAAATTTATTTTATAAAAATTAATTAAAATATACGACGTGAACACCTCCACATTAAAAATAAAAAATAAAATAACCACTTCAGTAGTGGAATCTGCATCAGATGCCAGCAACTTTGTTCTGCCACGTGTAAATCATGAGTACCAAATAAATAGAAAGTTATGATCATTAGAGACACACAGTGACCCGGAATTTTGTGAAAAGAGACTTTCCTCTCATTAATTTCCATGATCATATCGATCAGTACTTGTCCTTAATTAGAACACTGATTTACATACCATATCATATAACAAAGTAAAGAGAAGAACAAATACATCAAAACCCCACATATATATAAATTTAAAAAAAGATCTTAGCAAAATGGGGGATTGAAAAGGGCAAAAAATAATGCCAACTCCCGGCCGTTTATCCATTCTGGCCTCTTTGCTAGGCTCTTGGCTCTTGGCTCTCTTTGTGTGGAAGGTCTGGCAGGGCCATGGGCATGCTCATGGCCATCGCAGAGAAATTGTTGTTGGCTTCCGCTTTCTGCACCTGAACTTCATTAGCTTCGATATCTTCAATCACTACTATAGAATTGCCATTTCCTTGAACAGTACCCTTTACGGGTTCTGGTATCTCCTCCGGGTCGACCTCCATTTTCTCCTTGTGCTTTCCCCACAGGACTGAGTATAGGCCCATAACTATCAAGGCTGAACCAACAATACTGCACCCATGCCACCGTAATTAAGCTATTTAGTTGTGAGTAGATTAAATAATATTAATTAAGGGGAATCCACTTAAATAATCTATTTACAAGACTTGATGATAATCATGCAGTACTAATTGATGCTAATTTGTTATTAATAAAATAATAAAAAAAAAAAAACTGTACTGTTGTGCTTCATGAGAGATTCTATTGAGACTAGTAAAAAGTGATCACAATAGGTATTCTTACATGTTTAAGAATCTGGAGAAAGAAAGATAAAAATAATGGAGTACAAATGAGATTTATTTACTTGTACTGAAAGTATATTTGTTTCTATTTCTTATGTATTTATTTTTTTTGTTATCTCAAGACGCTAACGAAATATGATATAAAAAATAAAGGGTATGTATATGCATGCATGCAAGAGTGATATTAATAAAATAAAAAAATAAAAAAAAAAGTGAAAGAAGAGGAAAATTACCCTCCAAGGTATATCTTTTCTGCCAATATGAATGAGCCCAAGATGGCTACAATGATCATCATCAAAGGGCTAAAAGCAGTAGCAAAAACTGGACCTTTTTTCTTTATCACCAATCCTTGGACATAGTATGAGATGCTTGATGTCACTATCCCCTAAACATTGGAAAAGAAGGAAAAAACAGGGCAGAAGAAACAAAACTTAGTCATTTTCCTAGACATAATTCAAAGAAAAAAAGTGTATACAGAGAAAGAGAGAATTACAGCATAGGCAGCAGCAAGGAGGTTCATGTCCCAGCCAATTCTCCAAACCGAGCTCTTGTGCTCCATCACAAATGTCACAGCAATAGCTTGTAGGGTTCCAATGAAGCACACAAGTGACGTGAGAGAGAGCTGGTGGTTCTTATATGTCTTCAATGCTTTGGTCTATCATGTCATACAAATAATAAATTGATTATTTTCATGAATAGAAAGGAAAAAGAGGGGGGGGGGGGGGGGGAAGAAGCATAGGACCCTTGCAGATCTTCTTTTCATTTTTGCATCATCACTTACTTGCAAAACAAACAAGGAAGCCCAAGCAAGAGTAGCAATGATAAGCAGAATGGAGCCCTTGAACCAGTCTTTGTCAGTCGTCCCTGTGGTATCAGTCACATAGGATTTACGTGGATGGATATGCTTAGACCACAGCATCTCTACAATAGGACCCTTGTATAAGGTCATAAACATTGCCCCGGCAACAGTCACTAGAGTTCCCAGCAGCTTCGCTTGGCATCTCACCTTCTTTATGTCCAGTTTCTCCATCCTGCAACAAAATCCAGAATCTCTTTGATTAGAGGAAACTCTAACCTCAAATTACCACCAAATAAGAATCATAATTAAAGAAGCGATATTGATGATGATTAATTGATTATGACTTTTGGTTTGCTAGGCATACCGGAATATGACTGCCATGACAAATGTCATTGCAGGAAGCATGTTGCTCATTGCACAGGAGAAAGTTGGGGATGTATACTTCAGACCAGCATAGTAAAAGTTCTGGTCTATCACAGGTCTATAACATGAAAGTAAAACTTGGTTTCAGTGTCAAGGCACATAAACATAAACCATATAGTAGCTATAGCAGCACATTAATTTGTAACCTATATACAACAAGAAATGTTTAGCAAAAGACTGACCCAAGAAGGGCAAGGACAAATATCTGCATGAAAACAGGAAAGGTGATCTTCGGTTGCATTTTCCTGAAATGTAACGAATGGTTTGTAAGGATTATGATAACTTGAAAGTTAATTACGCTCAAGATTAAACAAAAACCATGTATGAGTCTTGATTTAAACCTCTCAAAAAACAAAGCAAATGGAGCAATGACTGCAGTGGCAAAGGCATGGCGATAAACCACAAGGACATAGTGGCTCATACCACGGTTAAGTGACACTTTTGTTATAATATTCATGCCAGCATAACCAAATTGTAAGGCGATCATGGCAAAGTAGGGCTTAGAACTCTCAAGAAACTTGCTGCAACACCCTAAGTTCTTCATTTTCTCTGGACGCAGATGGGATTCCTTATGTTTTAGTGAAAGAGAAACTTAGGAAGAGAACGAGGAAGGACAACTCAAGAAGGTTGTGTTTCTCCCTAAGGAAAAACTAGCGCTAGCCACATGTATTTATACTGTGGAGGTAACTACTACACATTTCATATTATTTTATTTTATTTTATTTTGGCAAGTGAATGAATCATAGTTATTAAACAACATAAGGGTCGGCTAATAGTAAATAGACTAATATATATTAATATTAAAAAAAATTAAAATATTTTGATTTAAAAAAAAATTAACAATAAGTTTTTAATTTAGCTTACGTATCAAGCTAGATTTTTAACGACTTCTCTTTATTTTCTCATGAACATAAAAATTAACTTTGAGTTTTATAAAAATGGTATGGACGTGAAAATAGTACATGAAAAATGACAAAAAAAAAAACATATTTATCCACTTTGTTAAAATAGTTGATGATTTTTGCTGTTTATTAAATTTTCTTTTATGATATTTGCTAGGAGAGAGGGAAAGGGTGGGGTACGCGTGGCAGCAGAGAGTAGTGAGTATCTGAGTCATCCTTCCTAAATGGTCAGTGATGTAAGGTTACAGTGACCTATAATTAGAGGGCAATTTTTTAAAAGGAATTATTAGGGGGGCAAAAAAGGCAGAAAAAGAAGAGAAAGTGGGGGTGGGCTACCTTGACACAAACGCAATATTAAATTTAGACCGTTGGATATAAATATAACCCTAAGTACATCATGTGAGATTCATTTTTCACGAAAAATTGATCAAGTATTAATTAATAATCATTAATAATATTCTTACTCATCAAAATGGGAATCTTATTATTCATGCATCTTATGTGATATATAATTCTTGACTTAAAAATTAAAATCGACTAAATTAATCTAGTTTTGCTTAACTTGATATGATTTTAATTTTTTCTTTAAATATACAGTAAGGTGGCTTTAATTAGCTTCAAAAGCTGAGATGGGATTATGAGAATGGAATATGTGTCGGTTTGCGAAGATACCAACCACTGGCCAGCTAGAACATAAAGTGATTCTCAATGTGGTCAGAAATATTGTAGTCCCTATATTAATTCTTAATTACAAATTAGTCCTTATTTGACAAGATTCTTATTCTTTGTGTGTGTGTATTACAGTTTGGTCTTATAATAAAAACATTTTTGCAATCATATCCATGAATAATTACACAATAATACAATGATTCATTGTATAGCTTTTTTTAATGTAATGTAATGAATCATTATAATTATAATTATAATCCTTTAGTACATTATAATCTTAACAATTATAATATATTAAATGTTTAGAATTATGTTAGTGGTTACTTTTTAAAATGTTATTTATTTAGAAATGTATTAAAATAATATATTTTTTATTTTTTAAAAATTTATTTTTGATATCAACACATTAAAATAATATAAAAACATAGAAAAAAGTAACTTGAAAGAAGAAGAAAAATTCAAAAGCTTTTTTTTTACGTAAAAACAAACACTCTTAGTAAGATATCAAATATATCTACTGATAATGAAGAATAAGAAATCAATCATATATTTTTTGCGCAAAATTCTAAACCAATCATTGAACGCTACATATAATTTCTTTTTAAAATTTGATTTTATAGAAACTAAAATAACTTTTTCTTTCTTTTATGGAAACTTATTTTTCATTTATTTTGTGTGCAAGAATCCATCTCGCGCACAATAGCTTAATCAATAATATATTTTTAAAAATCAGAATCAAATTTTTTTTTCTTAAACTGAAACTAGAAAACCTACCAGAATACCAAACTCACATTAATTCATACAGATTTTTGCTGATAAAAAAAAGAGTAGCAGAACATTCGCCTAATTAAATTGTGAGCTTGAAATTAGGGAGGATCCCACTTCATAGTTCTTTGAAGACACCATATATTCCCATGAATCTCACTTGTTATAAGAGTTGGATGAGGGAGAAATGGAAAACCCATTGATTACTCAGTTGTTACAATTTCTTTCTTTCTTTCTGAATGCATATATTCTGACGGCTAAAACTTTTTTATTTTGTTGATTTCGTATCATCAGCAACGTTCGTCCTAATTCGAAGCAACAAAGAAAAATGGTTTTTCTTCTCGCACCAAATTCCTGAATAGAATATTGCTTTCGCCAGGTTAGCCCCCTTTTACATCCCTTGTCGGCATCGCTCAATCTACCTTAAAGGAGATTAATTTCTAGAAGATTTCACATAAAGCAGCCTGGAATTATTTTTAGCACTTTAATGGTTAAAATAAAGATAATCCAAAGTTTTTGGACTTTGTATGCAGTTCCCTTTATATATATATATATATATATATATATATATATATATATATATATATATATATATATATATATATATATATATACAAAGAATGATTGCTCTAGATATAGTATTTGTTCATTTCGACTTTAGAGTTTTTTTTGGAAAAATATTAATTATAACTTAGTACTTGTAGTTTGGGAAAAATAATTAATTAGTCCTTGTACGTAGTTTTAAAAATTATTATTTCATTTCTATATTTTTATATTCATTTATAACTTAATCATTTTCGTCCATCTCATTCTCTTTTCCATTTTTTTTAAATTTGTTTTAGTAAACTACAAGGTCTAAATTATAATTAACTATGTTTTTCCTTATTTGAACCTTTTCCTCTTCTAATTCTGTTCTATATATCCAAAATAATTATAACATATATTCTTTGACAAAAAATAGTAATTATATATATAGACACACACACACACAAAAATTACTATATATATTCTCCCACAACATCAAATAAAATATAAGGCTAATTGATAAAAAAAAATATCTTGAATTATTTTATCAATAGAAAATTAGTTTTTAACTCTTTTTTTAATCTGATTTAGGTCCCCTATCTTTCTTCTCTCTCCTTTTCTTTTTCTTTTTTTGATGAAAGGATGACATTGTAGATGAAAGAAAGGTTAGGAACTAAATTGAATTTTAAAAAAAAGGTAGAGACTAAATTCTTATTGATTGAAAGTTCAGGACAGATTTTGACCAATTAGCCAAAATAAATAATGAAAAATATAACTTAATTTGAAAAAAAGAAAAACCTGACAACACCAATAGTATTATTAAGATTGATCTTCGATCCAAACAATTAGTAGATCTTTAAAAAAATATGAAAAACATAGAGATTTCCGAGAACTTCTTCAATCTGGATTATCAACGTATAGGAATCGATTGCACAACATGCAATGGAGCTATCAATGGAAGAATATGCTGCCTTACTAGCTTCATTGATAAACAATCCTAATTAAAACGTGAATCAATGTCAATATTTTTCATCTAATTAAAAACAAATATCTCTCTTCTCTTTTATTTTTCAGAAGGAGAATAATTATAATGAACGGAAAAAACAAGCAATTAGGAAATAATCACATAGATGTAAATACAAGATCTTTACTTTATTTAATTTTTCATACATCACTTATAGATGATCTTAACCACTAGATATTCTTGATAAGAAAATTTTGCTTTCTGTGGCAACAAAAAGCCCTAGAAAAGGTGCCTCGTATGCTGACGAAAACAGCTTGGGTGCAAAAACGAGTAACTTTCCCACATCTCAACTTGGTCTCCCAAAGATTCAAGTGGAGCACCAAAATCAAAATGGGCGTCTAATCACCCCCAATCATCTCAGATGATTCCTCACCTTAGCGACCGCAGGACAGTCAAATCCCACAACAAATGGAATGGGGATTCAAGTATGAGATCATCGAGGGGCGTGTGCTCATGCATGTGATACAGAGATTGATGGGGGCGTGTGATATGGAGAAATTGCTTCATTATCTCTTTTCTTTCTATACCCACATGAAAATAATATTTTTTTTTTACATCATCGATCTTGCATTCCCGTTCATTCTTTCTTATAGTTTTCAAGATAAAAATTATCCTCCATCGAACCGAGGTTTGGAGTATTGTATATATGTTCCTCGAGAAAGAGCGAATAGCTCAATTTCCACGATATAAATGGAGACAGGCAAAACATGGCGTGTTGCTCATTTTTGTACCAAGTTGGATTATTGAATTAAAAGAAAAATTGAGGGTTGGAATCATATTTTAAAATCTGATCCGGTCTAGTAGACCTGAGATTCAGAGTTTAGATCAGATTGAATTTCAACAAAAATAAAAAAACAATTAACTCGATTCAGCTGAATCACTTAATTTATAATCCAGAATTAAATTATCTAATTTATAATCCAACTCAAAAGAATCTGAAGTAAAGTTTCAAAACTGCAAGTGGACATTGTTTTGGACACTTGTAGTAAAAGAATGAATAGCTAATAGCTGGATATGACCTTACCAAAGGGTAAGGGACTTGTAATTATGCTCCATAATAGAGAAAAAAAAGGTATGATGACAGGACTAAGTGGCCTGCAAGTGCAAATGCAGGGATGAGTGGGGGTAGTGACATGTCCCACAAGGTATATGTGCTGGAACTTCCAAGACAATTGTTAAAGATAGAAAATCAAAGGTATTCTTGCTCTTTCCATGTATTTCTTTATATTATTCCTCTATTTCCTCCCATTTTCACCTTAATTATAGAGATTTTTTAGATTAATTAGGTCTTGAAATATCCTCTACCGGAATCACTTTGTATTTAAGTTGATCACCAACGTTATCATATGAACTTGCATCGCAACATTTTGGTGGCAATCATTAGTTTTGATCAGGTATATCACTTAATGTTAATTGATAATTTTAAATTAATGTCTTTATTTATCCTAATCTTTTTGGTCAAAGCTATTTCTTACCCTATAAAGAAGTCAAAAGGCTTGGACCCAGTTTAGTCTTGACAAGACTCAGGTGGTGGCGATATTTTACCTTAAAAGATAGTCTAGAAATTTATGGAAATCGCTTTCGTTTTTATGTGAAAAATTGTGCTATCCTAGCAAACATTAGGAAAGCTACTTAATTGGCGAATTTGATTTGCTATAATAATTAAATTTTATTAACTGTGAAGACGAATATATATACTTTAGTCACAGCAATATATATAGCTTGATTGGTTTTGAATATATATACATTTATTTATTCAAAATATTTATAAAAACTTATATCTCTAATTGAACGATTTTTTGAGTAATTTTGGGTAAAAAGATTTTTAAGAAATTAGTTCAATTTAGTTTTAATTCCAAAATCAAATGGAACTGAAATAAATTAAACCAAACTAAGAAAACTTATTATAAATGAGAAGCTAAAAATCTATAAATTACAGTGGATTTATTTAATAATTAAAGATATAAAATCGATTGGATTCGTTTGATCCTGTTATTCAATTCGGTTTAATTTTTTTAAAAAAAATGGTTTAATTGTTTTTTTGTTCAAACCAAACAGTTTAATCTGATGATCACCCCCTGATTGATATTTAAAGAGGACCAGGGACAGTAGTGTCACTGGATTTGTCTTTCATGTCCACCCAGCTGAATGCTGACAATTAAAGAAGGAAAACGACAAGAGAAAAGCTTCTAAATTTATTTGAAATATCTAATGGGATTCAATAAACAATGGATCAATCATCATCAACAACCAAATCGTGGCCATATTTTCCACAGTTGTCAGTGACACTGGTTCCCTGTGGCAACCTGATGCTGTCTGGTCCAGAAGGAAATGCTATTGGAAAGTTGACACAATGATTTCGACCTTGCTTCATCAGAATTAATCATTGTCACAAAAATTGTGCAAGAAACTTCTTTCGGCATGAATTTATTTTTTTAGTTTAACTTGGATGTTTAGGTTAATTTACATGTATTTTGATTAATTTTATGGGTCATGAAGTTAATGATTATGTAAATTTTCCGTCGCTATCATATATACAATCATAAGACTCGAACCTGAAACTGTAGAAATCAACCTTCTGGCCTGAATTTATTGATAGGTTAGGTGTTAGTATACAGTTGGCAGAGGCAACTTGTGGAATCAGCAGTATTGGTTGACGATGAGTTGGGATTTGGACAAGTGACAGTCCAAGGTATGCAGATGCAATTAGAACCGGCAGTAAAGGGCTAACTGTTAGATATTCAGTTTGTGGGATAAAGTGGTAGCAAAATTGTGAGAAGTTTAAGTGATTTTCAGACATGGCTATTTGAGTGGAAAATATTTAAATTATAGGTGATGAGTTGTAATACTTTGGTATGACTGATAATGCTCTACAAAGTCATCAAGTTTATGGAAACATCCAAGAAAATACTAAATATGTATTGGAATAAGACCACTATTTTAGATTAATGAAATAAATAGTTGTAGATAAATACAAGCTAAAAACAAGAAAATACTGAGTCAAATGGGAATAGACTCGGCATAGGAGCTGAGATTTTTTAAGTGAAAATTTGACCTTGTGACACCAGGCATTAGGGAAGTTTTATCCATTAACCTAGAATATATAGAAATGGTTTTCAACAATTATTCAGTCTTAATCATTCATATCCATCACCCAAGTACGGTACGTTTGCTCAGTCACTTTTCCACCCTCTAGCATCCTTTTTTTTTCCTTTTTTTTCTGGGTATTGATAACCCTTTTACACTAGTTTGGTTCTTGCGATCACTATCCCTTCAGTTTCATGAGAAATTCGTATGCATTCATTCATGGCATCAAGATCTTATTTTCTGTGGAGTCAAGTTTGCATGTAATCATTGCTCAAAAGAGGGTTATTTAATATTTATACGTATCATTTATAGTTGTGTTCTCTGCATGAAGGACCTTCTTCCACTAGCCAATCTCTCGTTTCATTAATTCTCTCCACTGGTCATATGATTATTCTTCAAGTACTCTCCTTTTCATTAGTGTTTTCTAGCTAGCCAAGCTCTCCAACTAACTATTTATTTATAATTCACACATCTAATCCACAAATATGTTGTCTTGCATAGATCCAAATTACTTAAAGTTTCTTTTAATTCCACCTAAAACTCATTGTCTATAATTTAGACGAAAAGAAAGACGGGAAAATGCCCTAACTAGGGTGACCCTAAGCCTTTAAGCAAAGCACACATGCGTTTGTATTGGCTTTTGCAATTCTAATTGTACTGAGAAAGCCTATTTGCTTGACCAAAAAGTTTCAATTATTGAATCTCTCTACAAAGTCACTTACACTCAAAAAAGGTTAGTCAAAGATTCATTTCTTTAGCTCAACATTCACACGAATCCATATATCAGATCAATACTACACACACCCTTTGCTCTGCTTTACAGCTTTTCTTTTGGATTTCTTGTCTTTATGTATTTACTTAAATCTCAATAATCACGATACAAATAATAGAAAACGCATGAATGATGAGAAAAGAAGATGCACCCACCTTTTTCCAGTCAAAAGTATCGCTTGCTGTTTGATATATATATATATATATAGTTGTGATCAACCAGTGCTAGATTTTTGAAAAGTTTATGATCTCGTAAGAAAAATAGAATATTATACTTGGAGAGGGAACCAATAATCTAAATTAATCATTTGCTAGAAAAACCTTTAAGCACATAAAAAAGAACGAATGGGCAAATGGCACCGGCATTTCAATTCAGTTCGCCTCAGTTTTTTTTAGTTTTTTTTTTTGTGGGGAGATCTTCCTTCTACACAAAATAATAATATAAAAATAAAGTAAAAAGAAGGGGAAAGGGAAGAAAGAAAAGAAAGGGGATGTCACATTAATTAGTGCATTACCATTCACAATTGTATCCGACGGCATCTAATTTTCGCGACGCCACTTTTTCCGTCGTGTATGGTGTCGACCCTTTATTTTGATAAACGGGCCTCAGCCCAATGAAACTCCATTTTGTTGATTTTTGTTTAATTGTGTGTACATGGCTAATTAGCTACTTGCTTTACGGTTCTGTTTGAATAATTTTAATTTACTTCATTGGATAATTCTTGAGAGATTAATTACTCCAGAATTAATTACGAGGAGCCCAGTTCCCAACATAACATGTCATGTCCTATCATAATCTGATCATTGATACAATCGAAAGTTTATCCCAAAGGACCCAAACCTGAAAAATAGAAATATAGAAATTAACCCATCCTTTTTTTTGTCTTTGGAGGAAGCTTTCATGACTTTTGGACGTTTGTAGGATTCTTCCACTGGACAAGTCGTTCTTCCCCCAGGCTTTAATTTGTTTTCGTTCTGGAATGTGTGTTGTGCCCAGGAAACTTCTCTTAAGCCTCCAGCATAAATTCGATTTACTTTCTATATATTGCTTCCTTGCCAGTTAATATATATTTGGGATTTCAGAGATCTCAATCAATATTCCATGGAATGAGGCTGAAACCAAGAAATGATCAGGAGTGACTGCCCCTTATTTTATAATCCAAGCTAGGCTTAATTATAAGATAAAAAAGAAAACCCTAAAATATTGTATCATCAGCAAACAATAAACAAAACGTGGCTTATTAGTGTTTGGGAATTTTTTTAAGAATTAAAAAAAAATATTTTAAATTATTTTATATTTTTTCATATTATTTTAATATGCTAGTATTAAAAATAATTTTTTAAAAATAAAAATATTATTCTAATATGTTTTCAAACAAAAAAACATATTTTAAATGAAAATAATTTGGGATGGAATGGCGTGTTTGTGCCATGCTCTCAAATAAAAATTATTATTATTTGTGTATTTTATTCAAAAGCACGGGTGCAAACGGAGTCGCGCAATGGAGTCTTTTTTATATTGATGATGGAGGATGATTAGTCCCCAACTGGAGAAAAGTATGCAGGCTCCGTATACCCAAAAAAATCTTATTCCAAATAATAGTTTATTGATGAAAATTGCTTATCCATCAAGGATAATATCCCACTATTTTAATCCTTCTTCCATACATAACCCTCAAGCCAATGGCTAATTCGATATATGCTTAATCCATGATCAGTGAAAATCACACTCAATAATCCAGACTCTGGAGTTTTTTTATGACTGGCGAAATATGTCACTCTCACTCTTTAATTATGAGCATGATTTATCAATTAACCAGCGTGATTCTTAGTCTTTAAGTAACAATTTAAGATCGATCGACCTCTAGAAACATCATTATCTTGCACAAGTCGAACCAGTAGAAGGCAGGGAAGAAACTAAATTATTCGAGTAATATATTCTATAATGCTAGAAGAAGGCACACAATTTCCTTCATCAACTTTTGCATAGTGCCTTGAATGAGTACCCCCACCATTAACAGAAGGCTTGAGGGAGAATCAGATAAGTCTTTTACCAATGCATGAACGAGAGCAGACATGAACGAATCATTTCACCAATAGAAATGTTGCATAAAAATGCATCCAATTCATTCTTCTCCAAGATGACAAGGTAACTTCTTTTTTATAAACTACGAGGAAGTCGATCAATTCAGTTCATCTTCCACCATCAGATAATTGAAACCGACTTTAACTTGGGTGCAATGTGACACCGCCAGCTTTAGGAGAAGAAAACGTGGACGGAGACAAGATCTTGAATCTCTCCGTCTTTGAAAATTGCTTGTTGGATAATTGATGAACACATTTGACTTCTGGGGCAGGCAAATGCTGTAATCTTAGTCATATAGCAACGGGAATTTGCAGTGACAGACTGAGGTGATATTGCATCTATTGGTGGAGGTGAAAATCCAGTGCGGCTAATGCATGGTTGTTGATGTATAGATTAGGAGAACAGATCTAGACTAGCTTCAAAATAAATTTCCCATCCAAGTTGACATGGAAGGCGTAAAATTACAGAGACTCCAGCCTGATACTCCCGACTGTCACATGCTCAAATATGTAATATGAAAATACCGATGACAAGAACTAATGACAGGGTTGAGTCTTTTCTTCTTCTTTTTTCTCTTGATTAATAGACAGAATATGTTATATCCAGAGAAAATGTTGCCATCTAAAACTAAGAACATAAAGATGAAACAGATCACATAGAATCTAACCTCTACCCCAACTCATATTACACGCTGAAAGCTTTTGAAAGTGACTATAACTTGGTAAAGAAATTAAGTGGAGTCCTTTTTTAATGGGAAAAAACTGAACAGCTACCCTTTTGAGTGAGAAAATGTCATATGCATTGGAGATACACCAATTTTTGCGTGATTATTCTTGTCAGACTCAACTCAAGAACTAACCGAGAAAAGAATATGGGGGTGGCGAGTCACAGAGTCAATTATTTTTATTAAAAATAGTATCGTTTAGTTCTTTTTCTTTTTCTTTTTTTTGTATAGATACGATGGAGTTTGAACTGGGTTTTATCAGGTGAATTAAATTGTAAAAATCTAGTTGATAAATTAGATTTTACAAGAAACAGTATCTTATCTGATTCGATCAAAAAACATCATGTCTAGTCTGAGTATCTCTGAGTCATTCCGCTGGACTAGGCGAGGTTTAGCAAAATGGATATGAGGACGAGAACGTAAAAGAAATTTGCAACGTGAAAGAGAGGGTAAGACTGAAAGGAAGTCTAGTTCTGAGGATGAAACTGAAGTTTAACCTAAATTAGATTACTGAGGTGAGTGGCCGATGTTTTGTGCGCGGGGTTCTGTTCAAGCCGCTAAGCCAGGCCAGGCCTAAGAGTTGATCCATAAGAAGCAAGTTGGCCCATTCCCTCTCGGCTTTCCTATGAAGTCCTTAGCCACAAGATAGCCAGTGATCCAGCCAGTTGTGAGCAAAGCCCATTCTGTACCAGCTCAGAATCGGCATGGTTTCCTTTGCTAGCTTAACTTCATTTTTGACGAATGGAGATTTTCGTTTTTGGCCCAAAAAGTTTGAGATTTTTAAATTTATCCTGAAAATGGAGAAGGAAATCTTTAAATAAGGGTATAAATTAGTTGTGCTGAAGCTGAGAGTTAGTTTTTGGTAGCTGAGCCTTACCTACCCTGTACGTGATTGGATTTAGCCCTTTTTTTATGAGGTTAGTTGTAACCTTAGGGCTCAAAAAACCTATTTTTTACCCACGCTATCTATTGCTTCAATTAAATAAGATGGTTTATCGTAATTTACGTGATCTAAGTATATAATGGTCAGCAAAAAATTGATATTTACCCTAATTTTTAGAAAGTACATCAAGAATTCAAACCATTTGAAGCACTATTTGGAGAGGACTGTAAAATATGAAGTTGATATTGATATAATTAGCATGATTAAGAGTTTTTTTTTTTGTATTATGGTAATAATTGTTTTTTAAAATATTTTTTATTTTTTAAAATTTATTTTTGATACCAATACATTAAATATAAAAATATAAAAAAATAATCTAAATAAATAAAATAATTTTTTAAAAAAAACTTTTAAAATAAAAAAACAGAGAGAGAGAGAATAAATAATAATAATAAAAAAAGAGCTCTACGGAAAATAACGCTTCCATTTTTGTCTTCAAAATTACCATTATTCCTTTTTCACTTTCTAATGAGCCTTGGACCCGTCTTAAGGTCTCTTGTTAGGACTTAGAAGTCTAAGCATCCATCACCCCTGTTCGAGATAACTAGAAGCTGTCTATTTTCTTACTTGAAGATTTTGAAATCCCAGCAAACTGATTAGTGATTACTCTTCAAAGTTAGTGTGAAGACCCTTAAAGCTATTCAATCAAACTATTTACGTCAAAATTAGGTTGGCTTGAACACCTTTTAGAAGTTTGAATTCCTTGCATAGAAGCCATTGTTTTCATCTTCTGCTTGTTTGGTAAGGACTCATGTCGCCATCAATGGCGTTCACTTTCTTGACAAATTAATTCGGCCAAGTTTCCACACAGCTCGGTATAGAAGTGGGTGGTGGCTCCCACGGCCGCATGCCTGACTTTTGACTCTTTTTCCTTCGTTTCATCAAATACCATCTCTAAAATGTGTGAACTTACGCTGCAATGTCCGAGAAACTTCTCTAGTAACGCAAGGCAGGAAACAAGCATTTGGAAAGTTGATAAAAAAGCGACAGAAATTGTGACGAAAAAAGATGCCGAAATTATACACGATCATGTAAATAAAGGAAAATTAATAGAATGTATAAGTACTCTTATGATACTTTTGATTAAGTGTTGAAGTAATTATTTAAAAATATATATGGTATTTTTAAGTTTGAAATTTGTATAAGTCTATATTATCTTGTGCTTGATTTTTATTAAATAAATAAGGATGATGAGATTCGAACTCATGACCACTTAATCATCAAGGCTCTGATATCATATCCAAAAATCAATTCAACCCAAAAACTTAAGTTTTTAGATGAGATCTCAAAATATGATTTATATTATTCTCTATCAATAAAGAATTTTTTAATCTATGTTAAAATTTTAAAATTAATTTTTGTATAAATAAAAAAATAAATTTTTTTATTAATTTTTTTTTTACTGGACCAGAAATTCTTTATATATAACATAATTTTTGTATCTCCATTAATCATAAATATACTTGGCCCACTTCTAAAGTTCAATAAACTCTAAGCTTTAATTATTATTTAATTTAAAAAATCTACATGCATGATTGCTCACTTTAAAGATATTTTTCTAAAAGTAAATTCTGGACAGTTGAATTTTATATAAGTAATTTCTTTTATGAGTGATTACAAACTAAATATAAATTCATTTCTAAAATCGGGTTTTTTCATTTACTCGATTTAAATTAACTAATCACCGAGTTGATTCGTTTTTCGAGATGGCACAATTTCTTTTTTATTTACTTTTCCCTCTAAAGCAAATCAAGATTGCCTATAACTTTCTCATTTCCCAGACCACACAAACCACTATATAAAGGGTAGCCAAGACCATCCAAAATGCTCACACACACTCGAGAAAAATACTTATATAGCTTGTAACCATGGTCCATCAGAAGAAACTTGTGGAGGAGGTATCTGGCTGGCTAAGAACCTTTGATGATGGCTCGGTGGACCGGACATGGACCGGACCGCCTGAGGTCACGTTCATGGCAGAGCCAGTGCCTCCACATGAGGAATTCAAAGAGGGTGTTGCCGTACGTGATGTCACCATTGATGAAAAGTCTGGCCTTAGAGTTAGAATTTATCTACCACAACATGAGCCTCACTACACAGATAATCATAATAAGCTTCCTATAATTGTCCATTTTCACGGGGGTGGTTTTTGCATTAGCCAAGCTGATTGGTACATGTATTATTACATGTACTCTAGGCTTGCTAGGTCAGCTTCAGCAATTGTTGTCTCGGTCTACTTAAGGCTAGCCCCCGAGCATCCCCTCCCAGCTGCAATTGATGATGGCTTCTCTGCCCTCATGTGGTTACGTTCATTAGGACAAGGACATGACTCTTATGAGCCATGGCTTAATAATTATGGAGATTTCAACAGGGTTTTTCTTATTGGAGATAGCTCAGGGGGGAACTTGGTGCACCATGTGGCTGCACGTGCTGGTCATGTGGATTTGAGTCCGGTAAGACTTGCCGGAGGCATTCTAGTCCATCCTGGATTTGTCCGGTCAGTGAGGAGCAAATCCGAGATGGAGCAAACAGAGTCGCCTTTCTTAACCCTAGACATGGTGGACAGGTTCTTGAAGTTGGCATTGCCAAAAGGGTGCACCAAGGACCACCCTTTTACGTGTCCAGTGGGGCATGCAGCACCACCGCTGGACGGCCTTAATCTTCCACCATTCTTGCTTTGTGTGGCGGAGACTGACCTGATTAGGGACACCGAGATGGAGTACTATGAGGCCATGAGAAAGGCTAATAAGGATGTGGAGTTGCTAATTAATCCTGGAGTGGGTCACAGTTTTTATCTTAACAAGATTGCTGTTGATATGGACCCACATACTGCTGCACAAACTACTGGTCTCATGGAAGGGATCATAGAGTTCATCAAGAAGCACTAAAATTAATATTTCCCAGTACGTTTAGTTGATAATAATTATATGTTTAATTAGCCAAGTGATCGTAGGCAAGGCAGATCGTTGGAGTGCACGTTTAGTTGATAATAATTATATGTTTAATTAACCAAATGATTATAGGCAAGGCAGATCGTTGGAGTACTAGAGATCTTCTCCCATCTCCCTTCTTAATTAATGTTGTTTTATGAACTCTTTCTCTGTGTTATTAATAATATTGATATTATTGTAGTTACATATTTCTATTATTGTATTATTATTTTTTTTATCTTTATTAATATATTCTTAATTTTATGTAATAAGCAATAATACTGATATTTTTCATAGGAAACGCATTGTTGTTAAAATCATGAATTGACTCATAAATAAAATCGTATGATTTTATGAGTCAATATGTATTTCATGTGCAAAATCAAACTAAAAACTCAAAAACCATTAAAATTAGAATTGACTCGTGCAAAATCGATAAATTTAGTCTGATTTTACAAGTTCAATAAATTTATGATATAAACCAAGTCAGATCTGAATTTGGCCTTAAAATATCTGCTGACCAATTTTGCAAGATCAAACATATCTTTAAACCGTACATTGAATCGAGTTGAAATTTTACAAGAAAATATTAAACACATGAAATTATATTATGGTAAGTTTTCAGGTTAAATGAAATTCAATAACACATTGTTTGAGATGGTCAAAGTTACTATCTGGATCTCCAAGTGAAGTTTGAGAACATATTTGATAATCTTTCAAACTAGACTACCATGTACTATTTGAGACATATTTGGATATACAGGTGAAGTGTTGTTGCTATTCATGTTGGGTTGGGAACTAGATATCTCAAGCTTTCCAACCATATATGGTAGGCCCAATCATTCATGTAGACAAGAGAGAACAGTGTGTTTGAAATCAGGACTGAAATCTATCAAGAATATGCAAAAATTAGATATTTGGGCTACGTGGAGGATTTTTTGCATATAGACTTTGTTTTTATTATCCTATTTTATTTATTTATTTAATGTTGAAAACAATTTTTAATTTGGGTTTATTATGGCCCATTAGACATTGTTTAGGGGTTTATTTTATTATTGGACTTGTGTTAGTTAATTATTAGTTTAAACTCATTAATTAGCTTGCAATTCAAAAGAGGTCTATTAGAACTTGTTGTGATGAGAACTACTAAGTTGTCACAAGGTTCTTGTGTACTTCCTACGATTCAGTGATTCCCCCCTGAATGTGGAAAGTTTTGTTCTTAGATATTTTATTTCTCCACATTATTAATTTCTTAATTCATACTATCTATCTCATTTTATTTAGAACACTTATTGATATAATGTTGTTGAATCTCTTTATCAGATTTTAATGTAATTTAATTTCTTAGCTGAAATTGCTAATATATAATTTATTAAAAAAATTTACTTATAATTTTATGATTTTACTATCCGAATTTACTATGTATTTTTAATGTCATGTTAGAAAAATATTTTTGACATCCTTTATAGGAAGATAAGTACAAAAATACCCAAGTTGTGTTCAGTTAATATTTTAGAATAAAAAAAATAGATAGTGAAGAGACATAAATAAATTTTATTAGAATAACAAGAAATAGTTACATTAAATAAATTTATTTCTATAATGATTTTAGAGTGAATTTATATATTTTTAAAATAAAAATGACATAAAAACATGGCATTTCCTTATCTAATATTTTCATCTCTTTTATTTTAAGATGAGAGTAAAATATTATCTAAAACTATAAAGAAATCATAAGATCGATAAAGAGACATCAACTTGTATTGATTTTATTTAACTTAATTTGTTCATATATAGTATTAGTTTCTTAATTATTATTATTATTATTATTATTATTATTATTATTATTATTAGAGAAGGGGATTGAAAAAATAATCTGCGCGGTTGGAATATTTAACAAATAATTTGGAATTGTGAATTCAAAACTTATAATAAACAGTTTTCGTACATCCAAATTATCCAAGAATAGCGAGATATTGTCAGGCTCAATTGCTTGGGTGGGGGGTTAGTACTACTTCGTGCAGAAACAATAGAGGTAAAGCCATTTTTTAAGAGACAAAAAGAGAGAGAGAGAGGTGAAGCAGATAAAGCTTGTTCTTTGGGCTCCAGCAGGTCTCTTTCACCATCTTTGTGTGGGTTGGGCTGTCCTCGTCATGACAGGACCTACATCTTTTGTTCATTTTCATTTTTATTTTTATTTTTTTCTTCTTTGATTTGACGATATACTTATATTTTTCACATTAATTAATACGGTATATTTTTTTTAAAAAAAAGTTGTTATTAGTAATGCATTGTTGAAAAGAAAAAATCAACTGGATTAAAACAAGTTTTTCACCACTAAAAAATCAATAAATACAAATAGAAATACTGAAAGAATATTTTTATTGGTAAATTATTGAAGGATTTTATCGATGAAAATATTTTTTTGATATTTACCGAGAGAATTATAGTGAAAAAAATAATTAAAATAAAGTAAAAAAATAATAATATGCTATTTTTATTCACAGAATTAATAACCAAATTTTTTTAAAAATGGAATGGTAGTGTAAATAGTAAAAAAAAAAAGAAAAAATCTGTCAATAAATCTAAAGATTTTAATAGTGTTTACATTTTTTTTTTTTTTTCTTGCTTCGATAACTGAAGTTTTTGACATTTTTGAATTATCTTGTTGCTGCATCATCGATCCAGCAACAGCAAGAGATTATCTTCAACCGTGGCCACAATTTCATTGCGGTACGGTGGCAGCCTGGCAGGCAGACCGATGCTTTTGGGTGGCTCCACCATGCAGATAGGGCTAAAAAAACATATAGCCCACGTAGGGTACTATAGCAATTTTGAACCACCACCTGGGTGTAGACATCACATGATATGTACAAAAAGATTTACCATAAATATTAAGAAAATATGATAGAAGTGTATATAAGTACCAGTTGGATCCATCAGCTGTTACTGTGAAACAAACATTTTAATTTAATAATTTAAATTATTAGATAAAATTTTATGATATAATTTATATTATTTTTTAATATATTTTTTTAAATAAAAAATTTTTAGACTTGAAACTTGCACAGATCCATTTTATTTTTATCAAATAAATAATAATTGTGAGATTCAAATTCGTAACCGTTTGATTATCAAAACTCTGGTAACATGTCAAATAATTATCTTAACTCAATAGTTTAAGTTGTTAGGTGAGATCTCAGAATATAATTTATATTATTATCTAACTATTATTTTCGCAGCAATTACTTTTTAAAATATTTATTTTTAATATCATTCTATCACAACAAAATAATATAAAAATATCAAAAATATATATATAATTAAAAATAAAAATATATATACTCTTGAAAAAACATCCAAGAACAAACTACTTAAATGGATTTTAATTTAAAATAACAATTTAGTGACTCGTGTAAGTTATTGAAGAAATGTCATGAATCCTGCTATGGTTGGGCGTGTATTCTTTAATGATGGCAACGATGAGGGAGAATGACACGTTCCTACTTTTTTAATAGACACCGTACATAAAAGTCTTTAATGGATCTCTCTCTGGAATCTTTTAAGTTTCAAAATTAATTAATTTAGGATTTCCCAATTCCCACCTGATAATAACTTAAAGTGTGCACATAATTAGCATTAACACACAAAAAAAATATATAATTTTCCATAAAATCATCATCTATTTAGAGAGTATCCGGTAACGTGGTTACAGTTATTTTTCAAATAACTTTTCATGTCAAAATATATGCCAATAATATTTTTTTAGTTTTTAAAAATTATTTCTAATATCAGCACATCAAAACGATTTAAAATATATTAAATTTTAACAAAAAAATTAAAATTTTTAGAAACATAATTTGCACCGCGTTACCAACCATATTCTTAGCTTCCAAGAGGTCTGGGTTAGCTCTTTAACTGGTTTGCACTGCTTATTGGATATTAAGACAGTTCAGAATAATTTAGAATATCTAAGTATATTGATCATCACGAAATCATGGATTATCAATTAAAATCACTGGATTAGAATCCAATTGAATTTATTTATCCTGTAGAATTTAAAGAAAACATGGTATGTACATATCAATTCAAGCTAGTTATTATTTTTTTAATTTGAAATTATGTTAGCGGTTCTTTTCAACTTTTCGTTTTAAAATGCATTGAAATTTTTTTAAAAAACAATATGAAAATATTAAAAAAAATATTTTGAAACAAAAAAATTAAAATAAAATTTAATTTTTTTTCAAAACATTTTTAAAATGTAAAAACAAACAGACTTTTAATGTTTAACGATTTCTCACTTAAATGTTTTTCTCTTCTTATTTTTCTCATTATATTTTTTATATATAATTTCAAAGGTTTAAGGTGGTTTTATATAGGATTTTTATCTTTATCTAACTAAGAAAAGAATTAATAATTAATCTAACTATCTCCTAAACATACTAAAACTCTCTATTAAATATTGATTCTAACATTGCAAGTTCTAATAATATTATATAAAACTCTTGAAATCTAAATTCTACTAACAATAAAGTCCCATCCGATATTGAATTCTATATATTAACTCATGTTGTTCCCAAAAAGTTGATTTGCACCACATTTTTATGTCAACCTCTTATAGCCATCCATATACTTTCTATCATTCTTGTTCTATACTTTTCTAATGAGGTGGCTTGTCAAAATTTATTATCGAAAACCAATTACAACAAATAATTTGAAAATAACTCCAGTCCTTTGATTAATGGGTGTGTTGGCTATCAAACATCATGATATATAGACTTTGCTCCAATAATAATAATAATGAGATGATAAAAGCAAAGATATTAAATGAAGGGATAACGTTGATTGACCTGAAATTATAACTCGATTTAAAGTTATTAAAATTAAATTTTTAATAGATTTGGTATAATTTATTGACTCATCAGGATCAACTTGAAACTGGCTACACCTTTTTGAGACCTGATTTATTTTTTTGCAATATTAGAATAGATTTGATATAATTTATTGACTCATCAGGGTCAACTTGAAACTAGCTACACCCTTTTGAGACCTAAATTATTTTTTTGCAATATTAGACTTTGCTCCAATAATAATAATGAGATGATAAAAACCAAGATATTAAATGAAGGGACGGAGTTAATTGTCCTGAAATCATAATTTAATTTAAAGCTATTAAAATAGAATTTTTAATTGATTTTGTAAAATTTATTTGATCCATCGGGTCAACTTGTAAACCGGCTACACCCATTAGAGACCTGATTTATTTTTTACAAATTTTTTTTCCAAAGAAAACAAGAAATTGAATCAATTAACAGTCAATTTGAAATGTTAAATCCACGAATAGTTATGTAAACCTGTTTTTCTGTATAGGTTTTTTTTTTTTGTCAGATTGTTTCCACCGAACAAAGAAGTCAAATCAATTAATAGGCAATTTGAAATGTTAAATCAATGAATAGGTAGGAAAACCTGTTTTTCTTATAGCATGTCAGGAGGGACAAAAACAAATTCTCGTTTGCCACGCGTACATGGGAACAGCGGGGGGGGGGGGGGGGGGGGGGGGGGTTCCCGAGCTCGGCTAAATTTAAGTGTGCCAGTGTGCCAGTATATACCATTTTTTTATTTTTATTGGTTATTAATTTATATTAAAACTTATTATATAATTATTAGAAGTAGTTTTTGTTTTTTTTAATATATTATTAAAAATCTAATAGTATATGCTATATACTTAAGAAAAAAAAAATCTAGCGCGGTTATCTTGACCAATCTATAACTCAAGCCTTGACAAGTAGCTTTAATTTTGTCTCAAATTAATTCTTGAATTAAGTTTTAAAATTATAATAATAATAATTTTTAATTTTACAAGTTTTTATTGAATAATTTTAGAATTGAGAGTTTTTTATAATGATATTTTATATAAAAAAAATATTACTTCTAGAAACATGTTAAATTCACTAAAAAAATTATATAAAGATAAATTTATTTTTTGAACTGAATATTTTAATTGTGGAGGCACGAGGTTTGAAGAATCATACGTGCTAAGAAACTTTTATAAGGCCATGTTTATTTTTGGGATATCACTTTCTAAACTTTCATGTGTTTGCCTGTCATTAGAAAAGTTGGTCAACTGAAAACACTTTCCAATCAAAGGAAAATTTGACTTGGTTTAAAGAAAAATGTTTTCCTGGAAAATTTGGACGGAAAACACTTTCCGGAAGTTGTAAAAAATTTAGAAATGTCATATTATTTGCTGATTATATTAAATTTTGTCCTCATTTTTTTTATTGTTACTTATTTTATTTGAAATAATTTGTGAAATGTTAATTATTATTATTTTAATTTCTTCATCTTTTATTTTTTAATTTTTTAGATTTGATCTCTATTATTTTGATTATTATTTATTTTATTTGAGATAATTTATGAAATTATATTTTTTTTTCAATTTCATTCTATTAACTTTTTAATTTGTAAGATTTTTTTATTATTATTGTAATACTCTTGAGAAAAATAAAACATTAATAAGTTATTTTCCAGCTCATTTTTCATGATATAACCAAATATTGAAAAGTGTTTTCCAACTTATTTTTTATTACACTACTAAATATAAGAAAATAATTCATTTTTTTAGAATTTATTTTTTAAAAAAAAATACTTTTCAGCAAATAAACAGGATTTAAGATAAGTTGATAAGGGTGAAATGAAAACATGTGTAGAGAGGCATATGAGATTTCGATTTCACGAGCCCAGGAATTTTAGGATTCCAAGCATTTATTTTTATTAAAATTATTTTTTAGTTTTAAATTATTTTTCTTTTAATATTACTGATATTAAAAATAATACCTTTTAAAGATATACTTTAAAAAACGACTCCTATACTCTCCAATACATACTGCTCGGAAGGTCAAGAATATGAGCGTTCTGCTCTCCTGTGCGATGACTTTGTTTTTTATTAAAATGATTTTATTTTACTTTTTTTTAATAAAATAATAACTTGTCTAGGCTCAATTTTTACATTTAGAATTGTAGAAAAAAGCAAACCGGTTGAATAGATCTAAGTTTGAGTAGTCGTCTTATGTCCTTTCATAGACCCACACAAGTAACTTGTTTATAATGCTAACCGAATATTAAGTTGTAAAATAAGACAAGAATGTATATTGGAGCTCTTCAGATAATTTGTATTTAATTATACAGTAATAAGATTATTTCTTGTAAGAAAATCTTTTGAAAACAAATTTGGAAAAAAAAGGCAACAATCTCATCCAAATTGATTGATATCTAATGAAAAATATCTCAAATATAATTTCATTTATTTAATTACAATTAAATTTAAAGGAAAAAAACAATCGTTGAACAAAAAAAAACCTTTTAATATATATATATATATATATATATATATATATATATATATATATATATTATCTTTGGCAGTTCCAGAAGGTCATTTTTAGATCTAAATCAAATTATTATTTTCTTGGTATAATTCGTAGCATAATCATATTAATTTTGTGTCAATATTGTTGATTTGCATGTGTGGATAACCATGTGCTATATCATATTATCATGTACGGATGCGTTTAAATGTGCACATTTTTTGGAACACTAAGAATTTTCAGTGATTTTTTTTAAAGAAAGTGGTAGGAATATTTTACCATGGTGGCAAACAGGAAAAAAAAAAAAGGACACAGCACAGAACACCCACCAAATGTGAAAGTGGACGAGCAGGCTACAGACAAAAAAGCTATAAACAATATCATGAAGGACAAATAAGAGGGTAACTGGCAGGCAAAAACGTCAAAAGTAGTGAGTGGATGCATCCAAATATCATACCTCGGATTTCATCTAGAAATTTAAGTCTCGGTATTTATCTAAAAATTAAAAATTATAAGTTCAAATTATTTCTTGATAGGATAATCAAGCTTTAATGACTAACCAAAAAAAAAAAAGGATAAGTTAAAAAAATAATATAAATTATATTTTAAAATCCTAACAAGCAACTTAAACTTGACTACAGCCCGTGCTACGCCGCAGTGCAATTATGCTTTGAGAGAAGCAAAAAAAACCCGATACTTGGGTCATTAACTTGACTATATCCAATAAGATTAATTAATTTAATTATTGGATTTAAATCAAAGGCAACAACAGAAAACGAACCGTAAAAAAACATTTGTCAATAATAAATAAAAAATGAACAATTGATATCATAACCGTAAAGAGAAAAAAGAAAAGATCGTTGGAGACCCACTGTCACTTAACTATGGACATCACACACAACTAAAAGATCTTGTTGAGTTGGTCTAAACTTAATTGCAAAAGGATGCATGGCGATATCGAAAGAAGTTGCATGGTTCACTAAAGCAATGCCCTGTAAAACACTACTAGAAAATCAATAAATATAAATGAAAATACCAAGAGAATTACAGTGGAAAAAAAATTAAAACACAGAAAAAAAATGATGACACGTCATTTTTACCAACGGAATTACTAACATAATTTATTCTATCGGTAAATTCCGTCGGTAAAATCGTTGATAAACTATGAATATTGTTCATTATGTCAATTACAAAGGGAATTACCGACGGAAAATTACATCGGTATTTTCCAGAGAGCTTCATAATTGTTCACTTTTCAATTGCACTGTTAATTGTTATTTTTTACGGACAAAATTACTGGCGGATTGAAACGTTATCGGTGTTATTTGGCGGTTTTCTGAAAAAAATTCAATTAATTTAAAATTTTTATTTAAATATTATAGACGGAATCACCGACGTATTGAAAAATCATCGATAATTATTGGTGGTTTCTGAAAACTTTTTATAAAGTAAAAAATTTTAATTAAATATTACATATGAAATTAATATGTCTTCTCTTCTCTCCTCATCTCATTCTCTTCTACTTCATGCTCGGGTATGTCTTCTTCTTCTTTCTTCTTTTATCCTTTTAGTTTTTTTTTAATTAATATGCTTTACGATATTTTTTCTCTCTTCTTAGCTTCACTTGCAACTACATTAAGGTAAAAAAAAAAATCATGATTTTTTTCACTATATTTGTTTTTAATTGTTTTTGTTCTTAATAATTGTATAAATGTTGTTGTGAGATTTGTTTTCATATGAGATCAATTTTACAAATACTTGTTTTTCCCTAAGTCAAATTAAAAATGTCAAAATGTCCCCAGTAAAAAGACAATCATACCCTCATTTCTCTAGGCAAAATGTTTTTTTTTTCATGAATAAATAAAATGGATAAATAAAAAGGATGAGGAATTAACTGTTTCCATTCACAATGCATTGTGTCTTGGATAACAGTGAATGCTCCATTTCTTTTAGTTTTATTTATAATTTTTAAATTAAAATGTATCTTTAACAATTTATTCTTAGTTAATAACAGGGAAGCTTGCATGATTTCGAAACCTTGACTGGATCCACGCATTCGGTTGACAAGTCGTTTTGCGTATACGTCATGATAGTGACAATAGCAATTGTCTCTGGTTCTTCCTTCATTTTCATGCTTGTTGAAACGTTCAGGTCTACAAGAGAAAGACGAGCAATCGATCTTCAATGGAAGAGTCGTTTTCCTTTGCCAAGAGAGGAAAGATTAGACGGGAGAGAAAAAATGGCCAAGGCCCATGAGATTCACCAGTTGTTCTTAACTTGCAATAATTAACTTTACCGTATTTATTAATTTATTTTTCAAAATAAATTTTACTTAATTATATTTTTAAAAAATAAATTCTTGTAATATTGAGTATTGAATACTTACTGATATGTTTATTTATTTAATACTGGAATAATCTCATCAAACATAAATAATCAAGATCTGGGTTTTCTATTAAAAAAAAGCTTTTGATTCCTAATGTCCAAAGGGCTGAGGTGAAAATTGAGGATAGCGCTGTCGTTCGTATGCATCATCTCCCTTGTGTAAGGGTATATTTGGAAGTTCAGTTGAATCCTCATTCTGATTTTTTTTTATTTTTTTTACTTTAAATTAATTTTTTTTGGTGTTTTTCGATCGTTTTCATACATTTGTTAAATAATACATTTATCTTGTTTTATTTATTAAGAATAGAATAATATTTTTGACTTAACCTATATATAAGCTCTTTATATTTAGGTTAAATTATGCATTTTTACAAATCAACTAAGGAGAATTCTAGCATCCTTCTCTTTTGTGTTCGTATTTGTTTTGTATTAATTGAATTGTTTTAACAGCGTTGATCTTAATAATTTTTTTTAAAAAAAATATTATTTTAATATATTTCCGAGTGAAAAACACAATATTTATCAAACTTTCAAGCAAGCTCTAAGCAGATGCTAACTATTTATTATTGTTGCATTGATTTATGTTATGTGGTAAATAGAAGTGTCATTAGACTTTCTTATTTTGAGGAAACAAATATTTACACCTTTTTATATATAAAATTATAAAACCTGGTTGATTTAATTTAAGATTCATGTCATAAGTTTATTTATCCAAATCAATTATTTTTTAAAATCAAAACTATATTTTATAAAATAAATTAATAATAAGTCAAGTTAAGTTTTAATTGGCTCGACTAAATCACTAACGGACCTGTCACCTAGATAAAATTGATTCAAAGTTGACTTTTTTTAATACTTAATTGGAAATATAAGATGTTAGTTAAGTTTCAAGTTCATCGATAGAGTTGTTTTTTTATAAATATGTTTATATTGATTTAAAATATATTTATTTTTTATTGAATTTTGTTTTATAATCTTAATTTGTTGACAATAAAAACAAAAATAAAATCTAAAAAATATTCTTATAAAAACATGATGCACGCACAGACTTTAGGTCCACATGCATTTATGCAATAAACTGCCTTATATGTTTCATGACATTTGATTCAAAGGCGAGAAAATCTCCACATAAGAAGTGTCTTCTGTTCCCCGCACAAATACACCCACTAATCTGTGGATCCCACATAATAGTAATGGTGCGCGGCCACTCATTTTCAAATGGTTAAAAATAGTCGGTAATTGTGAATGTTTTTTAAAATATTTTTTATTTAAAAATATATAGAGATATAAGAACATGTTTGTGTACATTTTATATTTGAAAAATATAAAAAATTATTTCAAAATCATCTTAAAGATATATTCATTTTATATCACTTTTTTTTTAACTAAATATATTGTTAACTCTCCTTCATGTATCATTTTTATTGTAAAATACTAACCAAACCTATCCTAAATATTTCCTCGTATCTCAATATTAAATTCACATTTTTACCATGGTAAAAGAAATTATTTACAGCAAAACTAGAAAAATAATGAGGATTTTATTTATTATGATTGGAGGTTTGAAACGTATAAATGGAAACTCGTTATTGTTTTTTATGAATAAAATGTAATTGTTAGCCCTGTCAAAATTATTTTAAAAAATAAAATAAATATAAGTTTAATAACTATTGAATAATTTAATAACTCGGGCTGAAAAAATTAAAAAATAAAATTGAAGGATAGAATAATTAAGCTTAAAAAATTGAGAGTGGAAGAAATATTTTCATTACAAAATCACCTGGCATGGAAGGCCAACGGCACAACCTCAGCCAGAGGAGTAGCAACAGGCGTGGAATCCTTCGACGGAGCTGGGGAATTCCTACACAACGGACACGTGGCATTCATCTTAAGCCATCCATCAATACAGTCAGCATGGAAACAGTGATTACAATATGGAATACACCGTATGGTATCCTTGGGCAGGTAATCAGACAAGCATATGGAGCATGGGCCTTCATTGGGCTTGGGTAACCTCCGGCTGTCGCCTAACACCATCTTAGGGTACGACTCTATAATGGGCTCATCTAGGCCCACCACCACCACCGGCATAAGCTCTATCGAATCCCTGGTGGTGAAATGCCGGTGAGGCCCATAACCATCACTGACACCACTATCGCTACTGCTGTTACGGCCGAAACCATTACCTTTAACCTTTATGCAAGCATAAGAAGCAAGCATTATAGTAGAAATGAGGACGAGGATGCTAACAGCTATGGCAATACCATAACCGAGGCCACTACCCGCCACGGCCGGCGCTGGTGGATCAGCTATGGACATGACTCCTGAGAGAGTGAAGAAAGAGAAGATTAAACGTGTCTGGGAAGAACTAGAACAAGCTTGAAAAATCGGATGTGTTAGATTTGAAAAGAAAGGAGAGAAGAAGGGCCAACGGGGTCCGCGGGAAGAAATTAATAGCATGAGAGCTTTGGAGTTAATGTTCAACGACTACTGCCTTAAAGAAAATTTAAAAAAAGTAGGCAAACATTTATGACAAACATTGAATTCAGTTGATTCCTTACTTTGGAATTGTTTACTGTGATGGGCACGTTATGTTATATTGTATTGTTATATTTAATCTATTAAGATGATCCATAGTTTATGTACTTTCTACTTTCTAAATAAGTCATCAAACCCCAAAAAGGATTGGTGCGATTCGAGAAGATGGCCTTGAAAAATGCAGGCAAGATCTTAGGAAATACCTGGAGGTTGTCAGAGCCGTTGACGAGGCACATGATAATAAAGACAGCTCTATTTATCACCATGGACTTGATATTGTTCAGCATATTGCAAGATCTGGTATCTTTTGGTTTTTAATTATGACCACACTAGATATGTGTTTGATTCTTGTCCATGTAGATGAAGTCCTTTGATCTGAGGATTGTGATGGGCTGGACATGCTTGTTATTATGATGTATGTTATTGTGATGTGTCTGTGTTATTGAAGTTCAAAGTTCCAAAAAACTTTAGCCTGTGTTGCAAATTCCATTTCCTGTTCGTTCTGCGTTGGATTTCTGTTCTTTTTACCTGTTCTACGTTGTATTTAAAGTGCTGCAACTTCGGGAGATGGGATGTCGCCTCACAAAAAGCTACACAGTGACCAGGGCCAGGCGACAGTTTACCAAAAACATAGGTCTCTGTATGGGGGCTTACGCTTACACAATCATGACATACGCATGAGGACAATATTCATTCAGCTTGACGCTCCATTTATGTAGAATACTTGTCGTGAGGTTTTGGGGATATTAGGGTTGATCTTGAACTACTTGTTACATTTTGTTTTGTGATGACTGTGTACTTTTCAGCCGAGAGATGTTTGCTGGTGACTTACTATCACTAGTCCAAGGATGATTCTGGATCATCTATCGCGTTCTTGATCCTAGACCACTTATTGTACTGGTCTACGTGTTTTAGTCCTCCTTAGTTCTTCCTGCTTGTCTTTCAAAGATAAGCAGTTATATATCGATCGAATGGTGGTGTATGGTAGCCACACCTTTGTGAGCTATAGCCTGTTTTCTGAGGAGTAAAAGCCGCTGAAAGCTACCAAGGGAGGCCTTATTAATGGATTTAAGAGATGGAAGGAATGGTGAGGAGGTGATCTCCCTAATTCGCTATTGATACTATCTCCTTTACTTCTGAGGCATTAGCTGTCTAAGAAAGAGCATGCTGTGCTGTGCAAAGCTTCCTATATATTTGATGTATACATGGTTTTGTTTGCAGTAACCAAAAATAATATCATCAAAACCATCAAAACCATTTGATGTCTTCCTTCATGCTATAAAATACTAAATATAGCTCCTTGTTAACAGCCTTTTCATTGTTTTCTGAGTATACATCAGCAGTATAGAAGAAAAAAATTTGTGTTTCTACAGTTGAAGAAACTGAGCCAGTTTAATTTGCCAAATTAGCACTGCTCACACTTGAAGTTAAAGGCTCAGGTTCATATTGAGATTGAACCGGTACCTCAGAAACTTCTGGTGCAGATTGAACCTGTATCTCGGGGACTTCTGGCATGGAGCTGTCTGCCTGTATGGATGAGGGGGACTCTGTTTGGCTTGGCACTGCAGCTTGGATGATTTCTGCTGGCTTAAATTTGTTGATATAGTAACTGAGAGATGGTCCTTTGTATTCCGCCGTTGTTATGTTAGATGGGTTCTTACCAACTAGGAGGAGAATAAATGAAGCTACAGCTACAGAAGCGAGTCCAAGGCCAGCAACAAGTGCTACTGTGCCTTCAGAACCTTCAGAAGTACCTGCAGTTCCCGAACTTATTGCACTTTCTGCTACATAAACTGCAGGCTGAACATATTTGAAGTTATAAGATGTTGGTTGTACAGCTCCGCACCAGAAAGAAATGCGATGGAAAAATCAAAATAACAAGCCAGTTATATCATTGTTTAGACATGAAGCCACAGTAAAGTGAAGTAAAGATGAGTAACATCTGCCATTCCATGACCATGTTTTGTTGAGAAATAAGCTAGGAAATAAACCATTCTAAAAAAAAGGACATCTATAAAATCTTCCAGAAAAATCAAATCACAGTGGAGCACCATACTATTCAATGTTGTTGTGTCAGAGATGAGAAAGCAGTTTGGTGTATTGATGAATCAACCATTTCCTCGCACACTTCCAAAGAAAATGCAGGAAGACATTCATAGAGGCATTCATGTTTACTATGAATTTGGTTCCACCAACGAATTTTGACATATATGGAAGATGGGTTTGGACTTTGGAGCATACTATAGTAGCGGTGATGGCTTTGGGATTGGTTTTTGGTACGATCGGACTACCATCTCCCGCCACAACTAGAGGCGGTAGGTTTCCATAGAAAATCCATATCTTGACTACTATGATACATTTAAACTTGTGACAAGAGGAAGCAAGAGCCAACTAATATCAGGACTACAGTACAAGCAACCCAACTCAGAGGATAGACAATCCTTCCCAGGTAAGGCTGTCCATGGATAGTTATCAACTCTCCAGTGTAATGCAATCACCACCACGGACCACTTAAAGGATGAAAACTGATTCATTTGAAACAGATGTTAAGATATAGAGTTAACTCTTTACCCTTGCAACATTATCATTTTCCTAGCTAATTGAGGCACACTTATGATTTCAATCTTTGGGTCGTTCAGCTTCTGCCAGGATTGATTCTAGACAGTTAATATGCTTGAAAGGCAATAAGATTAATGTGCTTTGCCGAGAGCAGCCATAACTGCCCTGAGTTGTTGATTAACGAGTAACATATATCGTGATCAAAGTAAACAAAAAAGTGAAGATTGATTATAAGAAAACCTGAAGATTACTAACCTCAACTGAATAGATATTTGTCTGTCCAGCAGTGTCTTTCTCAACATACCCTGTCCAACCGCGTTTAGTCGGAGGGAATGTCCCAACGACTTTGGTTTTCTCCCCAGCCAACCACTCCATGCTCACCTTCCCAACCTATTTGACAATAGCAATCCATCATTTCTCTACATAATGCAATGTTGTACAAACATATGCTTACAGGCCTCAATGCACAGATACTGAAATATAAACTGAAACAAGCCAGACTCTCCTTTCAACTAAATTGTAAGAGCAATGAATCAATTAAAACTATCTGAAGAGATTAATAAAACAAAACCCAAAATCTAACTTCCTGACATAGCTGAGTTGCAAAAACACCAAGACCGGATCAACATATAAAGATAGAGATAAGGTAGCCATGAAGAGTGAATAATTCTTTTGAACTGACCTCTTTTTCCGGGGCACATTCTTCAGTGTTACATTCAGCGTCATCAGAGGACGCTTTGATAGTGAAAAGCTTCGAGTTTCTCTTATTTCCATTCGTGTATTTCTTGAAAAGTCTCGGTGAAGTGAGCGCGCAAGTGTTTGCTGATATCATTGCCTGTGAGGCACAAGCCATTAGCAGAGATGACCTCAAAAAGAACAGCACTCGAGTTAGCACTCAGGAACTTGTGGCTTTCTGTGTCTTGAAGGGGTTTCAGGGTTGGAGCTGAGGGAGAAGACAAGAGCCAGACAGTGGGAGACGAGACAGATTTTGGTGGGGTTGTAAGAGATATTTTTGAGGATGGGTTTTTTGTGGTGGATTTTGAGGGGGTAACGTGGAGCATTTCTTGCTGGGCTTATTGAGTGGCCGATGCCTTGGAAAACAAAAGCATTATTTCCCCTCAAATCCTATCTATCGTACCAGCTATTCAAAGGTTAATTTTGAACATCCTATGTTCGGACAATTTTTTTAAAATTGTTTAAAAGTTATAATAAATACAAGGTTTAAGATTCTATTGGAAAAAAACATATTGATGTGCAAGAGTTTTTGAAAAAAAGAAGGCTGAAAGTTATGATTAGTTCGAGGTCTGAAAAACTATCAAATTAAATACGAAAGATAATGTTTCTAATATTTTAATTATTTGTCTAATTAAATTTTAATCTTAATTATTTTCCCAACTTATATTTAAATTTCATTTGGCTAGACGGGTTTTAGCATTTAAATAAACAGTTGGCGTGTTATTTTTTGATTATATGTATTTTTTAAAAAAATATGATAGTTTTCTCTTTATTTCTATACAAAATTTATGACTATAATCTTAATATAGAATTTACAATTCAACATCTAAACGAAGCTCGGCACTGCCTGCCTAATGCTAAGCGACCTAAATGAAGGCATAATATGATTTTATTATCCCATAATGATTAAAATGGACCGTCCATTTCCTTGAGTTGGTACATCAGATGCTGCAGGAAGTAGCAGGAAAGGCAATAGCTATGCATCAACATTGCTTCTGTTTTGCAGCAAGGGGACTTTTTGAGAGGATGAGGCAGGGCCAAAACTCTCCTCGTCTTCAACCTTCTTGGTCGCTTCTTGGGCCTTCCCCCAAATCACTGCATAAAATCCTGAGGCTATTATTACAGCTCCAATCACACTGCAAAGGCAGGAAAGAAGGATTTAATTGGGTTTAACTTGCTAGAATTATAAAAGGAATTTACATAATTTCAACAACTCAATCATAAACATAATCCAAAAGATCAGAAGAACCTCACATTCCCAGATTCAGAGCATCCCCGAAGAAGACGACACTCGCTGTAGCTGTAATGACAATCCCCAAGGGTGCGAATATAGAAACAAACACAGGACCTGTCTTCTGCAGACACCATGTTGTGACACCAACTTGGAAAACATGGCCCAGGATTCCCTGCTTGTTTAAAATCTCAGGTCACTGGTTGCGTATTGCAACAATATCAAGCTAACGTTTGAAGTCTAAAGAAGCTGGAATACGAGATGGGTTTTATCTACGTACCGAGAAGAGGACAGAAACCAATCTTGTATTAGATTTTAAGCTCCAAGCAGAGGGGTCTTTTACCATGACCAGACAAACTATTGAAGACAGTACGGTCGAAAAGAAGAAGTAAAAGAAGACTACAATCAACTTTGCTGGGTATTTTTTGAGGATTAATGCCTGAAACATGAAATATGGATACGAAATTAGAATTTGTTGGTACTTTTTTTAGAGATTTTGTAACAGGCCTTTTTTTTTTTTTGAATTTTGATCAGGGTTTGGTAAATCTCACCTGTACAATAAGCCATGAAGAAGCCATAGTACAGTCAACTGCAAGAAGCAATCCTCCAAGAACCCAGTTTGAGTGTTGCGAGAGCACCTGGTGAGATGAATTTGAAGCTGAAGGTAGTGCTTTCAGAAGTAGAGGACCCTTGTAGTAAGTAACGACGAATGCCCCTCCCATCGATATTATGGTCCCCATGGATTTAGCTAGGGTGCTGTAACTTCTACAGTCAACCTTCTCCATCCTGAAACAACCCAGTGAGACTATTTTAGGCCTGTCCATGTTTGTATTTTGAGCAAAAACAAGAAAGGAAAATGAAAGAATCAAGTCAACCACTAAAGAACTGGTAGTAACATAACCTGAAAATAACGGCAAGTACGAAGGTAAGACCAGGAACAGTGTTGAGCATGGCAGTACCAAGTGCAGGAGAACTGAGGTTAATTCCAGCATAACCAAAACTCTGCCCCAAGCAACTGAAAAAAACCATGACAAATCAAACCCAGGATAACAAACAGAACCCAATAAAGCTACAGAGTCTGAAATCAATTCTAAGAAGAAGTACGAACCCGAAAAGACCAAGCAAGAAGAACCCAAAGACAATTGACAAGGTGAGTGGAGGCCTCTCTTGTGGTCTGCCAGAACAAGGAAATTAAACAGAGAGAAAAGAGTGACAGAGTTATGTAAGTTGTGCATATACAGTTCTTTAATGGTACGAGTGCTGTCTGCTAAGAGATAGAGATGAGGACCTGTGGAAGATTAAAGAAGATGGGAGTAGAATGATGGAGGCAATGGTATTAGAGTAAAGAACAAAGACGAAACTACTCATGCCATTTGACATGGCTGCTTTGCCTGCTATCATACGCCCAGCTTGTGCACACTCTGCCATTATCATCCCCACGATTGGCAGTACTGCAACTTTCCCCCCCATTTTCGCCCCCTTCGTTGCTTAATTACTGGTACTGGTATAAGATCTCACAGTGGCAATAGTGTTTGTCTTTAGAATTAGAGAAAGTGCTAGTGTTTAGGTTTAGGTTTAGGTTTTGCAATAAAGAGTTATGATTTAGGATTAGAATATTGTTTAAGGATTGTATTTAAAATTAATTTGAAATTAAAATTAGAGTTAGTTTATGATTTGATTTTTTCATCAAAGTATTTATTCTTAATTATGTTTTTTTTATTGGAACAATAATAATTTTTTAATCCCTATTTATTTTGCCAAATCTTTGACCAGGTGTACAAGAATGGAAAATTATAGATATGGCGGTCTCATTCTTTCTCTATATAAATATACGAAGGATACAATATTCGTTATCAAGTGGGTGGTCAATTTCTTTGATCAAGTGTAAGATATTATTTTTATATCAATATATTAAAATTTTTAAAAAAATATTTAAAAAATATTAATTTAATATAAAATAATTTTTAAAATTAAAATGAAAACACAAAATAAAATAAGTACGGGAACTAATAATAAGCAAAGTTAAAGTTTTTCATCTCAAAAAAATTATTGAATTACTCTAATTATCTTCAAATTTCTTGACATGGAAGAGTTTTTTTTTTTTTAATTCTTGATGAATGCTTTTAAAATTATATTATGAGAAATCCAAATTAAGTCCAATTTGAATTTTATTGATCCAATGTCAAAATATGCTTTAAAGAATTTTAGCTCAAGAGACAAGTATTGATTATTCTTATAAAATCCTTATAGCTAAATATACTACATTAATTGACTTCTAAATAAATCCTAAACACTGAGAAATTGTCGATATTTATGTTATATAGTGTGTGTATTTCAGCTTGGAAAGATTTTTTAAATTTATTTCTCTTTCTAAAATTCTCTGAAATTATTCTGAAGAATGACTGAATTTTTTATTTTAAAAAATTATTGAAAAATTCAAATCTAAAGATTTTTTAATAGTGATGGCCTCTAACTAAAACCAATCATTTATGCTACAATCAGTTTACCCCTTTTTTCTTCTTTTTTTAATAAAAAAATTAAACTGTAATTAAAATTAAACTTTAATTCTCATCCTTTTTTCTTTTTTTTTTTTCTCCTTTTCTGCCTTCACCTGTTTTCTTTATGTTTTGAACAACACTGTAGTGATTTGATGGTATTCCGCTCAGCCATCAGTTTACCCCTTGATTTTATTTTCCACGTTCCTCTCTATTTCTTTATTCGTGTTTGATTACATAGTGGTACATTGAATTTTTCAAAAATGTTTTTTCTTCAAGATATATTAGAATATATTTTTTTAATTTTTAATATTAGTATGTTAAAATCATAAAAAGATATAAAAATATTAATTTAATATTTTTTCAAGTAAATTATATTTATAAAATACATTAAAAAATAAAAGTTATGAAACTCCAAAATACTCGCATGAAAATAATTCATAATAATAAAAAAAATATTGTTAATTAATGACAATAAGATAGCATTTAAGAACACTGTTGAAACCATGCTTTTTATTTTTTTAAAAAAAATTATATATTTTTTTACCGTTTTAATATTTTAATATTAAAAATAATTTTTTTTTAAAAAAAATTAACAACCAATTATTTATAAACTCTCGGATACCTTCTAATGACATATTTGTTTTTTCATTGAGCACACCGAACCCTTTTGAGCTTGCAGGCTATTCATTAATGGGAGTGGGGCCAATTTGGTACGAAGCAAATTTGAAGAGGATCCTACGTGTACCAATTTCAGTATTTAACGTTTGGATTTAAATTTAATGAATTATTTAGGTATCACAGTACAAGTACTGGGAAAATTAACCGATAAAAAGTTACATCAAGCACGTGTTTAATGTTGGATTGAGGGTAATTTTTATAAAATATTTTTAATTAGAAATATATTAAAATAATATTTTTATATGCAGGAAAAGAGGATTTTTGAGGTAATTAACCTTGTTGCGACTTCACTGCTTGGAATTTCAATTCTAATTTTTGAAAACAAAATAAATCTGTTTATATTTAGTTAATGTTTTAAATATAAACATTGAACGTATATTATTTAGAATATTATTTGGTGGATTATAATTACTACCTTGAACGTATATTATTTAAAAGCTTGGTGGGGTCTAAGACCCTCTTTGAGATTTAAGAAAATATCCATCTCCAAAATGCTAATATTTATGCCAAAAATGCCCTACCAAGTTCAAATTTGGTTTTTGTTCACACAATATTCCTTTGTTGTTATTAATTTCAATGTTAGTTAGCTAAAACTTTGTTTTTTTAAAAAAAATCTATCGAATAAATCATAATAAAACCATTGGAATATTGATAAATTATTTAGTTTTTTTTTATAAATAATTTCATCCCGATGGATTGATCAGTTTTTTTCCAATTAACTAATATTAAAATCACAATATCAAAATAATTACAATACCCATATCTTGCACCTAGGCAAATGGCAGCATTGATTTAGTTCCTGGATTACTTGCTGTCCAAGTTCAATCAGCTGTGTTGTTCATACAGTCTGACACCACAGTATCATTGAATACTCACCATGGAGAGGATCATGGAGAATTGGCAATCAAATGAACTTTCGAATAGCAAATCTCAGCACTGATGTACTGGAAATTCAACCTGCTATCCAAAGTTAAATCAAACAATCTGAGATTCCTTGAGATTCATATCATGAGCTTCCATGCTTCCATGAATGGTCTAAAATGTTAAAGAGTAATATATACTATGTTAAAAAATTTACTATCCTATTTTATACTTAATTTTTTATTAATTAAAATAAGATTTGTGAAATTTAAACTTGTGACTACTTAAATCAATAAAACTCTAATATCATATTAAAGAACCATTTAAATCTAAATTTAAAAACTTAAGCTATTAGATGAAACTTTAAAATATTATTTATATTATTCTAAAAAAAAAACAGTAAATAATTCAATGACATGTTTAACGAAATGAACATAAGTCTTGATGTGTCTTTATCAATCGTCCCCTAAAGCTGGACATGAGACATGGAAGAACAAGCCAATGCATTCTACCACAGATCTCATGAAAAACGTGCCAAGAAAACTCTTATTTTGACAAAAACCTCAAAAGTTTATCCAGAATCCACAGGCTCTCAAGTGAATGAAAGACTGCCCTTTCATTTTAACGGCCATCTTACATAATAAAGGGTGTAGGCCCACTTCCCCAAATGACCTCACGGTGGAAGCAAGCAGGATTCAACCCCAGGAGACGCACCAGTCGAGTCCTCGGTTTTCATGAAAAGACGACTCCATCCAGAAACTAAGCCCACAGGCAAGAGGTTATTGTCATCTAACTAAAAATTGCTGCAATACTCGAAGCTAATTCGTACAGCAAACCTAGTTTTCCTTGAGCAAGCACTAGATAATTATTGAATAAAAAAAAAAAAGCAGCAGGAAAACAGACCACCTCCAACACTCCACCCTTTTCAACTTTCCGCAACTTGCAACTAGATGTATCAAAATAAGTCGAAAGACATTTGCCTTATCAACTGTCACTTTCACAGTTTTGCACGCTTAACCAAAATTTACTTCTGGAATCTTTACTAGTTTATGCCATGAGAATTCACTCGTACCTTTGCTTTTCTCAGTACTGACATCTTCATTCATTATTAAGATGTAAAACAGTCAGCAAAAACTGTTCCAGCCTAGTGAAAGGACCATATCCAGCATACGGTGGTCTAAAAATGTCGGTGATCCCTTGGCAAAACATTAATCTATTGGGAAAAAAAAGAGTTTAAATTCCATCAGTTTTAAAATCAGTTAAAATCCTATGGAAAGTTCTAGTTAAGGGCTATATAGCTATGTATTGCCAACTGATTTGCTCATTTTATATTTGACGTTAACCCATCTTTGTGCAGAAAAAGACAGCTAAAATATCAAATAAATATTGTTTTGAAGAAATACTGAGCAAAGATGAAAATATTTTAAAAGGATACACCAAAAGCATAACACAACCTAGAGTTGTCAGTTCGTGTACACAACTATATGTATGTGATACTACAAGAGAGAGTAACATTTAGGCAGGATAATTACCATCAGCCGAAACTACATCAGGGGTGGTTCCCAAAGAACCCAATAAAGCAGGCTTCCTTAACCAGTACTGTTCGAACCTCTGCCTTGCATATTCCATGTAGTCAAAGTCAATTTCATTGACATGTTCCTGAAAAATCAAAACAGTTTCAGAGATCAACTCAGTGGTGAAGATACAGAATACACGGATACAATTCCTAGAACTTCTGAATGACATGCACTCTATGTAGCCATAAGGCCTGCAGTTAAAACAAAAATGTAATACATGTCCATGTTTCAAGCCATCGGACATATTTGAAGTAGTTGTCAGAATGTTTTAAGTTCCGATTTAAAAATTAAGGATAGGAAGGCATACCGATATTATCCCCCATAACCCCCAAAAAAGATGGCTTGCAAGCTTATACTTCTCAACATTTTCGAGTAGCTGTTCCACTTCATTGTCGCTAGGTTGACCACCTGCATCAAAAACCAATGGTTTGACAAAGCAGTTATCATAAAAAGAATTTTTAATTTGAGGTTTTTAGATGAGTTGACATGCAATGCTCAGTCATGACTGCTTGATTTTATGCAAATGAATCCAGTTTTGTCATCCAAATGAATGAGAGATTAAGAATTCAATAAATCACTAATAAAATACTCCGAGGAGATGAAAATTTCATGATATATGGCATGCAATTCAATTGGGTTCTCATTAATGAAGATTGCCAGGCAAGAGCAGATTCTGGAAGTTAAGTATATTTGCTGTTCTAAATTAGTTTAGAATTGCAGGATAGACTTAGTGGCCAATGCAACTTGGTTATTAGACACCAGATCAACTTGGTTATTCTAAATGATGATCGACAACTTTTCTCCTTTCAGACAGCTGTAGTTTCAAGAGAAATATCACACTCGGTTCTTGGAAAGTTATCAAAAAATTTAACAAAAAAAGAAGGTTCTTCTACAACTATTGACATTCACATCAACTAATCTGTTTGTATCTCATACAACATCCCTGAAGTTAAAAAAGCTAAGGGTAATCGAGGTAAAAGATCAATACCTGATGAACTCAGATACACGCGGAGAAATCTTTGACGCTCATCCAAACCTAATATCAGGCTCAGAGATCAAGTAGATGCCTTGAGAATAAATGAATATGAAAGCAAAGAAACATTAAGGAAATCACTGTAGTGATCACGCACCAGGGTATTTACTATAGTCCAAAATATGGGGCGTATCTGTATGATAGTCAGCAGTCATCTCACAGAAGTGGTTTGCTATATCAAAGGCGATAGGGTTGTAACTTGCATACTCATAGTCCTGGGAAACAGAACAGGCGTAAATCAACAACAAATAACTAATTCTGCATTAAGTAAAAGAAAAACATGGAAGAATCTATTCAAATCACATAATTGAAGGAAAGGAAATTTTCTATATTATCCAAATGTGCTAATATTATCTAAATCTGCATGACTAGTAAAACAAAAAAGGGAGTATAACATCTCAATCTGCTAACAGTTACATACAACCATTGATGGTCTTGCACAACAGAGAGCAAGTTAAGCCCAAGTCAAACCCACATCTGAAAAAAGGGAAAAAGGAGTGCAAGGCTTCATATTTCGTACTATCTTAATTAAGTAGAGCAAATATAAATGGTCTTAAACATATTATGACTACAAAGTCTTAATCTGCCCAAAATTTAAAAGGACAAGGATAATCTAAGCATATAGGCCGTTTGAGATCACTTTTAATTCATTTGACTATGCATTGACAAGATAAAGTTTGCAATGCATTAAAAATGCAAGTCACAGTTTAGCACGCAGGAAGCGTGCAGAGAAAGCATCAAGTACAGCCAAAAGGTCAAAGATTGGAAGAACACACATCAAAACCAGAAACTAGAGAAAAAAGGAAAAGTAAGAATGCCCAAAACATGTTATTGGTTTTTATGTAGAATACAGCATAGAATGCCAACAGGCAACATATTCATAAAACGCTTTAACTAGCAAATAAAAAGAGAACTTACAATTATAGTTATCACTCTTGTCTCTTCATCAATCATGATGTTGCCATATTGTAAATCATTGTGGCAAAACCCTATAGACCGATCTCCTGATAGTTCCTTTTCCAACAAGGAAATCTCCTCCTCGATAGAATCCAAGCGAAAGGGTTTAGCTTCTTCTGGAGTACACAAACGCTTTGCTGTTTTGAGCCAATTTCTGAAGAAGCAACAAAGAAAATAAATAATAGCAGCTATACTAAAAGCAAAGAATATACAGAGAGGGTGTCATGTGCAACCTTCATTTTCCTTTATAAAGAAAAAGGAATGAGAAAAGAAAAGAAAGCACACCGCAATCTATCCCACAGGGAGATATTCTTTGGACCTGGCATCTCAAGACCATGGAACTCCTTCATTTTAGCTGCTATGAGAGCAGACATATCAGGATCACGCAGATCAGAGGCCGATAGTGTCTGAAACTCGTATTTGAAAATGCAAGAAATGTTTGGTTCAGGAAGGGGAAAGTTGTAATTGAACATATTAACTTCTGATATAAGGAAATTAGAAAGGAAATTCAAACTATTTTTTTATCAACCAACACATTTTACTTCTGTTTATCCCAGGAAAAGATACAGAATTTCAATAGTTAATTTAACCTGTCGGTATCTGAGCAGTTGAAACTAACAAACCCCATTTTCCAAATGTTTGGGATATTAAAAGTACATATTGGAGCTGTTTAAGCTATCCAAAAAATAATGTTGTATTATTCCTTTAAGACTGATCATTTAAATGCCTCAACTACCATTCTCTTAAATCAAGAGAACTCTTCAAGACAATTTGCATTTCAATATTCATAGTAATACAGGAAAAGGTGAACATCAAAGTACCCGTGCATGGATGAACTCTTCAACCCGTCCATTTGAGAACCGCCCTAGTAAACGAGGTCCCTGCCCTTGCTTTGAAATGAACTCAAACGTATGAATCTCATTTTCTCGATCAAAGAACACCTCCACACCTTCACCGTAGATCCTAACTAAAACCTTATGTGACACATTCTCTGTCTTCGTCGGCCACTTTATTTGGAAAACCTCATTGGTCATTGCACCCTTTAAAGGGATCACCTGCAACGAACTTGCATCAGCCACATCTTCCCACTTGGAGGCCAATGATTTCAAAATCTCCTTCGCCTCTCCCGGTATCCGATACTCTTTATTGTCCACAGGATTTTCTACGGCACCCATTACAACAAATCCACCAAAAAGTTCCACCCAACAAACCAAATTTCTTAATATAAAACCGAATCTGAAAGCAGCAGAGAAACCAAATTAACTTCCTTTTTTAAGACACATTTTCATCTAATCAAATCAACCCATACAGGCATATGATGTATAGAACATTATTGACAGAAAAACAACAAAAAAGGACAAGCATTCCAACCAGACTTCCGTTCACACAAGCAATCGCTGACGCACGGAATTCAAGAAAACTTGTGCAAGAATTTAAGAAACAAAAAATAAAAGGCTGGTAATAATTTATTACCAACAATCAAAATTGGATCATCCTAATAACACATGCAAGATCAGATCGAATCAAACCAAACCAAACCAAACATCTAACTAATTAGTGGGTTATTTTAAATAATGAATCTAATAAACAATTAAACAAAATTAACTTTAATTGCCTGGCTTCAGCAGATTGCTCTCTTTAATCTCATCTTTAACAAAAATGAGTGTTTCAATCAATCTGCAAAATCATTAATCATAAATCAATTGATTAACTTAATCCTCTTTTCAGTGATTTAATCATTGCCATGGCATATTATAATTAAAAATAACACAATGCGCGATCAATTCGAATCACATCAAATCTAACAAAACAGCAAACTAATTATTTAATTATGTTAAGTAAATGAATCTGACAAACAATTAAACAAACACAAGCGTCATGATTGCTTAGCAAAAAGAAAAAAGAAATCAATTAAAACAAAATTCACCTTTTAATCGATTATATTCTTTTCTTTTCGTTTTCTTTCTTCTTAATGCTTGCGAACTGTGAGAACCGGAGAGAAAGGAAAAGAAAGAGGCCTGTTCTCCAGCTACCTCAGCAGAGATAACCGGTGGTAAGGAGGAAGAAAGTGCCTTGTACTCTAATATTTCAGTTACGAATCAGCACCGTGCAGTTGAGCAAAATTGCGGGAGAATCAGAGGATGAGAGTGAGGGAGGATGGCTAATTGGTTTAAGATGCAAATGGAGATGTTCTTAAGGGAATATTGAATTTAACCCGTTGGATTATGCCGAGTCCCGGGGAGTTTGAAAAGGTCGCGGACAAAAGAATCTTTGGATCATTAGTTCAGAGGGAGCTGACGTGTGAGGTTTTAGCGAGAATGAGAGTAACGATGAATTGATGAGAGACGACAGCACATCGCAACAGCATTTTTTGAAAAAAGAAAGATTCTGGGGTTCATCCGGGTATTTTCGTATATTAATATCATTTTGACAAAAAAATATTGGCTAGAAATTTTTTTGGTTAACTAGCATTTACATTTCAGAAAAATTGTTAAATATACTGACATAAATTACAATTTATAGGAGAAAAAAATAAGAAAAAAGAAAGATATTGAAAGGCTGAAATTTTAATTATAATATTATTAGTGTTATTAAAAAGATTTCAATGAGATACATTAAATGACACTAATAAAAGTCACCGACGATAACTAAAGTGAGTAATAAATTGTTCAAATATAAATAAGCAATTACAATAAAAAGAGAGAGGAAATAAAAGAAAATAACAAAATTTTTTTGAAAACATATCGAAATTGTAATGATAATACTATCGATACCATTAATTTTTTTTTAATAAGATAAATTAAACGACACTAAAAAATATCATAAATGGTAACTAAAGTGAATCACGAATATCACACTAAAAACAAGTGAGCAATTACTACAAGGAGAGAAAAAAAAAATAAAAAGACTTTAGAAATACACCAAAATGCTAGTTACAACATCTTTAAAAAAATCTTGATAAGGCGAATTCAACGATACTAAAAAAATAATCCAATAGCATCAAAAAACATTATCAACAACAACAAGAAGGGGACACATGCATCATCTAGAGGCACTTGAACCACCATTTTTTTTATAGCATATATGGCCCACTTTAATCATCATTGGTAACTTTTTTTATTGTCTTTGCATATATCAAATCAAAATCTTTTTGGTGTTATTAACTGGTTCGTAATCAAAGCTTTGATATACTTTTAAGTTTATTTCTTTTTTTTTTATTATTATTTTTGTTTTTTATTTTTTTATATGTAATTTGGATCAATTTATTTAATTTTTTAAAAAAATATCGTATTTTTCAACAAAAATGTTTTGAAATGTTGTGTTTTCTAATTATAACATGTATTGAATTCTATTGTTTTACTAATTTTTTTTCAAACTATATTATCTTGCTATTTAAAAAAAAAACAGTGCTGTTTTTTTATTTTTTAAGAAAGAAATCAGTTCGTGCCTGTCAACCTCGTCCAAACAGTTTAATACAAGTAACTCGATTTATAGAATGTGATGTCGGTACGAGAAGTAAAAATTTCACGCATCTCATACTTCTGATATAATTTATTAATAATTTGACGAGCAGAATGAATTTAATTTTATATAAAAATTTAAAATTTGATTCGGAAATATCTCTATGAAGATGACGATGGATGCTTTACGAGTGTTGTACTCTAAAACACAATGAAACCGAGTAAAAAACATATCTCTCTATATTTCATGTTTATTTAGAAAATATAAAAAAATAATTTAAAATTACTAGATAAATTTATTTTATATATTCATTATATCTTTTAAAGCTCTCTCTCACACACACACACACATCTCTCTCTCTCTCTCTCTCTCTCTCTCTCTCTCTCTCTCTCTCTCTCTCTCTCTCTCTCTCTCTCTCTATATATATATATATATATATATATATATGGCCGAAAAAAGCGACACTCTGCTGCTCAGAGCCAAAACCCAGTATCAAAGGCCTAGCTAACAAGTCCATGTTAAGGGTGAAAACCTTGGCCCATTATATCGTTGCTCTATCAGGTTTCAGTTAGGAAAGACTGCAAAAAGTGGAGTCGTCGTCGTTTTTACGCGACCTTAAATCACAAAGAAGAAGCAAATCATCAAACGTATTGGTAGAAAAAGAAGAAGATGTATTAACCTGAAAATTATAGGTTATATAACTTAAGATAAATCAAGTTTTTAGTTAAACGAATAATATATTAATTTAATTTATTTGATTTATATAAAATTTTAATAATTTAGTTAATATGATGAGATACATTTTAAACTCTCAATGATTAATATTTTAAAATAAAAACAAAAATAATTGATTTATGATCGCATATTGATTCAATAATCTAATAATACAAGATAGTTTTCAAATCAAATCAAACATTAGGAGTCTTAGCATGATTATAATGCTATGTGAGTATGTGTTCTCAAATAACCCTATCATCTTACACCGTTTAGTTTCTGCCTAAAAATGCAAAAATAAAAATAAAGGTCAACAAATTTTAAAAAGTCATTGTTATAAAAATGGAAAGAGACAGTTTTATCCATACCACCGGATCATAATTTCACAATCTTTCGCGCCATCAATAAAACAAAACCCATAGCGAGCAGCCGAGCAGTGAGCCGAGCCAAGCACCAGTGTGGTTTTGGCGCGAAAAATCCCTCCTCTCTCTCTCGCAGTAATCTCTCCATGGCAAGTTTAGGGTTTCGTCCTCCTCAATTCTCCGAGGTAGCAATCAGCGAAAAAAACCTTTCGATTCAATTGATTTTCACTCATTTCATCTAACTTTAAATTCAATCAATTTCAGGATCTCGCTTGGCTTCCTCCTTGGCTCCAACATCCTCAATCAGAATCACCATCACCAGAAGCTGAAGCTAATCAAGAATTCAACGTGAGCAATTAATCATTATTGATATTATTTTTTATTTATTTCATCAAAATATTTTAGGTTTTATGTTACGATGCGTAGGGTTTGATTAATAACGGAAAAGATGTGGAGATTTTGTCAATTGAAGAACAAGGTCGAAATTATTATTATAATAATTTTCATTTGTTCTTGTCATCCGGAGAAGATAATAATACGCAGTGTAGCATCACTCCATCGCCGGGCAACGTAAGTCCTTGAGATTGTATAAGTTTTAATTAATCTTTGATTTTTTGTCAATTTTTTTTTGTTGATTTTGATATTTTTAATATATATATTTTTTTGGAAGCTGGTGTGATTTATTTATTTTTGTTGCGATGCAGTTGCTTCATCTTCGTCTGCGTCTTTCGTCAGATAGTGATTTGCATTTTAGCCAAAGTCAGCTTTTATACGGGAATGAAAGATTGCATGATTCTAGTAAAGCCCTGCCCTTGAAGCAAGTTGAAACTTCGGGTGGCGTGGGAGAGGCAATTCAATTGAAAATTGATAGTGTTGGCGGTGGAGTAATTCCATCCTTAACTTCTGCCCCGATATCCATGGAGAATGCTGATCCACGAGATTTTACCAGTAACAGTGACAGTGGGAGGCAGTATGAAGAAAGCAAGGGCCAAAATGCCAGTTGTATGATGCATGATTCACGTTTAATTTCCATTCCAACAACAGCAGAGAATGCTGGTCCGCAGTCTGCTACGAATTGTAAGGACAGAGGATGTCAGCATGAAGAAAAATGCAATGTGATATGCATTAAAGATGCTGATATCAGTGATGCGGTCGAACTCTCTATTTCTGCATCGGAAGCACTGGTTATACATAAATTCATGAAGACTGGCTCATCTTCAGATGCTTTGACCAAGCAAGCAATTCTTGAAGCTGCACTGCATATTAAACAAGCACGGTTGGAGTCCTCTGGAGATGCCTATGGCTGCCCATCTGATGAAGCTGATGAGATTGATTTCCTTTCTGATTTAGATGATTCGATTATGGAGGACGCTTATCTAGATGTAGGGCTATCTTTTAGTGCCTATGGTGATGAGCATCTTCCTGACCTGGACGTGTCTCAAGTTGAAGATACTCCTGTGTTAGAAAATCATCATCTGGAAAAAGGATCTGAACATGTACAGCTTCTGCCTCAGCAAAATAATGCTGATGATGACTCAGATTTGGGTTCGAACCCCTCTGATGCAGCATGTCTTGGCGATCTCATTTTACCTCAGCCGGCTGAGAAACTTTCAGAGAGTTCGTCAGGGGCAAAGGTAAAGAACTTCTCCTTCTATCCTTTTCCATCCGAAGAAAAATGGGATATGGAATCATTTTCTACAGTTCATCTACTTTCCCCTTTTCTCTGTCTTTTATTCGTACAGTTTGTATTCACCAAAGATGGAAACTTAGGCTTGGTAGGCCATTGGTGTTAGTACTGTGCCACGTTACTTAAATTTGAATAATTCTCTTTGCCATTTAAAGAATTGATTTTGCAATGGAAAACCCTTCATTTCAGCCTCCAGTGGATGTAAACTCGTTCCATGCTTGCAGTGCAGAAAAAGCTGGTGAGTTAGCCGCCACCCCCCCCTCTTTACCTGCTGTTGTTGATAGCTTTTTGTGCTTGAATTTACTCTTCTTTCCACCCTCACAGAAGGAGCCCATAAAGTACATTATTTAATCGCAGACAGATTCAAGAGCCGATGGTTTGGAGGCTGGGCATTGGAGGTGAGGAATGCATTTATTTTATCCAAGTCCTCTTGAAATCCCTCTGTTATCAGCCATGTTAATTTTGCATCCTTTTCCACTCATGCAAGGAAGGAGATGCTTCTGCAAAGTTGAAGCAGAACAGCCCCAAAAGTATCCCCAAGTTTTTTGTTGGCGAGACAAGCTTTCTCTCTGAATCTGCTGATGTTGCCCCGGATGAGAACTCTTTTGTGCAGAAACATGAAACGAGGTCCAATATAGGTTCACAGTCCAGCATACCTTTTGAAGCTTTACATGATACACAAGAGGTTATATCCTCAGATTTATCATTGGTGGATCCACTATGTTCTGTTGTTCCTTGTAGTATCTCTCTTGAAAATGCCATTTCCCCATCAGTTCAGAATAATAGAAAGGTTGATGCTGAAAACTGCTTAAACCCCAAAACAGACACTGGGACGGAGAATTTCCAGAAAACCTCTCATCTAAAAGCCGAGCCTGTCTTTATGGACAGCCAAACTGTGCCCATAATTATGGGCCAATGTTCTAATGCTCCGGTTCGAAGGAGGGTTGCCTCACTTAGGACTTATAGCACACTTTCACCGAACTGTGATGCTGTTCTGGAGAGGGAAGGACCTTGCCATAATGGAAGGTACTCATCAGGACATGTCAGAAATCTGCTTGCCTCACATCAGGAAATGGGCTGCATTAGACTGTCTGATCAGAGGAATTCTAAGGGGGTCTTGCCATTCAAGTCTGTGTTTGAGAGCACTGATGGTAGAGATAATGAAGAAAAGCAGGACGTGGTGAGGAATCTAGTTGCTGAAATAACTTGTCAGAAGAGAAGTCATGATCAGCCTACAAAAGACAGGACTGAGATGAAAGTTAAGCCTTCAGTCCAGAGGAGGTCACCTCTTATTCTAAACCGAAGGACACGCTGCCGTCCACAGACCTCTGAACTCTTTGCTCACAACTTAACTGGAGAAATAAGTCCTGAACAGGCCGTGGGACAAGAAAATATAATTAAGCTTCATCCAAGCAAAAATGCCGAGAAGATAAAATTGAAATGGGAAAACTCCTTTGGTGCTCGTAATCCAGTTAGAAAGCGAGTTTGTTTCTCAGAAGTTGAAGTCGACCTTTATCAAAACAAGGACCTTCGAAAGCCACAAACTCTGCATAGAAATGGTTAGATTCTCTTATAAATTACCTGATATACTACTTTCTTCATCTTCTTGAAGTTACTGGTGCATTTGTTTTATTTTTTATTTATTTTTTATGTAGGCTCTACAATTAGAGCTGATAAAAAGAAAAACAATGGCAACACTTGCTCAGAGGTTCAACCTCAAGATGTGAAAAGTAGTTTCACATGTCAAATAAAGGATGCAAAGAGATTGATATTTCATGGTCTAGAGTTCTTGCTCACAGGATTTTCCCATAAGAAGGAAAAAGAGATCATCGAAATAATACAAGTATACGGTGGCATGATTCTACTGGATATTCCACCTGTTCCAAATTCAAGATTAAAGGAAGTTTCAAGATCTAATCTGCAGCACCTTCCTGTTGTTATATGTCCAAAAAAGGTGTGCTTTTAACAGCTAAAGTCATCTTTTAACGTTTCCCCCTCCTGTCATTGTCTCTGTTTTTTTTTACTATCATCATCTTCCGCTTAGCTTCTCAACTGGAAAGCTTTGACATAGTTGTATATGGAAGTTTCACATCTTTTTTAACCATCTGACAATGATGTGTCTGAAATCGAGAGAAAATAGTGGAAAACCTTACTGCAGTATAAATTTATGTAATCTATACATCCTTTATTCTTCTTACATTCAACAGTAACATTATTGTAAGTTTATCATATGCAATTTTGCTTACCTTTTATTGTTGTCAGACAAGGAAAACTGATTTTTTCCCGTTTTCATTTTACTCAAACACACGAATCGAACATAGCCTTTTGTCTTCCATTTGGTTCTCTTAACTTTCTTTTCCCATCCTTTTGTTTCATCAGAGTTTGGGTTAAGTAGTAGCTCTAACTTTCTAGATTTGATACCACGAGTATTATTATTTTGTAGCTGTTGCATATTTTTGCTGAAGCAGACTACCCATCAACTCTAAAGATAGGGTACCTCCTTTTCTTCCTTTTGCCTTCAATTAACTTTGACACAATCACTTTCACCTTTGGCTAATTATTAAAAAAAACGTATAAAATATTTGAGAAAGATCAATGATTTTCTATAACTGAACTCTTTCTTTGGAATTAGAAAAACTTATTTAGTATTTTATCAATGCTGGAACTTCTTTTCTTGTCGATGATATAATTATTTCCTCAACATGATCATTTTCATTTCAGCTACAAACCACCAAGTTCTTGTATGGATGTGCTGTGAATGCCCTCATTCTAAAATTAAAGTGGCTTACTGATTCAGTTGCAGCAGGTTCTGTTGTATCTCCTGACAAGTAAGTTATGCATTGGTGCTGTATTATAAACCTTCTTGTTAAATATGTGGTTCTGAATTTAGTAAGTGAATTTGCTTTTAAGTCTACATACTTTAAGACATTGAATGCAACTTCTGTTACAGATGTTAATCCCTGTTTCAACTGGACAACTAGTATATTGTTGTGACTGAAGCCATTGATTAAGGGCATAGTTAGTATGAGTTGGTCATAGGCCAAGCAAACATGGTTGCGATTGATTCTTGGTGCCATCATGTCTTTGACATAGGTCTAGGTTAAGCGTGGAGAAAGTATGAATGGCATAAAAGGTGAAGGAAACGAGACATGCCTGAAAATCAGTCATACAAAGGTGAAGGAAACGAGACATGCCTGAAAATCAGTCATACATATTTTTATTCCACGAGGCAGTAGCTGAACAAAAACTTTTGCTCTTGAAAACATATTCATGGTTATATTATTAGTCTTCCTTTTCTTTACCTCCTTTCCTTTCCTTTTGGTGCAAAACCTGAGAAATGTCCCATTTATGAATTAGCTTTAGCTTTAGCTTTAGACAGAATTGGTATATCTAAGTTTGCCTGATAGTTTTGAAGGGACCTTCATTGAGAGCCATGGCAAACTTTTTTCTTATTCATGTAACTGCTGCAAATTTGATATGTGATCACCTTGTTGTGTACTTAAGTATAGATCTGTGTCACTGTAGTGCATGATCTTTTTTCTGTATTGGTTTAGAAGAATTTATGCATAATTAGATTGAAATCTGTAAATCAGAGTTTTTTGAAAATTAAATTACTGGAACTTGTATGAATAATTAAATAGAGAATTGGTGCCTATCTGTTTCTAGAGAATAGAGATATCATTTTTGGAGGGCCTTAGCTCATGACGTTCCTCAATACGACCCCTCTCTTTGGAATAATTAAAATTTTGCTTTTTAATTTCAGTGTATCTGAGCTTGGCGACTTCACCTCATTATTTTTTTGTTTCTATTGGTTTCATGATTTGTGATTGATCTTTTTCAGATACATGATCATATCAAATCAGGCTTATTTGAAGTGTACAAGAATAGGGAAGTCAGTTTGCTGCAACCATCGGAAACATATTTTTGATAGAGTGGGGATTTTGCTTCATGGGAAGCATAGATTTTGCACCAAATTGACAGTAATAGTGAAGGTAAGTATTATCTTGATGTCAAGGAACTATTTCTCATCCAAATTTTGATAATCGTTACAGCAAATTTCAATTACTTCATGCATTTTAATCACCTGTGAATTATCTGAGATGTAGTCTTCCACGGATGTCTCATTCTATTATTCATTCAAAGCTCTGTTCAAGTGCAAATAGTAATTGGGGGTTTGTGCAAAGCAATCAACATGTATCAATAAAACTATAAATGTGCTTGATGATGGGAAAAAAGTTGAGTAATAGTCTAGCTAGTTTTTGAAATTCACAAGCTGTCCTCTCGAATTTCACCAAAGAAATGATTTAATTAGCTTTAAGATCAATGTAGTGGAGAACTTGATGTAAGAATATTTGAAATCCTCTTGGGGATTTAGACTCATGCCATCAAAATTTGCTAAATATACGGTTTATTTTTGAGATGATACAAGCATACCATGCAAATGCAAATGTAGAGACATTCAAGTTTATATGTGAGATACAGAAAAACATATTGTACATTCGTCATTCCAGTTACTCAATGTCTGTCCCCAATGCTGGCTTAAGAAACGTCACCTCTAGTACAATATCTTTCTATTATACAATGTGTTCGTTCTCTTTCTTTCTTTGTTTTTTTTGTTTTGTTAATTTCATCCGTTCTTATGGTGCATTGACACGGTGAATTATAGTCGCAATGGACCTGTTTTTCTTTGTTTGTGCTTCTTAGCATGCACGCGGACAGGTGTTCAAAACCCTTCAAAGTTTAGTGGAGAGTCTCAACTCTGAAAAGATATCCATGGGGGCTATTGTCACTGAGAATGAGACCCGGGAATTACGTCACTTGAGATACTGTGCTTCAGAAAGGAAAATACCCATGATGGTAGGCACTCTTCTCTTTTACATTTTTTCCCCTTTCTGATTCCTTATTTTGTTGAAAAAATAGAATCCCTTGACCACTTGGAAATTATCAGAGGCTTCCAGGGTGCCCCAAACCTATTTTTCCTGCACTTGAATATGCTCAAATGTTATGGTTTTCCCCACAACTTTCAGTTTTCAGTTGAAGTTGGTAACTTTTGCAGCCAGCTAGCTGGATTGCAAAGAGCTTGCATCTAGGGAAGCTTCTTCCTTTCACAGAGGATGAGGCCACTCCTTCGGTGATTGAGGTACCAAAATGCACAACTTCTATGGATTGGAGTCAAGAGATTTGAGATTTCCTCTTCATATCCACATGAGGTAAATGTTTAAAAATTGCGATAGCTTCACCTTTTTTGTGCCTATTATTTATGTTCTTCTTCCAGTGCCTATTTTGAATCATTTCAAGCATTCCTTTTTTTACTTCTCTTTGCTGTAGGTCTATTTTCAAATGGAACATATCAGGAACATTACCACCCTCCCCCACTCAGCTAAGTTCAGACTGGATAGCAAAGCAGATTCGTGGACAAGTTCATCGACTATTGCCTACCTTGTGAATTTGGTGGGTCATATCTCTACCCTAAAGTAGAAATTACAAAAGTCAAGGAAAAGGGATTACGAACTTAAAATCAACGAAAATTCTGTCAAGATTTGGGTTGATTCTAGGTGGGTTCTCCCATCACTCTTCTTTAAAAATAAATGGAAAACCAAAATGCTGAGCAAGCAATGCACTTGAGAACATAAATAGAGGTGTCTATGTCTGAGCATTTCCTCCTATTGGGCATAAAAAGAGTGTTGAACTATCTTCCATTTTGTTTCCTTCCAAATGATTTAATACAGAAAATCTCCAAACAGGCAAGGAAAAGTTTTAATTTTCGTTGCTTCTTTCTAGTGCGAAAATTATATGCCTTGTTCTTTGTATGATTTCAAACTTAAAGGTTCCTGACATTGTTTTCCTCTTCCCCGTTTCAAATTGCAGCAAACTTCACTCTTAAGACCCGAAGCTTTGAAGTGAGATTACTACTTCCTGAAGTGTTCTAGCATTGATGACTCCATTCCCTATCATTAGCCTGGTTGCTCAACCGAGGCTCTGCGCTGCAGATTAAGAATGATATCCTTGAATGGTAATCTATTGCAGCCGTTGTAGAGTATAATTAATTAAAAAATTTATAAACAATCCAATTATCAAAATTGGATAATGTGTAGACAGCCAAACCATCAGTATAGTATAATGTCTCTTAAATCATCACACGCGGACAACGAATGGACATTACTTTGTATTAGGAAGTCACTTGTATGTACAAGTTCTACGTATGGACATTACTTCAACATAAAAGCCTAAATTATTGTGTTAGGGTTTAATTTTATGTACATAAACTTAAAATGAATATGTATTGAAAATGCAAAATATATAACATGTACACCTTTGAAGAAGATTCTTTTGATATATTTCCATTTAACGTTCAGGATATGAAATGTTATAATTAAGATTTTATAAATATTTAATAGTTTGAGTATGCATGTTTGGATGGGTATTGTAGGTGTAATATAAAATAAGTTTTAAGTGAATTTAACTTTGTAATTTCAAGTATTGTCTGCATTTAATTGGTTGAGATTGCTGAGAAAATGTAATTGAATTTGGCTTTGCAATATTTTTACTAATTGAATCCCACGTTGATTGTAATTTTTCAACTTTATTGGGGGAATTGAAGTAAAGATAAATTTCCTTAGGTTGATATTAAGCATAGAAAAATCAATCGATAGAGATCGAAGTTTCAGGAAAAACATTTGACGTGATATCAAGTGGTTTTCAGGGAACAGTCTCGTGCTGAAACTTTCAACGGATACGGTACTGAAGTCTGGTCTGCGTGGTGGTTAGCTTGTCGACTTAAAACAAGTCTAATTCAGGTTGAATTTGCTTTAGAGGGTGTTTGAAAATCAGTTTTAATTTGTTTTTTTATTTGTTAAAATTTACTTTTTTAAAATTAAGTTTTAAATGTTTTTAAATCGTTTTAATTTAATATATAAAAAATAAATGAAAAACATCATTGCAATGTTTTTCTAATCATAAAATTAGCACTTTTTTATATTCAAAATGATATTATTTTAATTGTTTTTATTCAAATATAATATAAATTGTCGAAATATCATTGCATAGTCTCATGAAATGGTGACAGGTTCAGCCACGAATCCAGCTCTGAGATTTGAAATTGATGGCCATATATAGATTTTCTAATTTTCGACAAGGCTACCATGCAAAATAAACGTGGAAACAAACAACCAATGAATGTGTAGGCCCTTATGACAACAAAGATTGATTATTGATGAATTGAAACTTAAAACTTAACGTACGCCTACCGATCTCCCAAAAATCTTTAAGGATTTTCTTGTAAGATAAAAAAAATGTTACTTTACGGTGGACTTGCTTTAGCTGATACAAGACGTCTATTATATGATTTGGAAAAAGCCAAATGACTGTTTTGAACAAGTTTGGGAGTACGGTACAAACTATGTTTTTAAAAAAATTAATTTTTTTTTTATTAAAATTTAATATGTTTTGTACGTTTTGAATTGTTTTAATGTGCTGATGTAAAAAATAATTTTTTTAAAATAAAAAAAGATTATTGACATGTATTTCGACACAAAACATTATTTAAAAAGCAACCGCTACCACACTACCAAGCACCCTCTTAATCAAGCAAATCTTAATATGGTGTCATACAGATTTAGTGGTTGTGGTATATAGTATTTTTTTAATTTAAAAATATATTAAAATATTTTTTTTTAATTTTTAATATTAATGCATCACAATCATAAAAAAAAACATTAAAAAACATAAATTAAATATTTTTTAAAACCAAATACACTCAAATGCAAAACAAACAATCTTCTTATTTCTTATATGTCTAGTCTACTAGTGCTTAATAAGATCTGAATCTTGCCCAAAAATGATTTGAAAGTAACTTTTTTTTTTATTTCCCAGTTATTTTTAGGTTACTTTCTTAATTAGCTTTCAAAATTTTATTTGGATTGAGTCTTATTAGGTAAATTAACATTATTAATATTTAAACAATCTTATATGTTATTTTTAAAAAATAGATAATATTATTAATATTTAAAATTTATTAAATCAAAATTTTATTTATAGCTTAATTATCTATAATTTTAAAAATTGAAAACTTTTATTTTCTTTCCTTTCATTATATATTATGTGATTAGCTAATTAATGAATCAGCATTTAGAATCTAAGTTCAGTCAACAAGACATTTGGTGAAGAAAATGGCAAGCAGCAACAATGTTGTCCGGCAACTCTAACTTAGAATAAAATTTAAATTGAAATTAAAATTCAAAACATAACTGTTTTCATGTTACTTTTCAAATCATGTGCACAACAGGATTGAGAGTAAAGAAAGGAGGAAAAGTAGATAATTAATGATATTATTATCTAATCAATTTCTACTTTTTAAATTTATAATGAACATTAAAAAATAGCAATATGTTTCAAAAACATTTAATGTGTATAATATTACTATATAAAATAAAACTTATTCATTGTATGCAATCAATATCATTGATTTTCAATTAAATATTTGATTTTTTTTTAACATAATCCAACACTTAATAAAGTATAATAATATATCTTGATAGATGTCCCTAGTATACTCGTTAGCCATTTTCTATTTTATTTGGCATGTTTATGATATTATTATTATTATTATTATTAAAAGAAGAAGAAGAAGGATCACACAGCAACAAAGAAGATCCAATCAACGTAGTCTTATTACAATTTCAAGTGGACAAGATTAATTATTTTTTTTCCAGATCTGAAGCACATCATTGTCCACTGATCAAGATCCCACTCACAAACAAACACAAACACGAAACACAGACAATGCATTCAAGCACTACTGTCTACAAACCAGTCTTGAACTTCAAATCAGAACCAGCCAGCTTTTGTTCCATGATTTTGTTCAATCGATCCACCATCTCAGGGGTTAGGTAATTGGTCCAATCCCCCACTTCACCTCTTCTAAAGAGAATCTTGTTCTCAAGGTTTCCGAGAGACCTACCAGTCTTGTTGATCTCTTTGTCCTTCAAATTGCTGAAGCTACACAACTTTGATATTCCTTCTACAACCCCATCTGCCTCTTCTTCCAAGGAAAAAGGACAGCCCAGGAACTCAGCTAACCTTTTCATCTGAGAATTAATGTCTTCTTTCATGTCCTCATACGTGAGAAACAGAACCTCCTCTGGTCTCTCTAAGCTCTCTCTCCAGTACCCTAATACATGGTCAAAAAAGGGACCGAATCCTCCAAGTCCATTGCAAAAACTATCGAAAGCCTCCTCCAAAAGAAGTGGTCCAAGTCTCTCAGGTCTTGCTTCTGAGAGGAAATGCCACGAGGAGATAAAGTTGTCAAATGGATTCCTGCAAAGATAAACAATTCGACAGCCTGAGTTCTTGATGGAATCCGGTAATGATGGATATGGCACATGAGTAGCAAACATTCTAGGGGATTGAAAGGTTGACAGGTCAGGAATTTGGTTATTTGCGTAAAGCCTAAACTCAAAGAAAGGTACAAGATCATGAGGGTTGACAGAGTTCAAGGGGCTACACGAGGGTGTATATTTTGCACGATTCATAATGGAAAATGCCAAGGCTTTCAACCATGTTGTGCCTGATTTAGGCATGGTGACTAGTATAGTATCTGTTTTCTGTGCTACGAAGTGCTTTTGAAATGCAATCACAGCAGGAATCTGCTTTTCAGGACACCAAAAGCCTTGGTATCGATACACATAACCTGATCGCAATGACTTTTCTTTGGGAAGGGATGGCAGGAGGTCAGCAATCTCATCGGTTTCTGCAAGATTGTTGTTTTCGGTGATCATTTGGGTGTCTTCCATGATGTGCACCGTGTACTAAATTAGCTATCCCTAACAGCTTGTCTTTCTTTTGCCGCATTGCTCTCTATTTATAATGACATGGATTAATGTACTGGGATCCCCCACGGTTTTTTTAAGCGACAAGATCCCTTTTTTCAATGTTAATTTGCACAGAAATATTAAGTTTTATCCTTGATCTTTCTATTTTTGTTTTAAAAACAACCTAAAATTCTTTTTTTGTTGTTGTTGTTGTAAAACTGTTATTTAATTCAATTTCAAAATAATTAACGATGCATCGGTTGCGCGAGAACATGCAAGCCAAACACAAATAATTATAGATTCCCGGCCCGAGATCGTCTGACAGCCATTTGCTTTGTGATTTTTGGGAGTCGGGAAAAAATTAATTTGATGCGATGATAAAATTTTTGTTTTTATACAATGAGTGAAATGGCACATCCAAGTTCCAATCATCTAACAGATGGTAAGGTCATAAGTGCATGCAGAATACTTCATTTTCTGCCAGCTTCAAGTTGACCACTGGGCACTTAAACATGAAAAGAACTTTTCTATCAATCCTTTTGTAATTCAAAGAAAATGATGTAATTAACTATAAGATCAATGCAATGAAGAACTTGATGCAAGAATATTTGAAATCCTATTGGGGATTTAGACTCATGCTGCTCAAAATCTGCTAAATATACGGTTTATTTTTTAGATGATATTTTGCATGGTATGCTTATAAACATGTAAAATATCACTTTCCATATATTTAAAGATTTTTATATGTTAAAGTAAATTTTTATCTTATAAAAAAATTAATGATATTTTAAATAGAGACGTTCTAAAAATATATATGCAGTACATGATAAAGATTATAAACTTGAAACTTGAAGAATTTACAGGGCATTTATAACTCATGAGTCTTTATTTTTTATTCTGATAATATTATTAAAAGATAAATATCTTTTACATAAATTTTAAAGAAATGAAAATATAATAAATACCTAAAATTACAGAGAAAACAGAATTTAAAATATATTAGCCTTGGTAGCTACAGGTCTGAGTTTTTCCTGGGCTGATTAATTCATCACGTGTTAATTTATGCAAATGCAATCCAGTGGTTTTTGTAATGCATTCCTTAATTTGACATAATTTTTGGCTCAGGAATCAGAATAATTATTGGTTGATGTCGGCAACTGGAGTTTACTAATGTTAAGGCCCAGCTAAGCGTCGATTAATCACATAATTAATCCTAACGTGTTTAGGTTAATAAAAAAATTGGATGCCACTATGTATACGAATATTTAAGGTTCATAAACAATGGTATTAATTCTGGGCCATGATTTGCTGAATATCTTGTAAAGTGCGCTGTCTTTATATGGAGTAGTAGAAGGAAGCGTGGCCAGATTGTTCAACGATCGTTTCTCATTCTGGACCATATTTTTTTCACATTTTAGAATATTGTTTTTTAAAATGTTTTAAATTAATATTTTTACTAATTGAATATCACGTTGAATATATTTTTTCTGTCTTATTTTTCAACTTTATTGGGGGGAATTGAAGTAAAGATAAATTTCCTAAGAACTTTCTTGTGAGATAAAAAAATCTTACTTTAGCGTGGACTTGCTTAGCTGATACAAGACGACTATTATATATGATTCGAAAAGTCAAATGAGTGTTTTTAAAAAGTAAACCTAAATTTTGATTCAATTATTGAATCAAGCAATCTGAAATCTTGATATGACGCTATACAGATTTAGCTAGTTTTGTGGTATATAGTATTTTTTTTATTTAAAAATATATTAAAATATTTTTCTTATTTTTAATATTAGTACATCACAATTAAAAAGTAATTTCTTATATATCCAGTCTACTAGTGCTCAATAAGATCAGGGTTGTGCTCGAATTAGATTTAAAAGTAATTTTTTCTTTATTTCATAGTTATTTTTAGGTTCCTTTCTCAATTAGGTTCAAAAACTTTATTTGATTTGAGTTTTATTAATTAAACTAACATTAGTAATATTTAAACAGTTTTATAAGTTATTTTTTCAAAATAGATAATATTATTAATATTTAAAATTTATTAAATCAAAATTTTCTTTATAGTTTATCTATTATTATTATTATTATTTTCTTTTCATTATACATTATGTGATTAGCTAATTACTGAATCAGCATTTAGAATCTAAGTTCAGGCAACAAGACATTTGGTGAAGAAATTGGCAAGCAGCAACAATGTGGTATAGCAACTCAAATCTAGAATACAATTTAAAACGTAATTGTTTTCAACATGATTGAGAGTTAAAAAAAAAGGATGAAAAGTAGATAATTAGTGACATTATTGTGAAATAAATTTCGACTTTTCTTTTTTTTTTAATCACAAAATTTATGATGAACAATTTAAAATAGCAAAATGTTGACTTATATATATAATATTCCTACATAAAAATAAGACTTATTTAATGTATGTAATCAATATAATTGATTTTCAATTAAATATTTTATTTTTATCTATTCTTTAACACAATCCAATACCTTATAAAGTATAATAAATATATCTAGGTAGTGCTTAAGAGATATCCTAAGTATAATAAATATATCTATAATAAATATATGATATTATAGAAAAAGAAAAAAGAAGGATCACGCAGGAACAAAGAAAGATACAGATACAATAAACGTACTCTTCTTACAATTTCAAGTGGACAAGATTGATTATTTTTTTTCCAGATCGGAAGCACATCATTGTCCACTGATCAAGATCCCACTCACAAACAAACACAAACACGAAACACAGATAATGCATTCAAGTACTACTGTCTACAAATTAACCAGTCTTAAACTTCAAACCAGAACCAGCCAGCTTTTGTTCCGTGATTTTGTTCAAACGATCCACCATCTCAGGAGTAAGGTAATTGACCCAATCCCTCACTTCACCTCTTCTAAAGAGAGTCTTGTTCTCAAAGTCTGGATGAAACCTACCAGTCTTGTTGATCTCTTTGTCCTTCAAATTGCTGAAGCTACACAACTTTGATATTCCTTCCACAACCCCATCTGCCTCTTCTTCCAAGGAAAAAGGACAGCCCAGGAACTCAGCTAACCTTTTCATCTGAGAACTAATGTCTTCTTTCATGTCCTCATACGTGAGAAACAGAACCTCCTCTGGTCTCTCTAAGCTCTCTCTCCAATACCCTAATACATGGTCAAAAAAGGGACCGAATCCTCCAAGTCCATTGCAAAAACTATCGAAAGCCTCCTCCAAAAGAAGTGGTCCAAGTCTCTCAGGTCTTGCTTTGGAGGCGAAATGCCACAAGGAGATAAAGTTGTCAAATGGATTCCTGCAAAGATAAACAATTCGACAGCCGGAGTTCTTGATGGAATCCGGTAATGATGGATATGGCACATGAGTAGCAAACATTCTAGGGGATTGAAAGGTTGACAGGTCAGGAAGTTGGTTATTTGCGTAAAGCCCAAACTCAAAGAAAGGTACAAGATCATGAGGGTTGACAGAGTTCAAGGGGCTACACGAGGGTGTATATTTTGCACGATTCATAATGGAAAATGCCAAGGCTTTCAACCATGTTGTGCCTGATTTAGGCATCGTGACTAGTATAGTATCTGTTTTCTGTGCTATGAAGTGCTTTTGAAATGCAATCACAGCAGGAATCTGCTTTTCAGGACACCAAAAGCCTTGGTATCGATACACATAACCTGATCGCCATGACTTTTCTTTGGGAAGGGATGGCAGGAGGTCAGCAATCTCATCGGTTTCTGCAAGACTATTGTTGTTTCCGGTGATCATTTGGGTGTCTTCCATGATGTGCACCCTCACTAAATTAGTTATCCCTAACAACTTGTCTTTCTTTTCTGCATGCCTCTCTATTTATAATGACATGGATTAATGTACCTGCGATCTCCCACGTTTGTACTTTTATATGTTGATATGCTTTTATATGTTTTGTAGAAACCAGATCAAAGGAATAACAATCTTAAAACAATTTATTGTGCTTGATATATGTGCGTGTATGATCGGGATAATAAATAATGGTGAAAGAATATTTGTTAAGTGCTTTTATAAAAGTTATAATAAAGTACGAGATTGGTTTTAACGATATGTTTGACTATTTTTTCAGAAATATCAAGTTATAATAGGAACAAAAGTTGATCTAATTTCCCTTTTTAGAAATCAAATCATCTTTGAGTCGCCAGGTTTCGAAGCATCGCGACCAAATCAGATTCATTAGTGTAATTTATTTTTAATTTGATATTAAATGTGCCAACTTGCCATGCTTTTAAATAAATTCCCGAGCAAATTTATGTCTTAAACAAGACTCGGCTTTTTTAAAATAATTTTAAGGATATCTCATAAATCAATTTAATATATTGAAAACATAAATTTAATATGTAGATGTTAATGTTAAAATTCGAATTCAAGAAGTCCAATAAAAAGAACTGGAATTTTAAATATGAAGATTTTATAGCTAATTAATCTTAGAAAACAATATTATAGGCATAGCTAAATTACAAAAACACTTTAGGCGGCGGCACATTTGTGGATGAAAACATGACGTGAATGCTTTATTTGAATTTGGACTCGTACACACACACACCACAGATCAATTGATCATGTGTAAAACGAGTTAACTGTATAATTAATTCACTTCTTGTCTTTTCTTTAGTTTTGTAATGAGCAAAGCCCTCAGTCCTGACAGTCCGATGGGAACAGGTAACCAGAATCCAATTTCTAAATTTTCAATCCCTTTAGTTTTGAAAATTCAATTTTCTTTCGTAACTTTATTTTCGATCCTAATTTAAGAGAAAAAAGAGATAGTTACCGGATTTGATTCAAGAGAGCAAAAGTCTTGTTTGAGATCTATTTTAACTAGGGATGAAAAAAAAATAATAAACTGCTTAAACTAAAATAAGAAAAACTGAAAAAATAATAAAAAAATTAATTAAACCGATTATAATATTTAGAAAAGTTTCCAGTTCGGTTTTGTTTTTGTAATGTTGAAACCGATAAACCCGGATTGAACCGAACCAATTTCTATTAAAAAAATACTATAAATAAAAAGAAAATACTTTATATTCTAACCTAAACCCAGTAAACCAATTACCCCCCCCCCCCTCAAAAAAAAAAAAAAAAAAAAAACCCACCTTCTAGTCTTTATTCTTCGATTTGTATATCCAGATGTAGCATTTGAGCAGCACCCCCAAACCTCAGGCACTCAGCAGGAGTCCATCTTTGCGGTTTTTTTCAGTTCTTTACAATAAAATTTCTTTGTCTATTATTTTGTAATTGTGAATGAGATTTATTAATTGTTTTTTGTTCGTAACTTGATAATGCTACAGAAACAGCAAGATTATCTTTTTTATTTATGCTTCAATTCAATAAATATTCCTGGAGTGGGTGTGGATGTGGATGCCACCTTACTGCCCTGTATGTGGGCATAGAAAATGAAAGGCACTGCGTGTCCAAGTCATGGCTGTCGAGCAACAACTATATCAAACTTTATCAGCTTTAGCTGCCAAAGGCTGCAGGAATATCAGCAACTTGTGCAGTGAATTATATATAAGTGGCATGTTGCGTCATCCAAGTCTCTTTTGAACGGGCTAGGAACGTCACCCACATGACTGACCTGCTGAGTTTTTTCTTTTCTTTTCTTTATATTTTAAACTTTAGTCCATCCAAATAGAATGACTAAAGAATAATATGATTTTTTATTGCATGTTATTGAGATTTTATTTTTTTAAATGAAATCATATTTTTTTATGATATCTGTTAGCTTCTTTTTTTTGGCAATCCTTCATGATTTTTTTTAAAAATTTTATTTGATTGCTATATTTTTTTGTTTATTTTTTATTCAATACCGTTTGATCTTTCAATTTTTTTCCCTTAAAATTTTATATCATTAGCAGTTTTTTTTTTTGCATTCCTCTGACTCCCAGTAAAAAATTTCTTTACTCGTCATAAATGATTGTTATAAGAAAAGAGACCCAATCGGTTCTTGTTCTCAAAGTCCACATAAATCTTGTGTTTTGCGGACTTTTGTGTTGTCTGAATTGGGAGAATTCACGAGTAAAAAGAAGATTTATGGAGAAATTAAGAATGGAATATGTTTGTTTAGTCCTCATGGCCGTGTTCAAATTATAATTATAAAATCCAACTTGGAATTCTACTTGATATCGGGTCCAATTTTATCTTAAAATAATATTATTTTAATACAAAAAACTTTTTTTAAAAAAGATTATCAGGTTTATAACTGGATTAGTTTTTTACTTATTTTTCTACCAATCTAAACTTTATATCAAAAGTAATAAGCTTGTATCAATTCAATAATTCAATTAAAGTCTTATAACCAGAGCTGAAATGGTCATATGATTCTGGGGAGGACAACCTCCAGAGAAGAAAGGATAAGGCCCGAGACTCGAGGGAGGCGAGAAAGCGATGGTTTTGTTTTTTTTTATGAAAAACAATTACTTCCACCCATATGCATGAATCTAAGCCGTGACAATATGTTATTATTGATTTTCTTACCTAATTTTGTCAAGCATGATGAATGTAAAGTCATCGATTATCGGTGCATTTCTTTTTCCTTTTTTATATTAAGGTTACAGATCAGTGCACCCACACGCCTCTGTTCATCAAATTTTTATTTTTTAATATATATAAAAAATCAATGATGAATGAGTTTTTTTTTTGTATGGTAAATTTTTTGAATTGAGTACTGGAATGATGATGTCTTATATTTTTTAAAATAAATTAAAAAAATAAAAGAATTAATAAATAAAATTGTTAAGATTAGATTGAGAAGTTGATCTTTATTTAAAAAAAATAATGAGAAATAGATGTGACACGAACAAAGAGTTAATACTTTCTTTCAAGTGTAGGAGTGTCGAAATAATAGATAACCCAGCAAGATCGGTGTCGAATCATAAGGAGGTTAACTGTATAAACTACAAATAAAAAAATAAATAATAACAGAAAAGGAGTTGAAGAGGACTTTGAGATGTGATATTGATATAAGAATTAAACAAGGATAAAATAATTGTTAAGGTTAGAGGATCCACTAATGGTATTTCAAACAAGTATAGTATAAACTCTTTTTATTACTCAACTAGAAACCACACACAAAGAAAGTTCCAATCGGATTATAAATTGTTAACATGATTACATTAGTTATCTTATTCGAATAATGCTAATACTTGTAAATGTTGTTAGGTATTCATGATTATAACTTATGTTAACAACAAATCAAGTTTTTTTCATAGCACAGGTGTCGGTTATACCATACAGTTGGGCTATAAAAGTGCCAAGTATTTGTTGTACTAAGGGTTATACAACATAAATCTAGATTTAACATTTAACAAGTAAAGTATTAAAAGTGAACAAGATAACAAATACAAAATATGTTAGTATCAAACATTAAAGTCTATGTTAAGTTTATACTATACTTATTCTTACACCATTAGTGTAATCTTTTCACATTGACATAATAAACTTAGGTAAACATATAATGAAAGAGAGAAACATAAATAAATAAGATTATAATATAAATAAGCTATAAGTTAACTAAGTAAAGGAAAGAAAATGAAAAGTATAAACAAGATATTAATATAAACAAAGCTTAAGCATTACAAAATATAAAGAACATGATCTTGATCTGAAAACCAAAATGTTTAAATGCATGGTAAATGCCTCCTTTTATAGGTCAAAATTTAGAACTATTGATTTGACAACTAATTGTTGAGCGGGTGGCCACATCTTGACTTGGTGACAATCTTTATCTTCTTGTCTTAACAACACGTCATTGCTAACATCAGAATTTGAATAGATTGTCCTCATGAAAGTTCTAGGAAATTGTTTCAGCTTTCAAAAAAAAAAATCGGTACATTTGAACTTCTAGAACTCGAGATATAAGCTGCACACTGAACAGTGTCTGAGCTGCATGACAAATTCTGACTTTTCCATTGTTGCTAAGATTTGGACTTCCAAACAACATAATTGAGTCTTGGACTCACATCAATGTTTTAAGCCTCTATCTTAGCTTTTTAGCCATATAAACCAAATTGAAATCCAAGATCTACAGCTCTAGATATGACCCAATAACTGAATAGTGTTCCAGTTTGGACTGAACCAACATCTTTTTTCTAAGCTTAACCCTCTCTTTGTCTTCTCAATTTCAGTAGTTGAACTCATCAATCAATCATTTGATTTATGTGATAGATCTGCATTTAAAATGAGCATTTATCATAAATCAAAACTATTTTATATTTAATTATAACAAATCGATAATATTATTAATATTGAAACAATCTTATATGTTATTTTTTAAAAATAGATAATATTATTAATATTTAAAATTTATTAAATCAAAATTTTCTTTATAGCTTAATTATCTATAATTTTAAAACTTGAAAACTTTTATTTTCTTTCTTTTTATTATATATTATGTGATTAGCTAATTAATGAATCTGCATTTAGAATCTAAGTTCAGGCAACAAGACATTTGGTGAAGAAAATGGCAAGCAGCAACAATGTCGTGTGGCAACTCTAATTTAGAATAAAATTTAAATTGAAATTAAAATTCAAAACATAACTGTTTTCATGTTACTTTTCAAATTGTGTGCACAACATGATTGAGAGTAAAGAAAGGATGAAAAGTAGATAATTAATGATATTATTATCTAATCAATCTCTACTTTTAAAATTTATAATGAACATTAAAAAATAGCAATATGTTTCAAAAACATTTAATGTGTATAATATTACTATATAAAATAAAACTTATTCAATGTATGTAATCAATATCATTGATTTTCAATTAAATAATTGATTTTTTTGAACATAATCCAACACTTAATAAAGTATAATAAATATATCTTGATAGATGTCCTAAGTATACTCGTCAGCTTTTTTCTATTTTATTTGGCCTGTTTATGATATTATTATTATTATTATTAGAAGAAGAAGAAGAAGAAGAAGAAGAAGGATCACACAGCAACAAAGAATATCCAATCAACGTAGTCTTATTACAATTTCAAGTGGACAAGATTATTATTATTTTTTTCCAGATCTGAAGCACATCATCGTCCACTGATCAATATCCCACTCACAAACAAACACAAACATTAACGAAACATGGAGAATGCATTCAAGTACTGTCTACAAACCAGTCTTGAACTTCAAACCAGAACCAGCCAGCTTTTGTTCCATGATTTTGTTCAAACGATCCACCATCTCAGGAGTAAGGTAATTGACCCAATCCCCCACTTCACCTCTTCTAAAGAGAGTCTTGTTCTCAACGTGTAGGAGAGACTTACCAGTCTTGTTAATCTCTTTGTCCTTCAAATTGCTGAAGCTACACAACTTTGATATTCCTTCTACAACCCCATCTGCCTCTTCTCCCAAGGAAAAAGGACAGCCCAGGAACTCAGCTAACCTTTTCATCTGAGAATTAATGTCTTCTTTCATGTCCTCATACGTGAGAAACAGAACCTCCTCTGGTCTCTCTAAGCTCTCTCTCCAGTACCCTAATACGTGGTCAAAAAAGGGACCGAATCCTCCAAGTCCATTGCAAAAACTATCGAAAGCCTCCTCCAAAAGAAGTGGTCCAAGTCTCTCAGGTCTTGCTTTTGAGAGGAAATGCCACAAGGAGATAAAGTTGTCAAATGGATTCCTGCAAAGATAAACAATTCGACAGCCGGAGTTCTTGATCGAATCCGGTAATGATGGATATGGCACATGAGTAGCAAACATTCTAGGGGGTGGAAAGGTTGACAGGTCAGGAATTTGGTTACTTGCGTAAAGCCCACACACAAAGAAAGGTACAAGATCATGAGAGTTGACAGAGTTCAAGGGGCTACACGAGGGTGTATATTTTGCACGATTCATAACGGAAAATGCCAAGGCTTTCAACCATGTTGTGCCTGATTTAGGCATGGTGACTAGTATAGTATCTGTTTTCTGTGCTAGGAAGTGCTTTTGAAATGCAATCACAGCAGGAATCTGCTTTTCAGGACACCAAAAGCCTTGGTATCGATACACATAACCTGATCGCCATGACTTTTCTTTGGGAAGGGATGACAGGAGGTCAGCAATCTCATCGGTTTCTGCAAGATTGTTGTTTTCGGTGATCATTTGGGTGTCTTCCATGATGTGCACCGTGTACTAAATTAGCTATCCCTAACAGATTGTCTTTCTTTTGCCGCATTGCTCTCTATTTATAATGACATGGATTAATGTACTGGGATCTCCCACGGTTTTTTTTTTTTTAACAAGATAAGCGACAAGATCCCTTTTTTCAATGTTAATTTAAACAAAAATATTAAGTTTTATCCTTGATCTTTCTATTTTTGTTTTAAAAACAACCTAAAATTCTTTTTTTTGTTGTTGTAAAACTGTTATTTAAATCAATTTCAAAATAATTAACAATGCATCGGTTGCGCGAGAACATGCAAGCCAAAACAAATAATTATAGATTCCCGAGGTCGTCTGACAGCCATTTGCTTAGGGAGTTTTGGATGTCGGGAAGAAATTAATTTGATGCGATGATAAAATTTTTGTTTTTATACGATGAGAGAAATGTTAAGACCCAGCTAAGCGGTGATCATAGAAGCCGATTAATCACCAAATTCCTGACGTGTTTAGGTTAATAAAAAAAATTGGATGACATTATGTATACGAATATTTAAGGTTCATAAACAATGGTATTCTGGCCATGATTTGCTGAATACCTTGTTGAGAGTAGTAGTAGAAGGAAGTGTGGCCAGATTATTCAACGACCGTTTCTCATTCTGAACCATATTTTTTTTCATATTTTAGAATAATAAAAAAAATGTTTTAAATTAATATTTTTACTAATTGAATATCACGTTGATTATATTTTTTCTGTTTTATTTTTCAACTTTATTGGGGGAATTGAAGTAAAGATAAATTTTCTTTGGTTGTGAACAGAAGGGCCTGGTTGATTTTAAGCATAGAAAAATCAATTGAGAGAGATCAAAGTTTTAGAAAATAAAAACTCATGGAACAGTCTCATGCTGAAACTTTCAACGGATACGACCTTGGAGTCTGGTCTGCTCGATGGTTAACTTGGGGACTTGAAGTATAATCAAGGTTGAATTTACTTTTGAATATAGCTGGGAATTAATTCAATATGATTTATAGGTCAATTCATAATTTGATTAACCTAATTAAACTCATGTTATATAAGATTAAATAAATTCTTTTTATTACTCAATTGAAAACTACATACAAAGAAGGTTCCAATCGAATTATAAATTGTTAATATGATTACATTAGTTCTCTTATTCGAATAATGCTAATACTTATAAATGTTGTCAGGTATTCATGATTATAACTTATGTTAACAACAAATCAAGTTTTTGTCATAGCACATGTGTCGGTTATACCATACGGTTTGATTAACCTAATTAAACTCATGTTATATAAGATTAAATAAATTTCTTTTATTACTCAATTGGAAACTACATACAAAGAAGGTTCCAATCGAATTATAAATTGTTAATATGATTACATTAGTTATCTTATTCGAATAATGCTAATACTTATAAATGTTGTCAGGTATTCATGATTATAACTTATGTTAACAACAAATCAAGTTTTTTTCATAGCACAGGTGTCGGTTATACCATACGGTTGGGCTATAAAAGTGTCAAGTATTTGTTGTACTAAGAGTTATACAACATAAATCTAGATTAACCATTTAACAAGTAAAGTATTAAAAGTGAACAAGATAACAAATACAAAATATGTTAGTATCAAACATTAAAGTCCATGTTAAGTTTATACTATACTTATTTTTACACCATTAGTGTAACCTTTTCACCTTGACATAATAAACTTAGCTAAACATATAATGAAAGAGAGAAACATAAATAAATAAGATTAGAACATAAATAAGCTATAAGTTAACTAAGTAAAGGAAAGGAAATGAAAAACATAAACAAGATATTAATATAAACAAAGCTTAAGCATTACAAAAAGAGAAAGAGTAAGAACATGATCTTGATCTGAAAATCAAGATGCCTAAATGCATGGTAAATGCCTCCTTTTATATGCCAAAATTTGGAACTATTGATTTGATGACTAATTGTTGAGTGGGTGGCCACATCTTGATTTAGTGACAATCTTTATCTTCTTGTCTTAACAACACGTCATTGCTAACGTCAGAATTTGAATAGATTATCCTCATGAAAGTTTTATGAAATTGTCCCATCTTTCCAACAAAAAAAAAAAGATTCGGTGCATTTGGACTTCTAGAACTCGAGATATGGGCTAAACACTGAACAGTGTCTAGGCTGTAGGACAGATTCTGACTTCTCCATTGTTGCTAAGATTTGGACTTCCAAAGAACATAATTGAGTTTTGGACTCATCATGAATGTTCTAGGCCTATGTCTAAGCTTTCTAGCCATATAAACTAAATTAAAATCCAAGATCTACAGCTCTAGATATAACTCAATAACTAAATAGTATTCCAGTTTGGACTGAACCAGCTTCTCTTTTCTAAACTTAACCCTCTCTTTGTCTTTTTAATTTTAGTAGTTGAACTCATCAATTAATCATTTAATTTATGTGATAGACCTATATTTAAAATGAGCATTTACCATAAATTAAAACTATCTTATATTATCAGACTTGTTATTATAAAACATGTTTAAGTTAGAGAATTTAATGATACTTTAAGTGTAATATGATGATATAAAGTCTTGATAAAAATGCATTTTTAAGTACCAATCAAGATGCTTAAGTAAATATTTGATCATGTGATGAAAATAACTTTTTTATTTTTTTTATTTAATTGCATGGCAATAAAAATGGATATTCATAAAAAAAAGATAATGATTTAAATTATGGAAAAATATGTTTTTTCAATCAAAATTCTCTTTTCTTATTCATGTAATTTTTTTGGTTTTAATATATATATATATATATATATATATATATATATATATTTGTTAGAAGTGTGGTTCATTGAGTTAGAAATTAAGGTAATTAAAAATAAAATTCAAAAAATTCTATTGATTTGAAATAGAAAGGAAAAAAATGTATCTCTTTAATCAAAATTCTATTTTCTTATTCTTGTTTTTTTTTCCAAAGCATATCTTTTTATATTAGAAATATTAATTTTTAAATTAAAATTCTTCACAATCTTAAAATTAAATCTCAATAAAAAAACCTTGAATTGACAACTTATAGGAGAATGTATAAAAAATATATAAGAATAGTAAATTCAAGAAAAATCAAATCAATAATTAAAATAAATAAATAAATATATATTCGTATTGAATGTTAATGAGAAAATATTTTTAAAGCAATCAAGCTTAATAGGTTCGTATATAATTATTAAAAGAAGTAATTTTTAATACTACCACGAAAAGCTATATTATTATTAAAAAAATACAAAGTAATATGATAATATTTAAATATCATTTTAATAAATCTATTTAAAGTGAATCTTATTGTCGCACCCTCCCGAGAGCTCGACGTCGCGGCGACACTTCCTTCGTTTGCGGGGGTTGATATTGGGGTCTTTCTGTTTTGAAAAAGGGAGTCGCCACCTAGTATTATGGTCACTAGGAAACCTAACTGGTCTTTCAGAGATTCTAAGGCAAGGGACTGGTTGCGTAAAGGGAAGGTATTAGCACCCCTAGTACGCCCTACCTAAGGTAAGCTGCTTGGTGTTTGATTTGCCTTATAAATGTTATGGTGTTGATGTTCTCTAATCCCATCACTTTCCTAAGATAAGTCGGCTCTGATGAACGAAATCTAGGGTGCTTTAAAACCTATTTTTTTTGTCTTAGTATTTTATACTTTCACAACTGGTAAACCGTGGAGTAAAAAAAAAAAATTGAAATGTCCTCGATTATAATCAAGGCTTCTTTCAAGGATATGTGCAGATTTATTATTCCTAGAAAATTATTTTGGATATTTACCACTCCGGGTTTCTTTATCCAAATATTAACAGTGAATAATAACAAATTATCCCCAATAATATTTTGGATATTCGTCCTTTAAGAATTTCTTTATCCAAACATTAGTGGTGAATAATAACAAATTATCCCCAATAATATTTTGGATATTCGTCCTTTAAGGATTTCTTTATCCAAACATTTGTGGTGAATAATAGATGAATTCCCCCAAAATAAGATTTTTATATTTTTTGGAATATTGGCCAATACCCTTTGGATTTTTACAAACATGTTGTAAAATCCAGAAATGCAAGAAAAATGATTTTTGTTGTGTTTAAGAAATCCATGCGAAAACACATTTTTGAAACTTCAAATATTTGTTTTTTAGATAAAAGACGTAAAAACAATGTTAGGGTATTGGCCGTATGCATGAAAACAATACAATTTTTTTTTAATAAACATTTTTTTTTTGTTGACGAAAACCGGGTATTTTCATACCGGATTTGTATCTTTATAGTACAAAAATACAAACTTGCAGAAAATCACAGATTTTTTGAATACATATTTGAAGAAAACTTTTGAATGGGCCATACCCGGCCCAAAAGGAAAATGGGCCGAAATCAGCCCAACAACATGGGCTTACTTTCTACAGGGTTGGACTCAGCCCAGCAGCATGGGCTGGGCTGGGGTTCCAGCCCGTTACTGTACACCAGAATAGTAACCGGGGTTACTGTGCATATGCACAGTAAGTAACTAGTGAAATAGCATTTCACTGTTCAAGTGAATTATATTGCACTTGAACAGTGAAATGCAAGGAAATGGTGCATGCACAGCGACGAGAAGGAGAAACAAACCTGGTGGCAGAAGCGATGTTGAAGACGATGGCGAACACTCTCTGTGATGCTGGTGCCGGTGGAGAGGCAGCCGACGAGGTCTCCCGGTGGTTCTGACGGTGGCAGTGGCTGAGAAGCTCAATGTCAGCAACTGCTTTTCTGCAGTATTTCTTCTCCTTTATGCAGATGCACCCGCCTCTATTTGCCTTCCTCCTTTGCTTCTGTTTGGTTCTTCTTCTCTTGATCACGGGTGTTTCCTTCTGTCAGCTGTTCGCCCTCCTCAATGTACAACGGTTTCACTCAATGGTGGCACGGCGTGTGGGAGACAGATGATGAGCTTTTCTGGTTTGTCTTTGGCCAAGGAAAAGAGGGAAAGAACGGCGCTGGTTTAGGTGGGGTGAGAGGCTGAGAGTTTCGGTCAGCTGTTGTGGGGAAGAAAAAAAAATCAAAAGCCCAGGGGGAGGGGGTTGGAGCTGGCGGCCGGCGTTGGAAGTAAAGGAAGAAATCTGCAGAAATTGGGCGAAAATGCTGGTTTTTTGGCTGACTTTGGACCCGATTTTCTCCGTCCCCAGGTCTTCAACAGAGATTCTATTTATAGGTGGTGTAAGAGGGTCATATTGTCTATATTGGGGAAAATTTTCAGCCCTTGATTCGACTCGAGGAATCCAAACCGTTGGTTCAAAGTGTGCACCTCGAGCTGCCAAATTTGGCAGCTCAAGGCTGTGAACTGCCCGAGGTGGCCACTTTGAGCCACTCAACGGAGCCGTTTATAAATTTGTCGACCCGACCGGACCATTCTCCGGGATAAAGGGGTTTCAGGTGGACATGTTGGCGCATGTTTTGTCGGATTTGAAGGCCAGACGAGCCGGAAAATGCGCCTAGAAAGCAGCCACTCGGGCAGCTTTTTGAGGAAGAAAGTGAACAGTAACAGGCGACATGTCACCTGGTTTTCCCTGCTCTGTTTTCAAATCAGTCCTCCAGTTTTTAATTTCTTCAATTTGGCCCCGGATCAAATCCAATACAGCCCCTCTGATTTACGCGCCTTTTCCAAATTGGTCCCTGGTTTCGGATTTTCTCAATTAAGTCCCTAATTGGCCATTAAACTTCAATATTTATGTAATTAAGCCCCTGATTGGACTTAATAAATTCCTAAAAATTATAATATGGCCCCAGAACTTTAATTTCTTCTAATTAAAGCCCAAATTGACTTAAAAATCAATTTTTCTTGCAATCAAATCCTCTATAAATTGAAAAATAAAAATCCAATTAAGTCCATAAACATCCAAATTTGGGCTTTTCTCCTCAAAATTCAAATTTTCCTTCTCAACAGGGCTCTCATCCTTCAAGAATATACTGTCAAAAATCAAATCTTTGTATTTTTAACCTCCTTGACCAATTTTCCGACCATTTTCTGAGCGCTTCTACCTCCTGTTATTTTTCTAACCTCCTTTGGCTTTTTATTTTTATTTTTTTGTGGGGACCCAAAAATAGGTTACAACAGATGCCCCCTCTTTATAATGCTTACGGAGCAAGGGTTTTGCGCAGTAAGTTTTATAAAGATAAACCCAAAACGGAACTCCCGAAACTGATCTGGTCGAAGTTGGATTGATCTGAAACTTGTCTTTTACAGCAATCCTCCTCAGCCCCCAAAAACTATGATCAAAATTTAGTCATCTTGAGATCCTTTCTGGCCATCTCCTTTGAATTCTCACTTCAGTTTGATCAACATGGAATTCCATCCGAGATCCCTTCTAGCGGTCTCTAAAAAGTCATATTTGTAGTTTGTCCAAACTGAAATCCCATCTGGCGATTTCCCTTGGCCAAAGCTAAAATCGGTATTACGGTTGGGTTAACCTGAGATCCCTTCTGGTGACCTCCTTAGCCAAAACCTATATTTGTAGCTTACTCACTTTGGAATCCCATCTGGTGATTCAAAACTAAACTCTGTGGGGTTGGGTTAACCTGAGATCCCATCTAGCGATCTCCTTTAACCACAACCAAAACAACAAAATATGTGTGGCCTCATTATGATGGGTGACCTACCCGAGTGGAGAAGGGGAAGAGTGGTCTCATTCTTATGGGTGACCTACCCAAAGGGGAAGAATGGCCTCATTATTATGGGTGACCTACCCAAGTAAAAAAAATGGAGAATGGTCTCATTCTAATGGGTGACCTACCCAGAAAAAAATGATGGTCTCATTATGATGGGTGACCTACCCAAGTGGAAAAGGAAAGAGTGGTCTCATTCTTATGGGTGACCTACCCAGGGGGAAGAATGGCCTCATTATTATGGGTGACCTACCCAAGTAAAAAAAGATGAAGAATGGTCTCATTCTAATGGGTGACCTACCCAGAAACAAAATGATGGTCTCATTATGATGGGTGACCTACCCAAGTGGAAAAGGAAAGAGTGGTCTCATTCTTATGGGTGACCTACCCAGGGGGAAGAATGGCCTCATTATTATGGGTGACCTACCCAAGTAAAAAAAGATGAAGAATGGTCTCATTCTAATGGGTGACCTACCCAGAAACAAAATGATGGTCTCATTATGATGGGTGACCTACCCAAGTGGAAAAGGAAAGAGTGGTCTCATTCTTATGGGTGACCTACCTAGGGGGAAGAATGTGAAGTGCGGTCTCATTATAATGGGTGACCTACCCAGGTGGAAGATAGAAAAAAAATGTGAAGTGGTCGCGTTATAATGGGTGACCTACCCAAATGGAAGATGATGGTCTCATTGTGATGGGTGACCTACCCTAAAAAAAATGGTCTTTAGAAAGGGGTCTCCATATCTGGAGACCTGCCCGTTTTGAATTTCAAAAGAAAACATCTTACCTCGAGGAAATGAAACAGTGTTGGTTCACAATTCATATTCTTTTCCGTAGCTACGTTGACTCGAGACTCTGTCTCTTGGTGATTCCCAAAAACTTGGGAACTATTTTGGCTTTCATCCCACCTTTCCTGCCAGGTTAGTGTTATGACAATATAGCATGCATGTTTTTGTTACCTATCTTTGGAAACATAGGTCCCCCTTTCATCGTAAACTTCTTCGAGCTCTTGTTTCAACCTTTTCTCATGAACCGAAATATACCATATCCTCTTAGTGAAGAGATCTCTGGTTCCTTATGGGGCCCTTTCTTGCTCCATTGAGTATTGTGCTTTATTATTATTTCAAAAGGAAAACTCAAAAGATTTGGTTTTGTTCATGAAAACTGAAACTTTCAATGCAATTGGCAATTCTCATAAAAGATGTTTTTTTAGAAGTTTTATGGTATACCCTTTTGGGCTTTGGTTCACTATGGACCCCTATATGCACTTTGTACACTTCTTGCCCCCAGTGTGGTGTGCATAAATATGCCAAGTTTAGATTTGATTTGGTTCTCTCCAATTGACGGAGTCATCTCCTTAGTCATGTGTAAGAAAAGAGTTTGTTTAAGTAAAAGATTTCAAATGCTATGAGATCATGCTTTTTATGAAGAAAGGTTTTTTTACAGAGAAAATTCATAGCCAAACTTTATTTTATTGATTGGGGGATTACGGAATACATCAAGCGTAATATTTCCTTACAGAGTCAGAATTCACTGGCCTAACTAGATCTTCTCCATCCATTCTAGACAACAGCAAAGCTCCTCCCGAGAATGCTTTCTTCACTACGTAAGGGCCCTCATAGTTCGGTGCCCATTTACTCTGATCTTCTCCTGGTAACGGCAATATTTTCTTCAGTACAAGATCTCCTTCGTGGAATCCTCGAGGTCGAACCTTTTTGTCGTATGATTTGGCCATCCTTCTTTGGTAAAGTTGATGATGACAAATTGCGGCTATCCTCTTTTCACTGATCAGATTTAGCTGTTCATATCTAACTTTTGCCCATTCTACCTCTTCCAGCTCAGAGTCTACCAGTACTCTCAATGAGGGGATTTCCACTTCTAAAGGCATAACCGCCTCCATTCCATATACCAACGTGTATGGGGTGGCTCCTGTTGAGGTTCGGACTGCAGTGCGATACGCATGAAGGGCAAATGGCAACATCTCATGCCAATCCTTATAGGTGACTACCATCTTCTGAATAATCTTTTTGACATTTTTGTTAGCAGCTTCTACCGCACCATTCATCTTTGGTCTATACGGCGAAGAGTTGGAATGCTTGATTTTCCATTTAGCACAAAGTTCTATTATCATCTTGCCATTGAAATTCTGGGCATTATCAGTGATAACCTTTTCTGGTGGACCATATCGACAAATCAAATCTCTCTCAATAAATTTCTTCACTACTTTTTGCGTCACATGAGCAAATGACCCGGCTTCTACCCATTTTGTAAAGTAGTCGATAGCCACGAGAATAAACCTATGACCATTGCTGGCTTTTGGGTTTACAGGTCCAATCACATCAATTCCCCACATCGCGAAGGGCCATGGAGATGTCAAGTTAAATAGAGGAGCTGGAGGGGCGTTGATTTTGTCACTGTATACTTGGCACTTATGACATTTTCGGACATAGTCGATGCAATCCTTTTCTAACGTCATCCAGAAGTAACCGACTCTTTGTATCTTCCTAGCCATCACGTGTCCATCAGCATGGGTTGAGCAAATCCCTTCATGGACTTCTCGTAATGCTTTTTTTGCCTCAAACTCATCCAAACATCTCAACAAAGTCCCGTCGGATGATTTCTTATACAAAATCTCCCCATCAAGATAAAAATCCATTGCCAACCTCCTCAAGGTCTTCTTGTCGATTTTGGATGCCCCCATGGGATATGCCTGGTTTTGGATGAAATTCTTGACATCATAGTACCAAGGGTTTCCATCCACTTCTCTTTCGACTGAGCAACAATGAGCTGGGTTATTTCTGATATTGATGTGTACTGGTTGTACCTTGTGCCCGAAGTCTATTTTGGCCATAGATGCTAGTGTAGCCAAAGCATCTGCAAAGTGGTTTCCTTCCCTTCCTAGATGGGTGAACTCTATTTCCTCAAATTCTCCAGTCAGCTTAGACAGGTATTCTTGGTAAGGCCTTAGCTTCTCTTCCTTGGTTTGCCATTCTCCTTTTATTTGGCAAATGATCAGCATTGAGTCTCCATACACATCTATCTTTCTGATGTTTAGCTCCAATGCAGCCTCTAAACCGAGAATGCAAGCTTCATACTCAGCCGTGTTGTTGGTGCACCCAAACTGTAGCTTGACTGAAACCGGATACTGCTTCTTGCCAGGAGAGATTATCACCGCACCAGCTCCGTTACCACATGCATTTACAGCACCATCAAAGTACATAATCCACCAATCTGATTTCTCTTCCTCGATTGCAAGCACATCTTCATCGGGAAAGTCAAAGTCTAATGACTCATAATCTTCCATAGCATGGTCAGCTAGGTGATCGGCAATAACGCTCCCTTTCACAGCTTTCCTTGTCATATATACTATGTCATACTCAGCCAATAGAACTTGCCATCTTGCAATTCGGCTAGATAGATAGGGTTTTTCACAAATGTACCTCAACGGGTCTAATTTGGAAATTAACCACGTAGTGTGATACAACATATACTGACGTAATCTCTTTGCAGCCCATGTCAGTGCGCAACACAACTTCTCGATCTCAGTATACCTAGACTCACATTCCGTGAACTTCTTGCTTAGGTAATAAATGGCCCTTTCCTTCCTTCCGGTTTCATCGTGTTGCCCAAGCACACATCCCATTGCTGTTTCTGTTACCGTTAGGTATAATATCAATGGCCTTTCTGGCACAGGAGGAACAAGCAGGGGCGGATTCAACAAGTATTGCTTGATTTTCTCAAAAGCCTCTTCGCACTCTTCATTCCAACTTCCAGGGTTCTTCTTCCTTAACAAACGAAAGATCGGGTCACAAGTCGTGGTTAATTGAGATATAAACCGAGCAATGTAATTCAACCTTCCTAAGAAACCTCTCACATCTTTCTCAGTCTTGGGAGGTGGCATAGATTGAATAGCCTTTACTTTGTCGGGATCTACTTCTATCCCTTTATCACTCACCACAAATCCCAACAACTTCCCAGATTTCACCCCGAACGAACACTTTGCCGGGTTAAGCCTCAACTTATATTTCCTTAGTCTTTCAAACAATTTCTTCAATATTTGGACATGATTCTCTCCCTCTCTAGATTTAGCAATCATGTCGTCCACGTATACTTCAATCTCTTTGTGCATCATGTCATGAAACAAAGTCACCATAGCCCTTTGGTAGGTGGCCCCAGCATTCTTTAAACCAAATGGCATGACTTTGTAGCAAAATGTTCCCCACGGTGTTACAAAGGTTGTCTTCTCTTTATCCTCTTGCGCCATTTTTATCTGATTGTAGCCTGAAAATCCATCCATAAAGGAATATATGGAGCTGCGTGCTGCATTATCAACTAACATATCTATGTGTGGTAGAGGGAAATTATCTTTAGGGCTAGCCCGGTTTAAGTCCCTAAAGTCCACACAAACTCTGATTTTACCTTCCTTTTTGGGTACCACCACTATGTTTGACACCCACTGTGGATACTTGACTACTTCCAAAAAACCAGCGTTCCATTGCTTTTCAATTTCTGCTTTTACTTTGATTAAGATCTCCGGATGAGTTCTCCTTAACTTCTGCTTAACCGGCTTGCATCCTTCCACCAGTGGTATCTTATGTACTACGATGTCCGTATCCAAACCAGGCATATCTTCGTAGGACCAGGCAAAGACATCTACGTAATCTCGGAGCAGTGCAATCAACTCTTCCTTCTCTTCCGGAGTGATCAAAGTCCCTATTTTCAGCTCTCTCTTGATTTCTTCATTACCCACATTTATGGTTTCAAGTTCCTCTTTAGCGGGCCTCCAAGCCTGTTCATGTTGTTCTATTAATTTTGTGAATTCCCATATGTTTTTCTCCTCCCATTCCTCATCTTCTACAGCTACTATGTATTCTTTAAAGTTTGGCCATTCATTCTCAATGTAAAGTGCAGGTGTTGTTGTGGAGGATCCGCTTTCAGGGTTCCTGAAAGCGGAAAGTGATGTGTAAATGCACAGTAAGACATCAAGATGAATTTTGAAAATGCATGATCTCATTAAAAGGAAAGGATTGGCTCAAAAACAAAAATAAAATCCAATTAACATCTTGAGCCTCGATTGTCAATGAACAAAACAAAACAGAAAGAAAAGGCAAACAACATAGATAAAATTATAATCCAACAAATCATTGTTGATTACATTTTGAAAACCAATGGAGCTTCTTGGGTCTCCCAATTCTGGAACTTCTCTCCTTCGGCTAGCTTTCGAATGAAAGTCCTGTCGGTGACTTCTTCCAAAATGTGGATGGTTAATTGTGGCAGCTCTTCATCCTTTCTTCCAGATTCAATTTTCTCAGCAATGTTCTTGACTTGGTCTTCCTCCAGAGTGTTTATGTTCATTGAAAAAAACTTCTGAAAGAGGTTTCCGTGTCCCTTATCAGGTTGCATCACATATGCGGCCTTTGGAAAAGAAGTCCTGATTGGAGGGATGACTAGGCTTTCTTCTTCAGGCTTCCTTCCTTCAATCCTAGCCATTCTTTTCTCCCTTCTTGCACCAGCAGCTCGCTTGTAATCCTCTTTCTTGGGCTTATATCCAAGCCCAAACCTCTGTTCTGCAGCTTTCAGCTTGATTATATCAATCCATTCAAGTTTTCCTTTCTTGATGACATATGGGCAAGGAATCTTGTGCTTCAAAAAGCTTTTAGCGGCCATTTTGGTGGCCTCCGAGAGTTCTGGTTTTCTCACCACAGTGTTCTCGGGTACCCACTCGGTATTCACAACTTCAAATGCATGAAGGTTTCCATCCTTACAATCTTCGGCTTCAATGAATGGAACCGCCACATTTCTTACCATTGATATAGTCTCCTCAGCCTTAACAGAAACCAGAACGCCATTGGCAATGTACTTCAAACATTGATGCATCGAGGAGGTGACAGCTCCCGCAGAATGTATCCATGGCCTTCCTAACAACATACTATAGGAAGGGTGGATATCCATCACTTGAAGGGTTACTAGAAAGACTTGTGGACCCACAGCTAGTTCGACCTCAATTGTCCCTATCACTTGCCTTGGTGAGCCATCGTACGCTCTAGCCGTCATCACACTGGGTTGCATGTGTGAGGGATCCACTGGCATTTCATCCAGCATATGCCTTGGTAACACATTAAGGGCTGAGCCGTTATCGATGAGAACTTTACCAATGAGACAATCTTTGCATCGGACTGTGACATATAAGGGCTTGTTATGTCCAGTTCCTTCAGCGTCAAGTTCATCTTCCGTGAAATATAAGTAATTGGCAGCATGGATCCTCCCTACTAGATGCTCCATAGTCTTTTGTTCAATATCTTGGGGTACGTAGGCCTCATTTAGTACTTTTTGCAAAGCATTACGATGCGGCTCGGAACTGAGTATTAATGACATGATGGAGATCTTGGCAGGGGTCTTCTTCAACTGATCCACTATACAGTACTCACTATGCTTCATCAATTTCAAAAACTCATTTGTTTCTTCCTCAGTCACAGGTTTATTCACCTCAAACTCTTTATCGAGGTCCAACACCTCCTTGCCCTTAGCCTTTCTTTGTTTCTCTAGTTCTTCAGGTGTGAAACAACGACCACTCCGAGTTAGTCCACTTATCTCAGTTCGGAACAGTGGCAAAGGAGTTTCAATATTCGAGGTATAACCATAATCTCTAGGCATCGCTCCATAGTTTGCTTTGTTTGCCATCGGGGGTTTAGTTAATACCAATCTCGATAGCCCATTAGCTGTTGATTGGATTCTACATTTCCCCTGATTCTCTATCATCTTGATCTCTTCGTTATCTCTTGCAGCCTCAATCCTTAGCTCTCCTAAAGTCAGCATTCTCGCAACCTTTTGATGAAACTCAATGCATTCATCAATGTGATGGCCTTTCTTTTTATGGAATGGGCAAAAATCATCTTCCCTTATGCAATGTTCAGATGGTTTCTCCAAATGTCCAGACTGTACCAACATTTCATACAACCTTGCCATGGTCACTCTTAGCACCTTCTCTTTGCTACCGACCTCCATAGTATTCACTCCACTACCACCTACAGCATGTTTGGGTAGAGGGTTTGAATTCACATTAGGTGAATCCTCGAAAGTGACCCATCCAACTTTGATCAGTTGCAACACCTTCCTTTTAAAAGCAAAGCAAGCCTCAATGCTATGACCTGCGTGACCAGCATGGTATTCACAAGTCACCTCGGGGTTGTACCATGCAGGGAAAGGTGGTTGCATAGGTGGTACGGGTAGGGGAGCTATCTGCCCAATACTCAACAGCTTGGCATACAACTCTTTTAAGGTTATTGGTAAAGGTGGTAATTGTTCTTCCGATGGTCGGTTGTCCCTTCTTTGGTAATTGCTTTGGTTATTTGCTGGGAATTTTGTTTGATTGGGTTGGTTTGGGATGGAGGGTTTGGCAAAATTGATACTGGTGACTTGGGTGGTAGGTGTTTGGTAGTTTTTGCTTCTCCCTTTGTATCCACCTTCTAGGTTATTCACCTCATTTTCTTTCTTTTTCCCAATGAAACCTCTCTTCTCTATAGGTTCTGCAATTCTCCCACTTCGGATTCCTTGTTCAATCCTCTCAGCAATCCGCACCACATCATAGAAATGTTGTGCTGAACTACCCATAAGGTGTTCATAGTATGGAGCCCTAAAAGTATTAGCAAACAGTGTCACCATCTCCGTCTCTATTAGTGGAGGTTGTACATTGATAGCTTGGTCACGCCACCTTTGAGCATAAACCCTTACGGACTCTTGATTTCCTTTCTCCATGGTAATTAGACTGGTCCTATCAGGAGCAATCTCAAGATTAAACTTGTATTGCTTTAAGAAAGCATCTGCCAAGTCTGTCCACTTCTTGATCCTAATATTGTCCAGCCTCATATACCAACTAAGGGCCGATCCTGTCAGGCTATCCTGGAAGAAGTAAATTAACATTTTATCATCGTGGATAACTTCTGCCATTTTGTTATAGTAAGAACGGAGATGGGTCTTTGGGCATTCCATCCCGGTATACTTAACAAACTCTGGCACTCTGAACTTCTTTGGAATAACAATGTTAGGCACCAAACATACTTCAGCAGCCCTAACTGGGTCAAATAAATCATTTCCTTCAACTGCCCTTAGCCTCTCTTCTAGTGCAGTCCACTTATCATACCCTTCATGATTAGAGAGTTTGACGTCATGTGGGTCCTCGTTTGTTAAATCCATTGTAATAGGGATTTGGATGGGCCGAGTGGGATTAGGATGCTGCTTATTTGGTGTATTTGCCCCCACGTTTATAGGTGCGACAGGAATTTGAGCTGCTGCTGGTGCTTCATCAGGTTGAGTAGACGTTCCCTCTCCATCTCTGGCTCTCAACATTTGCTCTAACATACTGGTTAGGTGCGCCACATCATTCCGAACTCCTTCAAGTTCTCTTTGGTACTGAGCTTCTGGTTGTGGCCTTTCTTCGTTTTCCATTCTTTTTCTTTGTCGAGTGTTGTGGATTCTAGAAGGGGGACCTATGTTTCTTAATCTGCAGATGCGTGCATAGATGTATGAGAAAAATGCATGATTGAGAATGATTTGTATATTGGGTATGGATGCAACTTTCTTGTGAACGAATAATAGCCACCATCTTATAAACATAGGTTCTTGTCACATTGCTAGGAGTACTACCTTTCAAGTCGTTTGCTTGAATCATATTCACCAAGAGACAGATTTTGCATAAGGAGATGGGTCAACGCCCTTTTCATTAATGTTTGATAAGTTTATTACATTAATAAATAAAAAGGAAATACAAAATTTATTAATCCCTTTCCTCCACAAACTCTCTAGCCAAAGGTAGGAAAGCAAAACCACGGTTCTCAATCTTCCCTAGGAAGGCATCGGTTTCAGCTAGGCTTCGGCGATAGCGAATGATGTCCCCTCCCACATTCCGCGCATTAATTCTAATAATTCGAGCATGTGCAGCAGCTTCATCCATTTGCTCATCTGTCTTGGTCATCTTTTCTATGAGCAACATATTGGTTCTGTTCAAAGCAGTGTTGTTGGCGTCGATTTGATCCTTGTGTTTTTCCATTGCTGCTAGCTTCTCGTCCAAATTCTTCACCTTTTCACGTTCCTTGTCGAGCTTTGTCCTCATGACTTTTATCTCATTCTTCTTAACCGCTAATTCTGTTTCAACAACCTCAAAACCTTTCTTTTTAGTTTCTTCTTTTGCAATCACCATTAAACAGCTTTCCAACTCCATATATTTCTTGCTCAAATCCTCATACTTCCCAATCCTATCCATCAATTTGAACTGGACTTGTGCAAATTTTTCTTGGAAATATTCTGCACTTCCTTGGCAATCGTTAAAGTCAATCTCCATTGCTTCAAGTTCAGAGCAACTTTGCATCCAATCCAAACTCATCCCTCTTAGCTCATTCTCACTCCTTTCCCTAGCAATCTTCTCCTCACCCAACTTTAACTCAAGCTTTGTTATTCGCGCATCTCTAGATTGCATTTGCTCATCTAGAAATGCTCTCCTTTTATCTTCTTCTAGCATCATTTCTTCCAACATTGCCTTGTCTTTTCTGCTTTTGCTCAACTCTATCCGAAGTTTTTCCACTTGTCTTCTCAACTCCTCTTCATTATTGACCCTTTTCCTCTTAATAGGCTCTTCTATAGTTTGGGGAGATTTGACCCCTACATAAGGCATGGCTGAAGATGCTAAATCTCTCCATCTTGCATATCCTTCACTTGCACTTGGATCCTTCAAACCTTCTATCTCAACCAAAACCAGATGCTTCCAATCTTGTTTGATGATCTCCAAAACTTCTTGTGCAATGGGATCTTTGAACAAACCAAAGAATTGAGCAATTCCCATAGTCCTTGGAACAAACTGCATGCCCCCAAGTTGCCTTACCACCAGGGCAGGAGCATAACTCACATAACCTGTAATCCCTACCAATGGTACCCAACGTCTTTGTCCACAACTCATTAGGACTTTCACTGTCGTTATCCAGGGGGCTCTCCACTTAAAATCACTATTAGGCAAACCTTCTAATTTGTCAACCCAACCTTGGTTGTCTAGATCTCCCCATTCTTCTTCTTCTACTAACTTCAGGGGTCTTTGGGTGAACCACCAAAAATTATTGAAGATAGGTTTTTTTGCTTCGATATGGCTAACCATCCAGATATACAACAACTGCGTGCAACATCTCATTGCCCCTTTTCCGGTCCTCCTACAATGATTAAGCGTCAAGATGGTTTCAGCTAAAATAGCAGCCACTGGATTGATTTGTGTATTCTCAAACTCTACATAAGCAGCAGCGGCCTCCAAGCTTACTAAACCCGTCTGGCTTGGGAACAACACAAGGCCAAATATGCCCAGGGCAATCAATCTCTCTTTTTCTAATCCCAACTTCTTTTCCAGTTCAATTTCTAGCATCCTCCATTTCAGACCGGTAGCATTCTTTTCCAAAAACTTTTCCAAGTTGGAGATTCTGAGCAGTTTTGACAGTTCGGGGATGATCTTGTCAGATCTCAAAGGCAAATAAACATGATACAGATTGTTTGGAAACTCAGTCAACATCCCATATTCCTCCATAGTGGGACATAAGTCTATGCTTCCAAAAGAAAAACACCGGTAGTCTGGATCCCAAAAATGAACTATGGCTCGCACAGCTGGGCTTAAAACTTCTACCCTTGCAATTTCCATCAAACGTCCGTATTTACTAAAAAATGCATCCTTATCCACATTCTGAAAATGAGTCGTTAACTTGTTCACCTCATTCATAATGCAATTCAGGTTCTTGATTGGTGACAGTTTCTTAGCATCGCTTCTAAGGCAGTCTCCTTCAGTCAATTGTGACAGTTCAGAGTTTTTCCCATATTCTATGATGGAAAATGTAGCGATGGTGGCCATTTCGTTCACAAGTCCTGCAATTCAAAATGCTGGGGGTTAGACTTGTTTTGATGCAAAAGGTATTATGGATCATACACCCTAAGGATAGGTTCTAGTTCCTTTATGTGAGACATAGGGTAGGTTTACTACTTGGTCTCTAAACAAGGGTCTCTCGCTGTCCCAGTGATCGCCCTCTTAAAGGCAATATGGGGGTTCAGCAGATAGTGGGATGGCACATGTACCAATCACTATCAGTCTAAACACTCAGCAAAGAGTTGGGGTTTACACAAACTTAAACCTTGACTCAAGTCATAAGGCAAGCTGCTAGTCCCCCACCTAACTTAAAGTTTAATGTGTGCTCTTGACAAGATAGTAATAATATAAGTGATGCATGACTATATCATGTATGACAGAATATAAAGATGCATGCTAAAGCTTTTAAACAAAGTATCATTCATGTAAGAAAACAAAAACCAAAAACACACAGCATAAACAAACCAATTATCAAGCCTAGTCCTAAGATCCCCAGTGGAGTCGCCATCCTGTCGCACCCTCCCGAGAGCTCGACGTCGCGGCGACACTTCCTTCGTTTGCGGGGGTTGATATTGGGGTCTTTCTGTTTTGAAAAAGGGAGTCGCCACCTAGTATTATGGTCACTAGGAAACCTAACTGGTCTTTCAGAGATTCTAAGGCAAGGGACTGGTTGCGTAAAGGGAAGGTATTAGCACCCCTAGTACGCCCTACCTAAGGTAAGCTGCTTGGTGTTTGATTTGCCTTATAAATGTTATGGTGTTGATGTTCTCTAATCCCATCACTTTCCTAAGATAAGTCGGCTCTGATGAACGAAATCTAGGGTGCTTTAAAACCTATTTTTTTTGTCTTAGTATTTTATACTTTCACAACTGGTAAACCGTGGAGTAAAAAAAAAAAATTGAAATGTCCTCGATTATAATCAAGGCTTCTTTCAAGGATATGTGCAGATTTATTATTCCTAGAAAATTATTTTGGATATTTACCACTCCGGGTTTCTTTATCCAAATATTAACAGTGAATAATAACAAATTATCCCCAATAATATTTTGGATATTCGTCCTTTAAGAATTTCTTTATCCAAACATTAGTGGTGAATAATAACAAATTATCCCCAATAATATTTTGGATATTCGTCCTTTAAGGATTTCTTTATCCAAACATTTGTGGTGAATAATAGATGAATTCCCCCAAAATAAGATTTTTATATTTTTTGGAATATTGGCCAATACCCTTTGGATTTTTACAAACATGTTGTAAAATCCAGAAATGCAAGAAAAATGATTTTTGTTGTGTTTAAGAAATCCATGCGAAAACACATTTTTGAAACTTCAAATATTTGTTTTTTAGATAAAAGACGTAAAAACAATGTTAGGGTATTGGCCGTATGCATGAAAACAATACAATTTTTTTTTAATAAACATTTTTTTTTTGTTGACGAAAACCGGGTATTTTCATACCGGATTTGTATCTTTATAGTACAAAAATACAAACTTGCAGAAAATCACAGATTTTTTGAATACATATTTGAAGAAAACTTTTGAATGGGCCATACCCGGCCCAAAAGGAAAATGGGCCGAAATCAGCCCAACAACATGGGCTTACTTTCTACAGGGTTGGACTCAGCCCAGCAGCATGGGCTGGGCTGGGGTTCCAGCCCGTTACTGTACACCAGAATAGTAACCGGGGTTACTGTGCATATGCACAGTAAGTAACTAGTGAAATAGCATTTCACTGTTCAAGTGAATTATATTGCACTTGAACAGTGAAATGCAAGGAAATGGTGCATGCACAGCGACGAGAAGGAGAAACAAACCTGGTGGCAGAAGCGATGTTGAAGACGATGGCGAACACTCTCTGTGATGCTGGTGCCGGTGGAGAGGCAGCCGACGAGGTCTCCCGGTGGTTCTGACGGTGGCAGTGGCTGAGAAGCTCAATGTCAGCAACTGCTTTTCTGCAGTATTTCTTCTCCTTTATGCAGATGCACCCGCCTCTATTTGCCTTCCTCCTTTGCTTCTGTTTGGTTCTTCTTCTCTTGATCACGGGTGTTTCCTTCTGTCAGCTGTTCGCCCTCCTCAATGTACAACGGTTTCACTCAATGGTGGCACGGCGTGTGGGAGACAGATGATGAGCTTTTCTGGTTTGTCTTTGGCCAAGGAAAAGAGGGAAAGAACGGCGCTGGTTTAGGTGGGGTGAGAGGCTGAGAGTTTCGGTCAGCTGTTGTGGGGAAGAAAAAAAAATCAAAAGCCCAGGGGGAGGGGGTTGGAGCTGGCGGCCGGCGTTGGAAGTAAAGGAAGAAATCTGCAGAAATTGGGCGAAAATGCTGGTTTTTTGGCTGACTTTGGACCCGATTTTCTCCGTCCCCAGGTCTTCAACAGAGATTCTATTTATAGGTGGTGTAAGAGGGTCATATTGTCTATATTGGGGAAAATTTTCAGCCCTTGATTCGACTCGAGGAATCCAAACCGTTGGTTCAAAGTGTGCACCTCGAGCTGCCAAATTTGGCAGCTCAAGGCTGTGAACTGCCCGAGGTGGCCACTTTGAGCCACTCAACGGAGCCGTTTATAAATTTGTCGACCCGACCGGACCATTCTCCGGGATAAAGGGGTTTCAGGTGGACATGTTGGCGCATGTTTTGTCGGATTTGAAGGCCAGACGAGCCGGAAAATGCGCCTAGAAAGCAGCCACTCGGGCAGCTTTTTGAGGAAGAAAGTGAACAGTAACAGGCGACATGTCACCTGGTTTTCCCTGCTCTGTTTTCAAATCAGTCCTCCAGTTTTTAATTTCTTCAATTTGGCCCCGGATCAAATCCAATACAGCCCCTCTGATTTACGCGCCTTTTCCAAATTGGTCCCTGGTTTCGGATTTTCTCAATTAAGTCCCTAATTGGCCATTAAACTTCAATATTTATGTAATTAAGCCCCTGATTGGACTTAATAAATTCCTAAAAATTATAATATGGCCCCAGAACTTTAATTTCTTCTAATTAAAGCCCAAATTGACTTAAAAATCAATTTTTCTTGCAATCAAATCCTCTATAAATTGAAAAATAAAAATCCAATTAAGTCCATAAACATCCAAATTTGGGCTTTTCTCCTCAAAATTCAAATTTTCCTTCTCAACAGGGCTCTCATCCTTCAAGAATATACTGTCAAAAATCAAATCTTTGTATTTTTAACCTCCTTGACCAATTTTCCGACCATTTTCTGAGCGCTTCTACCTCCTGTTATTTTTCTAACCTCCTTTGGCTTTTTATTTTTATTTTTTTGTGGGGACCCAAAAATAGGTTACAACACTTATTATAAAATATATATACATGTATAAAAGATTAAGAATCAATAAAAAAAAGGCCTAGTAGTTGATCGAGTGTGGGATGAAAAGATTGTTATGCACTTAGGCACACTTCTTTTATTTTTTGAAAAGAACAAGAAAGACATTGATCTATATTCAATACGCAATCAAAGGATTTTCCCCCAACGAAGAATATATATATATATATATATATATATATATATATATATATATATATATATATATATATATATATATATATATATATATATTGCGTGATCTAGTTGTGCAGGCCCACCCATGTGTTCACTTGTTTTGTTTTTATTTTTTATATAGATTTTAAATTTTAGTCCATTCAAATAGAATGACTAAAGAATAATATGATTTTTTTATTGCATGTTATTGAAATTCTATTTTTTAATAATGTAATCATATTTTTTTATGATATCAGCAAGTTTTTTATTATTTTTTTGTTTATTTTTAATCATTACCGTTTCATCTTTTAATTTTTTTCCAAAAATATTTATAACATTATTTTTTATATCAATTTTTTTCATTTCTCAGTAATGATTTTGACTCCCAATAAAAAAAATAACCCATAATAAATAAACATTTTTTACTCCTAAAAAAATACATTACTGATGGATACTTTTTTTTGTGCTGAAGCACAGTATAATGGACTAGTTAAAACTACTAGTATTGAATATTAAATTTTTAATTAAATTTGTTTTTTAAAAATTATCATTTTAAATTCTATAAATTTCAGAATTATTAAAAACTTATATAATTATTAATTTTAAAATTTATAAAATTAATTAAGTTGTGTTTAAACTGATACAAATATCTATATTTATCTAAAAAAAAAATCTTGAATCAATTCACTAATTCAATTCAACTCTTATAAACAGAGTTGAAATGATCATGATTTTGGAGATGGCAACCTTTAGAGAAGAAAGGATAAGGCCCGAGACTCGAGGAAGGCTAGAGAGAGATGGTTTTGTATTTTTATGAAAAATAATTTATTTGCAAATAATGATTTTCTTACCTAATTTTGTCAAGCATGATGAATGTAAAGTCATCAATTATCGGTGCAATTCTTTTACCTTTTTTATATTAAGGTTACAGATCAGTGCACCCGTACTCCGCTATTCATCAATTTTTTATTTTTTAATATAAAAAAAGCATTAATGATGAATGAGTTTTTTTTGTATGGTAAAATTTTTGAATTGAAAACTGGAATGATGATGTATTTTATTTTATAAAATAAATTAATAAAATGATTAATAAAATTGTTAAGATTAAATTGAGAAGTTGATTTTTAATTTAAAAAGTAAAACATAGATACTCAACTAACGCAAATAATATTTTTATTTAATTGCATGATAATAAAAATAGATATTCATAACTTAGATAATAATTTAAATTATGAAAAAATGTATTTTTTCAGTCAAGATTCTCCGTTTCTTATTCATGTATTTTTTTTTAAATATATTTTATTATTAGAAGTGTGGTTTATTGAGTAAGAAACTAATGTAATTGAAATAAAACTCTATTGATTTCAAATAGGAAGGAAAACATGTATCTTTTTAATCAAAACTTTATTTTTTTTCCTGTTTTTTTTCCAAAACATATATTTTTTTATTATAAATATTAATTTTTAAATTAAAATTCATCACAATCTTAAAATTAAATATCAATAAAAAAAACCTTGAATTGTTAACTTATACGAGAATGTAAAAAACAAATACAAGAATAGTAAATTCAAGAAAAATCATATCAAGAATTGAAAATAGAAAATAAATATTTATTCACATTGAATGTTAATGAGAAAATATTTTAAAAACAATAGAACTTAATAGGTGTATATATAATTATTAATAGAAGTAATTTTTAATACCATGAAAAGCTATACTATTATTTGAAAACTATGAAGTAATCTAATAAATATTTAAATATCATTTTAATAATTCTATTTAAAGTGAATCTTATCATAAAATATATATAAAAAAATCAAGAATCATTAAAAAAAAAACCTTGTTGATTGAGCGTGGGATGGAAAGATTGAATACAGTCATGCAGAGATTAAAACTATATAATAGTATCTAATTCACGTAATTAGAGACAGGCGATGCTGTTAAGCATTCTAAATATCTATGTAAATGGAACACTCTAATTGTTAGCAGGTCAGTTTATTCCTGTGCAAGATAGCATCATATTCTCTCCTTGTTTTTCCCTTGTTTTGGGTCCATCTTGTGGTTGCTGCATAGATAGAGTTCATGAGGGATTTTTATGGTGTAGAGAAGGGGCATGAAGGGGAAAATAGTTTATTACATGGTTACTCTGTAAATATAGACATATAATTGTATTATATGATATTTTTAAGTTATTTAAATTATGTATAAATTCTTATTTGAATTATGTATTTTAAGGTATTTGAATATTTATATTAGTTTTTTTTTAATTTTTTTTAATTGTATTATATTATTATTTACTGCTTCATTGAAATTACCAATATATAATTAATTAAAGTTTATATTATATATTTTTGACAACTTGACTGTATTCAATGTTGAAAAAGAAAACCAACTAAATGAGCTACGACACATGTCAAAACAGAAATGCCAAGTGGATAGTTTTAAGTAAAACCAGCTGAAAGAGTAAAGAGCGGAGAAAATCAGATCAGAGGCGAATGAAAGGGGAATGGAGAGTGGAGACAATGAGCAAAAACAAAAGGCACAATCTTTGCGCTGCTGGTGATGAGTGGAGAATACAAAGTGGACTAGCGGCGTTGCTGATGTTAGTCTACTAGAGTTGAGATTCTTGAGAATTTGAGATTTTAGCACAGGGAAAGGGGAGACTTACTGATGTTAGTCTACTAGAGTTGAGATTCCTGAGAATTTGAGATTTGAGCAAAGAGAAAGGGAAGACTGGGAGTGGGAACTGTGTCTGGAGTGTTGGGGGATTCAGATATAGAGAGTTGATAATTTTTTTAAAATTAATCTGATTTTACTGAGTTTGATCAATTTTACTTGATTTTAATCGAATTTGTTAGTTTTTGAGTTTTTAGACTATATATATATATATATATATATATATATATATATATAAAATTTTATTAGTCAACTCATAAGGAGGAATGCCTCATCCAAGTTCCCATCATCTAACAGGTGATAAGGTCATGAGTGCATACAGAATACTTTATTTTTTGCCAGCTTCAAGTTGACCCCATTTCTTTTGGGCCCTTAAACAGGAAAACAACTTTTCTATCAATCCTTTTGTAATTTAAAAAATAAAACTCAGTATAATGAGCATTAATGAAAACTAAAAGTATATATCATTCACAAAGGAAACACTCTCATGTTGTTCTAAAAGAAGCGAAGCAATTGATTTTTTTGGCTTAACAAACAAAAATGCAGGAATCATATTCATGCATTGTTGTGAAAGCACTCAAGCTGGAAAAATCAATTAAGAAAAACAACTCAAACATAGATATCGAGGTCTTTGTGGACTCTAGCTTCGACTATAGACTAGTAATCTTGAACTCCAATCCAGAACCAGCCAACTTTTGTTCTGTGATCTTGTTTAAACGATCAACCATCTCAGGAGTAAGATAATTGACCCAGTCCCCAACCTCACCTCTTCTAAATAAAGTATTATTCTCGAAGTATGGGATAGACTTACCTCTCTTGTTTGCCTCGATATTCTTCAAACTATCGAGGCTGCACAGCTTGGATATGTTCCCTGTAACCCCATCCCTCTCTTCCTCCAAAGAAAAGGGACAACCCAAGAACACAGCCAGACTTTTCATCTGAGAATTGATATCTTCTTTTAAGTCCTCAAACTTAAGAAATAATACCTTCTCTGGTCTCTCCAAGCTCTCCTTCCAATACCCTAGAACATGATCAAAAAAGGGACCAAACCCTACAACTCCATTGCAAAAATCATCAAAAGCCTCCTCCAAAAGAAGTGGTCCAAGTCTCTCAGGTCTTGCTTTTGAGAGGAAATGCCAGAAGGAGATAAAGTTGTCCAAGGGATTTCTACATATATAAACAACCCGACAAGTAGAGTTCCTGATAGATTCTGGCAGTGATGGATATGGCACATGGGTTGAAAATATTCTAGGCGATGGAAATGCAGACAGCTCAGGAACTTGGTTGTTTGCATAAAGCCTATACTCAAAGAAAGGCACAAGATCATGAGGGTTGAAAGAATTCAAGGGGCTTTCTGCGGTTTGATATTTTTCACGGTTCATGATGGAAAATACCAAGGCTTTCAACCACGTCGTACCTGATTTAGGCATGGAGACAAGTATAGTGTCAGTGTTGCATGCTTGAAAGTTATTTTGAAATGAAACTACAGCATGAATCTCCTTCGGAGGGCACCAAAAGCCTTGGTAAAGATACATATAACCAGATACCCATTCTTTCTCTTTGGGAAGGGATGATATTATGTCACAGCATTGATCACTCTCTCCGGTTTCTGAAACAGTACTGTTTCTTTGAGTAATTTGAACGTCTTTCATGGAAGTTGTTCTTATCTACCTTGAGTTCGGAGTTTAGCTGCCTTTAAAGGTGTTCCTGATTAAACTATACACTGTTCAAATCCCAAAAAAAAATATCTGACGCCCATCCTCTTGCTGCTTGAGCCAGTGATCTTTTATGTACGCAAGAGACAAATAACAAGCAGACCGATCAATTTTTTTTTGGTATACTAGAAGAAAAATAAAAGCAATGACACGAACAAAATTTATCAACATCTTATCTGCCAAATTAACATCTTATCTGTCAAATTGCAATAGCAGTCCAATCAATTTTAAATCATTTTAGGCTCCGCTTGCGAAAAAACTTGGTTCGAATAATTGTTTTAAGATTGACAAAACAATTACAGCCTTAAATTAAGCTATTGCTTTTATATAATAAGTTGTCGGTCTAGTAAAAATAGCCCTCGGCAATTTCACAAGTCTCCAAATCTAAGCATGGGGTCAAGGGTAGGATTCAGGGATCCCCATCTTTGGATGCGCTCCTCAAAGTTTGGTAAAAACAGAATCCGAAGTCGGCCATCTCAGATAAGCCATCCCGAAACACAAAGCCGCCACCTATCTCCTAATTTCTTCGCCATCTAATTGATATCAGATATGACATCCCTAAACACAAAGCCGTCACCTATCTCCTAATTTCTTCAAAATCAAAGGCAAATAGATGGTGATGGGTCTCCAACATGAGGGCATCAACTTAAGGGGAGTGGCTAAAAAGCAAACTCACTCCCACACCTTGATGTGTTCAGTTAGGGTTTGCCTGAGCCTACCATTCACATTGCATGGGCTCGGGTTATGCCTGGATGACCCAACTCTTTTTTATATTTTGGATGATTCTATATTTAGTGCTAACATGATTCATCATCGCATAGAACACAATATTGTTAAAGCATATTCATGTCAGAGTTGAAGTTTTACAAGGTGAGAATCTGGACATCGACAATAAGAACAATGGTTAATTATGCATAATCATGTAACAAGCAGATTCACATTATATATAGGCTTAGTGTCCTTGTTTACCTATGATTTATGGATTCAAATAGTGTAATGACAAAACTATCCTTATCACAAAGAGTAACAAGCACAACAAGGAAAAGATGGAGTTGTCTTTTCACTAAAATGCATTTAACATTGAAGGGATAGTTAATGAGAAAATAGTCAATTATAGTTTTGGTGGGGCTGCAAGCCATGGGATGCGGACATCTGGCGCTAGGGCGGCCTTGCTTGGCACTAGATCAGACTCGTGCGCATGGCTGCAGATCCTGGCGAGATCCAAAGCTCATGAGTCTAGCGTTAGAACCAAGTTCTCTTGGGTCCCTGTCAGAAACCAAGGACTCGAGACTCATGGATCTTGTGTCAGGACCCAGTACTCTTGGGTCCTGCAACAAGACCCGGTGCTCTTGGATCCATCGTTAGGACCCAAGGTTATTGGGTCCTAAGTTTCTAAATATAATTATTTTCTTTATAAATTTTATTGTTTTTATTACAGTTGAAAGTATTAATATCAAACATATTATAATTTGTGTTCTAAAGATTTTTAGTTCAATTATAATAAAAATAATAATATTTAGAACATAAATAATTGTATTTTTGATATTAATACTTTCAATGATAAAAAAGATAATAATCTTTGTACCACAAATAATAATATTTTTGATATTAATACTTTGAACTATAATAGAAATATTAATATTTATAACACAAATAATATTATTTTTAATATTCATACCCTCAATAATAATAATAATAATAATAATATTTTTTAATTTACAATTTTATCCTTCAAATCAACTATATGGTTTTTCTTTGGTGGTAATAATATTTTATTTCAAATTTATTAATGACAATAATGATAATAAGTACAATAATTTATACTTTTACTATTCAAATGAGTCCTGCATCACGACCAAATTCACTTGAGTCATGCGACAGGATCCAATGCTCTTGGATCCTGCTTCAGGACCCAATTCGCTTGGGTTCTACGCGCAGGACCCAATGGTAATAGGTCCTGCGTCAGGACTCAATGTTCTTTGATCTTATCTCAGGACCTAAGGTAATGGATCCTGCATCAGGACCCAATTCAAATGGGTCAAGCGTTAGAAACCAAGCTTAATAGGTTGCATCAGGACCCAATAATATTAATTATAAATAAAAAAATTAATATGAAAAATAGTATTATTTGTGTTATAAATATTATTATTTTTATTATAATTAATAGTAGTAATATTAAAAACATGATCATTTGTGTTATAAATATTATTATTTTTATTATAATTAATATTATTAATAAAATAATTAATATTTTTTTAAAAAATATTATTATTTGTATTATAAATGTTTTTGATATTTTTTATAAAAATAAAAATTAAACCCGCAACATAACACGAGCATCTAGCTAATATGTATATATATAAATTAGGTTAAGAAACAAACTCTAAGCTCAACTAACTCACAAAAAGAATTTTCTTTAACCTCTCATCATTTCTTGCTAATTTTATTCATTAGCTAATTTTCTTTGTGTTTGAGTGGAGCTCATATCAACCAGATTAAATTCATTAGCTAACTTTAAAAAAATTTATTTTAAAATATACAGTATTTTGAGGAAAAAAAACTATAAATTTAAAAAAATAAGCTAATTTTATGTTACTAGCATTTTTAAATTTGTCTTTAATTTTATTATTATGCACTAATTTTATATGATTATTTGATCCTTAACATAGTAGATAAATGAAAGTTTAAACTAAGCTCACTAATCAATTTAAACAAGCCAAACTTAAAAGATAAGCTTAATTTAACAAAAGGAATTTGATCATCAAGCCTTGTACTCGTTACAAAGCCGAACATCTTCGACATTACCAGAATTATGAAATGAACTTGAATATATATTAAACCTCGAATCCTTTTCAGCCAATAAATAATTAATTAAGTATATTATGTATCTCTTTAAATTAAATTATAATAGAGATTGTATTTTAAAATGTTTTTTACTTAAAAATACATTAAAAAAATTAATTTTTTAAAATTAATTTTAATATCAAAACATCAGAACAATTTAAAATTATAAAAATATTAAAAACATAATTTTCACCGCATTTAATTTCCACCAAAACACATCCTACAGTATCAATTACTAGCGGTGATCATATTGATATCTTGCTAAAATATAGCCTCTCTCTCCTCGAGTCCAAATCGGATCTTGTAAAAAATCTGGCAAAACATTTTTTAAAACGTTGCATGTTTTGTCTTATGTACATCCATCGTCATGCACTTATATATTAATCATTTGGAGACGAGTATTATTAATTTCTACTTAAAAAACTTCTAGCGGGGTCTAGGTCTACGTACTGATGAGAAATTATCCCAAGCATGTTACACCATTAAACTTTAGCGTAAATTTATATAAATTTTAAATTTAAATAATTTTTATTTAACAGAATATATTAAAAAAATAATATAAATTATATATTAAAATATTATCTAAAAATTTAAACTTTTAATTTGAAATAATTAGTTGAAAAGTTGTACCTTAGTTCAATTATCATGCCCTTTCTTCTAGCAAGGTCTAGCTCTACTGATGAGAAATTATCCTAGCATTAAGATATATAATACAAACATGTTATATCATATAACTTTTGGAGAAGCAAGTTTAAAGATAGTATAAACTATAATATTAATTAACAGGATATAAATTTTATTGAAAATTTTATTAAACATGATTATTAGAAAATAATATAAATTATATATTAAAAACTATCTAATTGATTAAACTTTTAAATTTAGATGATTATTTAAAAAGTTGTACCTGTAGATCAATTATCACGCCCTTTCTTGCATACTTTCTTTCCAACCATCACTCAATTATTATTGATTGGAGAAATAATTCGAAACAAATAATAGTGTATTTGCCCTTTCCCATCAATTGAATGCTCTTATATGTTATTATATTACAATAATACTAAACGGAGGAGGTTGGATTACTGTGAATCTTTCAAGTTTCAACTTTACCTACTACCTTAGTTATATTCTTTTTAATCTTCCTCGATGGTGTCACCTTCGAGTTTATTCACATTTTTTTAGTCGACGGAGGGGGCTTGGATTTTTCGAGTTTCTTCTTCAATCACCTGCTCTTGCATGCCTTCTCATAATTACTTGCGTTAATTAATAGATAGATTGGTCGAGGAGAGTACTGACCAATACCGAATGAGGCAGGCTCCTATTCACATGGAATGTACGTCTAGTTGAAGAACTTATATAAAAATGATTAAAATAGATAGAATTATTAAGTAAAATGGAATGAATATAAGCTTCATGTATTTAGAATATTAAATATTAATAAATAAGAAAAGAGAAACTCAAATACTTTGTATGTTTTTATATATTATCTCAATGGATTTACTATCAAGCAGCGCTTGATGTTACAATAATCACAACAAATACAGCTAGCTGAGATCAATATTAATTCGAGTTTTATTTATATATAATTGTAGAAATGAAACATTGACAAATCTAAAATAAATTCAACCTAATTATACCTCAACTCTTTCAGAGCCCTTGGTCTCTACTTCAAGGCATTATTAATCTCAACTCAGGTTCATGCGTTTTACAAAACGTTCATAAAAATGTAAAAGAAGTCGTGATTCATGTGAAACTCACTTCTGAGATCTGTTCCTTACAATCAAGGGATTTGAACACATTTCACACATTTTGTTTGATTGATTTGAACGCTTGAACCTCCTCCAATGGGCATTGCAATAGGGGACCATATAGCCTGTGGGTAATATTCTTAATTTCGTCTGTCATAGCCGTGGCCCATAGCCATGAGAATCTGCACCCACTTCTTTTTTTGTTCATGCAATATACGGCATTGATTTCTGAACTGTTTACATGGGACTTGTTAGCTTTCCGTGTTTTGGGACCGCCATGTTCTTTTATAACATTGCGTGTCTAAAATGGTGTTCCGACTGAACAACAATCTACAACCAAACACTTTTTTTTTTATCACTTCAGTGTACGTTTTATCATTATTGTTGTTGTTCACAATTATTATTATTATTATTATTATTATTACACCTACCATAGACACTATTATTATTATTATTATTATTATAGTTACCACTATTATTATCTTTATTTTTATTAATTTAATAATTATTATTATTATAACCACCATCATCATTAATATCTTTATCATTACTGATTTAATTATTATTATTATTATTATTATTATTATTATTATTATTATTATTATTATTATAACTGACATTATTATTATCTTCATAATCATAGGTCGTACGTATCCAGAACATTATGAAAGAGTGTGATTCCTTTTGATCTCCTTCAAAATCAAAATTGATATTTTAATTAAGATATTACCTCTCCAGAAATTCCATATTTCTACTTTCTAGGAATCATGCAACCAAAATACCCCTTATTAGATAAAAATTAAATTGAAAACAATTAAAAAAAACAATCCATTTAAATGATAATTTCATATAAATTCTCTAAGACTGATGGAGGAAAACAAGACGAAACCAGGACTGCCAGTATGTCCTCTTCTGGTGGGAGCCTAATAGTTGCAACGAGAGCATTTGCTTTTCATATTTGCCATCAGATCACTATCAATGCATTCGGCGCAAGTCATGAGTGTTTATTGCGTAGGTTTTAAAAATATATTTTATTTAAAAAGATATTAAATTAACTTTTTTTTTTAATTTTTTTTAATTTTAATGTGTTGATGTTAAAGATAAAAAATAATTTAAATTTTTTTTAATGCATTCTTAAATAAAAAATATTTTTAAAAAGTAACGTGCACCAAAATATATCAAAAACTTTAATCAAAGCAACCATTGTCGCACATGTATGGTGTCGCGACAATTATCCCCCTAGATCGGAATTGTCAGGAATGATATAAGTAAAAAGAACAAGGAATTCTTGTCCTTTATTAGTAGAAGAGAAAAAAAAAACGAGTCGCCACCTAATATTTTGGTTACTAGAAACCCTAATTAGTCTCAGAGTTCGAGTAAAGAAATTGATTGTGTTAAGAAGATGTATTAACACTCCTAATATATCTTACCTGAAGTAAGTTGCATCACTTATTTTTCTGATATAAATTAAAAAATATTGTGTTTTCTAATTGTTGTTCTATTTAAGGTTTAAGAAAATTCATCTTTTGTAAGAGAATCTTTATCTTATTAGGTTAAAAACTTAATTTTATCAAGTTAAAAACCTAACCGTTCTAATATCAATATAAAAATTAAAAAAAAAACTATCTTTTTATTAATACCATGGATACGTTTTACATATAAGTTCATAATCTCGTTTACTAATAGAAAACACAATAATTGTTTTTTAGTGTTTTTGAATTAAATATCAGGAATACAACTTATTTATAATTTTGTAATCCCAAATACTAACAAAAAACAAAATAATTTTTTTTAGTGTTTTTAAATTTAATATTTGGAATACGTTTTACATATAAGTTTGTAATCTCAGATATTAACAAAAAACAAAACAAATTTTTTAGTATTTTTAAATTTAATATCGGGAATACGTCTTACATATAAGTTTGTAATCCTACATATTAAAAAGAAAAAAATAGTTTTTTTGTTATTTTTAAAATGCAGGTGAAGTTTTCATAACTTTAATAAACTAGTTATTAAATCTAAAAAATACATGCAAAATAAAAGGACTATATTTTGTGATTTTTTAACATGATTAAATATACAAATACAATCTATTTTTTTGAGAGATGTATGCAACACACACAAAAAAAAACATATATATATATATATATATATATATATATATATATATATATATATATATGGGGGTTATTTTTTTTTCTTGTATTTTTGAAAGGCCATGTTTGGTGAGAATCATTTTTTTAAAAATAAAATTACCCAAAATAAGCTTAAGGGATATTTTCCAAACATACCCTTAAACAAAAAAAAAAAATAAATCAAACAGGGTATAAAAGACTGACCTAGTTTTTACTCGACCGAGTTGACTCAACTAAGTTGACATGAAAACAAGCCAAAACCAAAATAAATCTAGCATAAAAAAACATAAAAACTCAAAAATCTCTTAAACAAAACCGATCAAAACAAAATAAAATAAAGAACACCAATGTTCATATTAGAAATCAGACCAGATTTGGTCAAAAAAAAATGCATACATATTAGAAATCATGCAAAAATCAATAATCTAGCATCACATCACTTTCATTTTCATTTAAATATCATGATTTTGTCAAAATGAGTTTCAGTTTAAAATTAAAACTCTAGAATTAAAAACCATTTAAAACATGTTATTGATGATAAATAACACCAGATTATTGATTAATCATACTAAAAAAAAGGTTTATGTGTAAACAAATGGACAAAAAATGATTCAAAACAAACAAAACACATTATCAAAACATGTTTTTCTAGTTCCAACAAAACACATTATCAAAACCAAGCAACTTGAATCAAAATAACTAACAAAAAAATAACACATCATCATAAATATGCATCAAATTTCATCATCCAAAACTGCAAATTTAAAACATGCATAAACTAAACCATAAAAATATTATAACCTTGTTGCCATCTTTGATTAAATTTCAAATTAAGGCAATCATCATCATTTCAATACATTCAAAACATTGCATTTAAATAATAAAAATCAATCCAGCAAACCTCATAGACTTCACTTTCAAAGCTTACAAGAATATACCTTCAAAGCTTGAAATCTTTAAAAAGAAATAGATTTATAATGTTGCCTTTCTTTCTTCTTATCTCCAAACCCAACAACAATAAAATAAATCTTTTATTGCGAGACTATGAACTTGATTTTGGATCTTATAAGCCTTCCCAATTTCTTCCCTTTTCTTTTTTATCTCTTTTTTTTCCTTTTTTCTACCCCTCTCTACCCTCTCTTTTGGTGATTTTTCTTGTTTTTTTATAGTCTCCTATGATAGGTGGTTGTGAAATCATTTGTGAATTTTAGGGTGGTTTTTCAAAACTAGGTTATAGAGGATACTTTTTTCCAATCTATTAGGAGATTATTTTTTTTCTTTCTTCCTTTTTGTTTTCCTTATCTCTTGATGCCTAACAAACCATAGAGAGCTTCTAGAAAGGGTTAAGAACTTAGTAGCTGAAGCTTGATAAAAAATGACAGATTAGAGGTACATATTCTATGAATTAATCATTGACAATAAAAAGTTGTTGGAGTAAAACAAACCATAGAATTATAAAGGAAGTGTTATTCTCCAACTAGGATCAAACCACACTTTGTTTGGTGGTCTGTAGCTTCCTTACCATTAATTCAAAGTTGGAGGCAACACTGTTGAATTTCTCTAAAACAATCAAGGCTGACTCGGAAAAAGAATTTGATGACTTCCATGTGGCAAGTGAGGTATAAACATCGAGTAAATGTGGCACAACCTTGTAGAAGGGAACCCCCATCCCCTGTATTTCCCCTTTATCGCATGGTGGTGTTTGGAGACGTTGGATAGTTGGAAACACCACATTCATTTATCTGAAGATGTCTACTCGATTAGCAAATATTGCTAAAGGAGAAGATACACAGTGGCTGAATGACATGTCGTCTAGGCTAAACCCTACAAATTAGGGTTTTTAATTTGGGATTTAACAAATTTCAATTTAATCCCTAATCGTCTAATTTATTTTAATTTTACTCATAATTTCTTTCTGAACTCCTAATTTAATGCAATTTCACCCCTGTCAAACTTAATTGACAACTCTAAATTTGAGCGCCTTTTACAATTTTGTTTTTAGTTTTTAATTTGTTCAACTAGACACCTAGATGACTATCAAACTTTTAATTTTTTTTAATTTGACCCATAATTTCATCAATTTCAATCTTTAAAGTCATGTGTTTTTTGCAAGTTGGTCCATGGTCATGAAATTATTTAATTAGACCCTCAATCAGCCTTTAAACTTTAAATTTCTTTTAATTAAGCCTTGATTGCAATAATTTGCTTCCTCCAAGCTTCGATTAAGTCCCTAATCTTTCAATCATTGCAAATTGACCTTGATTGAATCTTTAAAACCCATTAGAAGTTTAATTAAGTCCTTGAATTTATTCAATTCATCTAATTTTAGCCAAATTTACTTTTAAACTCAATTTTCTTTAATTAAATTATTAATTAAATCAATTAAACCCATAAAAAATTTGATTAAGACTTTAGACTTAACTAATTCTTTTAATTGTAGTTAATTAGGATTTCAAACTTAAACTTTTGCTTCAAATCAAGTTTTTCCTCAACCTATCTTATCAAAAAGTCCTAATCTAGCTATTCTTCCAGCTTATTGATGTTCTGCAATTTAAAGCTTATTTTCTTGTGTCCCAAAAATGTTTTTGAATTTAAAATATTAATTTTTTAAAAAATAAAATAAGGAAAAATACACATAATATTAGGGTGAAAAAATAGGTTATGACAACTATAACAAAGGGAAATAAGTCAAATGGAAATGAAATGCATGAATGAACTTTATATTTCTAGCAATTAAGGTATAATAATGGGAATTATAGAGGGATAATAAGTTTATTAATACTAATAGTTTTTTTAGGTGTGGACCAAGACGGCTAGAATTTGAAGTAATTTCGACTTGGATACCACCTGCGGTAAGCATGTTAAAGTGGAATGTGGATGGCAAACCAAGTCCTTATAGCATGGTGGAGTTTTAAAAGATTATGAAGGAAATTTTCTATGTGTCTTCTCTTGTTCTACATGTATAAAAGAATCAAATGCGGTTGAGGTTTTGGCAATTAGAAAAGCTCTTCAAGTACGTATTGATTGTTCCTATGCACTTATTAAAAATTGGATTGCAGAGTTTGATATTGGATTGTATAGTGAGTTTGATTCATATAATGTCACTACATGGATTAAGAGTCACAATATCATGAGACCATGACGATTACTAGGTGGATTCGTTGACATTTTAAATTCTTGTAGTATCCTTTTTACTATGAACGTTACTCATATTCTTAGAAAGAGGAATCATGTCGCAAATCATTTGGCAAAGTAATCAGGAGTTCATTGAGAAGCAGATTTGTTTTCTTGGTTTCATTTTGTTTTAATTTCAAATTTTGGTTTTTGTTATGGCTTTAATTATGTGTTAAAAGGACATTGTTTTGTTTACTCCTGTTTGATTTTTAAAGTACCTATTTCTTTCTTTGTTTCTCTCTCTCTAGCAATTTTCTTCTCGCTAGTTATATATGAGATCTTAATGAAGGTATTGTGTTTTATAAAAAAAATTAATTTTTTCAGGTAATGAGACAAAATTGGACTGATTTTTTTATTTGCTATTAATTATCTATGGTATTAGTTTTTTTTTTGGTCAAAACTTCAAAAACCCCAAAAATAAACTTATTTAGTTTGGTTTTTTATTAAAAAAAAATGAAATTAGCCAGCAAATGTAAAAAAAATAAAAATAAGGAAAACATAATTTTAGAAATTAAGACAATGATTCCCTATTAAAAGTTATTACTATCATGTCCTAAAATAAGAGAAAGGTGTATGCTTCTCAGTTTTTTTGTTTAATGGATTTATAAAGAATTTTTTAATTTTATATATACGCACACACACATGAGGTTGATTAACGTAGTTTTTTTTAAATGCGTTCTTACAGTGTCATATTTTTTTTTTTTCTGTGAAGACACTTGGTATATTTAAAGATATATCATTATAAGGTGATATTGATAACTATAATAATTGATGGAAATAATATAATGATAAGCTTATATTTTTAATTAAATGTAATCATATCAAGTTGTTTTAGATAAACACAATCATTATGAATAGATAATGATAAATTTTGTAGAGATGACAACCAATGATAGAGTTCGTATAAAACCCAATAGGTTTTTGGGAATAAAAGAAATATGCTTCTTCGAAAAGCATTTCTCTTTATTATTATTTTTAAATGCAGATATATAGAAATATCAAAATCACTTTGGTGTGATCCATTAATTATGATTTTTTCTCCCAGCTTTAAATTATTTCTCTCCTCGAAATAGATTCATTGAACAAACAAGTCAAATCTATCATCTTAACAGACAGGAAATTAATGAACTGATCTTCACTTCGAGAAATGATCCAAGCTCGACAGAAAGTAGAGACATGGTAATTATTTTGATTGCCATTTCTAATTGTCGGCGAAGGGGACGGTGAAGAGCATGCTCTCTTTGACGGCATGTCGACCAACCTAATTCTTTTAAGTCTATACCTTCTCTGTTTTTTATTTGATCTAAAATGGGCATTAATTCTTCATTGTCACACAAACAGATGAGAATGCTAATCATTATTGGCTTGACAAGACTTCCACGTACTACTTGTTAAAGTAATAGCTATATTCTTTGTATCAAAGGATCTTAGGTTGTGTTTGGTAAAAGGTGAGGAATTTTATAGATGTTAAAGAGGTAAGATATAATTAAGGATGGAGTGTTAAGGTTGTAAAAATATTAAAAGGGTGAAGTTTTAAAAATGTCTGGTGAAAGTTGGAAAATTATGAATAGGAGTAAATTAATTCGAATGTAAATAGAATAAATTTTAAGAGGTAAGCAAAATTATAAATAATTAATAAATATATGTTTCTGTTCCAGAATGAAAAGTGGAAGAAAAAATAATTTTTTAAAGTTAAAAAAAAGTAGAAAATGCATAAAAATCAAAATTTTCCCCTTCAATAAATTCTTAAATTCTTACTCCTCGTGCTTGAAGGATAAAACTTACCCTCACTTTGGGGGTTTAATTAGTATTAATATAACCCTTCATAATTTTTCTCCCTTCAATTTTTTAAGTAACAAATAAAGAGAAGAAAGGTGAAAAATTATAAGGTCAAGATTTCACCCTCTTTTCTCCCATACCAAACATAACCTTTAGTTTATAACTTAAATTCCTTTTTTTTTCTTGTTAGGGAATCGCAAATAAATGCAGAGCATACAAAGGATAAATTATATTACAGAAAAAAAAAAACATCTTCAACTTATTCTATCAAAGATATCAATCAAACAAAAAAGAAAGCAAAAAAATGAGTATTTTGAAAAAAATAATTTTAATATTAATTTCTCTTTTTTTTAATTAGCGTAGTAAATTAAAGAGGTTTACCTCTGAATTAATTTTATACTATTTTTAAATATTAAATTCTATTTAAAATTTAATTATTAATACTCAAAATAATTTAAAATATTCATTAAAATCTTTCCATTCAATTCATAAAGTTTCAACACGTAGCCATAATTTGCAACCATTGCATAAGAGAACAAAGGATGCTTGCGTTTGCACCTTTCTAGAACGTGAAGGTAGCCGACAACACAGTGCTGAAGGCTGACCACATTCTTAACATGTTTCACATTTTCTCCACCAAAATCATAAATGCTATATGATATGCAAGAATTATATAAGTTGGTGTGTAGAAGCTAGTGTTTCATGCCACCCCTTAGTATCTGAAATCAAGCACCATGCCTGCCTCTACTACAACTTCCGTGGTTCTCAACCATTTCACAAAGAATCAAGCAAATGACAATGGAGAGGATTTAGAGAGATTAACCAATGAGTGCAAGGAATTGCTGCTTTCACTCCCAAGAGAGAAAGGTTGGAGAACTGCATACCTCTATAAATACAAAGGGTTTTGGTGCCAACCAAAAGAAATCCAAGCGATAATCTCTTTTCAAAAACACTTTCAACCAAGAGACACTGATGTTATCCTAGCATCAATACCTAAATCAGGAACTACCTGGCTCAAAGCCCTATCTTTTGCCATCATGAATCGCAAGAAATTTGCAATCTCTAGCAATGACCATCCTTTGCTCGTCTCTAATCCTCACGATCTTGCACCTTTCTTTGAGTACAAGCTTTATGCAGACAAGCAAGTTCCTGACCTCTCGAAACTCCCTGATCCTAGACTTTTTGCCACCCACATTCCATTTGCTTCACTTCAAGACTCCATCAAGAAGTCTAATTGCCGGATTATTTATATCTGTAGAAACCCTTTGGACACTTTTATTTCCTCATGGACTTTCAGCAACAAGCTGAGATCAGAAACTGTTCCTCCACTGTTACTAGAGGAAACCTTCAAAATGTATTGCGAAGGGGTTGTAGGGTTCGGTCCCTTCTGGGACCATATGTTGGGATACTGGAAGGAAAGCTTGGAGAGACAAGACAAGGTGTTGTTCTTGAAGTATGAGGACATGAAAGCAGATGTTACGTTTTACTTGAAGAAGATTGCCAAATTTATTGGCTGCCCTTTTTCAATGGAAGAAGAAAAGGAAGGTGTAGTGGAAAAGATAGCCAGCCTTTGTAGCTTTGAGAAGATGAAGAATTTAGAAGTTAACAAATCTGGAAGGTCTATTACGAACTTCGAAAATAAGCACTTGTTTAGGAAAGCTGAAGTCGGAGATTGGGTGAATTATCTGTCGCCTTCAATGGTGAAGCAATTATCTCAATTAACAGAGGAAAAGTTGGGTGGATCTGGTATTGAATTCAAAGTGTTTCCTTAGCTAGGGGCAAGTTATGTTACTTCAAATTTGGCATATGTGCTCTTACTTTTTAATTTTATCAAAAAAAAAATTGCATGCGATAAAAAAAAATATGATGAAGGGGAAGGTGTTTATGATGAAAAGGAGGTGTCCAAGCTGCTGCTGCTTCTTCTTCTTCTTTTGTTATAAAGAAGAAATTAGAGCTACAGAGATATTGAGGGAATAAGAATACAAATGTCAATTGAACTATAATTTATTTACAAGAGATGTTCATGTTATTAACCTAAGTGTGATTGCAATAAATAAAGTCGATATTATTGGGATTAACTTTTTAATTGAGTTTGATTCTTCTTCTACGGTGAGTGGGTTGAACAATCCCAATTCCAGACCTTGAAAGTTTCAGGATCATTTTGCTAAGGTTTTCAGGTTTTCTTCTAGGCTAGGCAACATTTCTTTTAGTCACAATCTTAGAAAAGCTAATTCTATGGCTGACTCGCTTGCAAAACTTGGGGTTTATATATATATTAATTGGCTGACTTTATGGCATGGACTTGAAGTGAATATATACTCTCGGGATGATACTTCAGTAAGTTTGTTGTAAAGTTCATAATCTTGTATATTGTGATATGTTTTCTCTCTTGAGGCCTTTTTTATATTGTTGTTGGGTTGCAATTTCTCTTGTAGTTTCGTTGATTTTAGCTGTTATGAAAGTTCTTGAGTTTTCCTGTTTTGCTGACATGGATCTGAACCTTTACTTTTATCTAGTTTCAAGTTTCAACCTTTATTAATTGTTTTTTATCTTGATAGTGGCTTAGTTTATCCTTCTCCTGTAATGAAAGATAAGATTGCCTGGAAGCTGACAGCTGATAATCAATAATATTGCTAAAAGTGGTTGGGATTTTATTACAAAGAAGATGAGCCAAGTTGATTGGTTCAAATTGCTTTGGGGACGTCTGCATATATATATATATATATATATATATATATATATATATATATATATATATAGTACGAATCATAGCATGCTTATTGCTTTACTTTTATAGCTTTTACTCCATTATTTTATAGCAAATCATCAAGTAGTTATTTAATAATGATTTTAAGAATCAATTACTTAATTTTAATTTTCAGAAATAAAAATAATTTTTATAAAAGTAGGTTGAAAGTACATTAGCTTTGTTTATTTACATGAAGACTGCTTATTGTATTTCAAAAATAAAAATTATTTCAAATATTTTAAAATTAATTAACTTCAATTATTTTTATTTTAAACATAATAATTAAATAATATTATTCATGGTTAATAATCTTAAATTTTTTATAAATAACTATCTTTAATTTATTTATTTTAAGTGTGTTAGCTTTAATTTGGTTTATATTAATCTTAATCAGATAATTTAGTAGGTTCCAATTTCATGACTAGGATATTCATACTTGCCTCCTTCCCAAAATCTGGCTCCGATCTTGGCTAATGACCTTGATATTTTCCATTGTCAATCGTTCTCGCTATCCTTCCTCAGATAAACCTTGACTTGCTTCGAGCACTCACAAAGTTCGGGCCCTTTATTGAGCTTGATCTCTTCGACCAAGAAGGAACTTCCCCTTATCTTTATATATCACTATATCAGTACTAGCACTACTCCGTCTACATCTCCAAGGCTTTTCGCTGCTCACATTCCCTATTCATCATTGCCCGAATCCATCAAGAAGTCTAATTGTCGTGAAGGTTACATTTATCGTAACCCTTTTAACGTGGTGGCATCCTGGTTTCATTTTTCCAATGTTGAAGGTGAACCAGAGAAGCTGGATGAGGAGTATTTTTTAGTCGTTCTACAAGAGAGAAGTTGCGGGCATGGTATTAAACTTGGCCTGGTGGGGTCGGTCTGCTTACCTGAAGCCTAGTCCAAGCGGATTTTTGTCCGAATCAGATGGATATTCAGATGAATATTGACCGATCAAATCTGGATAACCTATCAAGATAATCTGCAACCCCCACAGTTTCGTTTTGGGGCATGTACAAGGGTTTTGAAAAGATAGCTTGAAGAATCCCCAGAGTGTCAATTTTTTATGTAGGAAAACTTGAAGGAAGACACACTCACGCCCTTGAAGAGGGTGGCCGAGTTTATAGGGTACCCTTTTTCAATAGATGAAGAAACACAAGGTGTGATTCAAGAAAAAGAAACTCTATGCAGTTTAAATAATTTGAAGGATTTAATGGTCAACTAGAGTGGCAACTACTTGCAAAATCATGCAAACACCTCCTTTCTCAGGAAAGGTAAGGTGGGTGACTGGGCCACCTATCTCAGCTCTTCCACGAGGCAACACCTAGAAAGAGAGATGCAAGAAAAACCTGGTGGATTTGGCTTGACTTGGTTTATTTTAATGACATTCTCAATTTCAAGATTATCATATTAAATATTATTAGAAAACATATTACTAGCGGTTAAAGGAAGTTAAAAGAGTAGCGAGGACCAGTTCTCCCAGTCTAGTCAAGTTGCTTCAACAATGGGACGATGGGAGGATTCTTTGGGACCTATGGAGAGAGACATGGGGAGGTTTAAAATAATCCTCTTACATTTACAGATCACTAAAATGCCATGATCCTAAACCATTCCAGCATCCTTACCTTACAAATTGTGTACATATTAACTTGGGAATGATACAGCTACATCTGGAACAATGGAGCTCTTAATCAAGCAGATTTGATAATTCAGCCTTTCTGAAACAATCAACTAATGCCATTTTTCCAGCAAATTCTTTTTTAGGGTATAGGTTATCTGCCTTCATCCTCGCTCGCAACCCATAGATTGGAGTTTTCGCGTTGATGTAAGCATCGACCAGAATCTCAAATGGTTTAAAGCGTGCTGTATACCCTAGCTCCCTCATACTCTGGAACAACTTCTCTGTGTTATGTATATCGCCTCGTTTTGCATAATGCTCCATGACAGCGATGCATGTTGTGTACAAAGGCCTCTTCCTCTTCATCCTAGCTACCTTTAGCAAAATTGAATGCGCTTTCTCAACATCACCAGATTTGATATAAAGCCTCACTAGTGCATCCCAGGTCAATGGGCCAGCCCACGACCCAATATCACCCATCTGTTCCACCAGATCCTTGCCCTTACTGGTTAAGTTGTTGTCTATGTAAACATTCAGAAGAGAGGTGTAATATCCAAATGTGGGATTCTTCCATGTCTGAAGCATTATCTCTGAGACTGCTTCTGCTTCTTCCACTTTGCCCAACTTGCCCCAGGCTCGTATGGCAGCTATGCACTCACTCTGCTTGGGATCTGCTTTGCATTCCTTCCAAATTCTACCCACCTCATCAGCATTTCCAAGAGAAGCATAGAGGGAAAGCAATGATCTACGAGCTCCAAGACCTCCACCCTTCTGTTTTCTTTTTTCAATTTCCTTCAAGATGAGGTCAGCTTTATCTTTTAATCCCACACTTATGTAGTGCCTTGCTATGACAGCTAGAGCAAAGACGTCAAGTTCCATGCCTTCATTCCTCATAGCCTCAACTAATTTCTCCATCCCCGTTGTGTCATTAAACTGACATTTAGCATCAATAAGAAGCTTGTATGTAAGGAAAGAAGGTTTGATATTTTGGTCCTTCATCATCAACAATATATTGGGTATTTTTTTCTTCTCCAGCCTCTTGTAGATAATTATCATCTGTTCACATGCTTCGACAGTGATTGGCAAACCTAGGTCCCTCATTTTCCGGAAAACGGACTCTGCTTTCTTGATATTCAAAACACTGACGCAGCTCGCCAAGAGGGTTTGATAAACTAATTTACCTCTAAAGGACTCAGGGATCTTCTCAATAAACTTCTCTGCCCTCCAAAGCCCCAGTACTTTCGCAATGCAATCAAGATGACATGCATAGTCCCTTTCAGTGAAATCAGTTTGCTTACTTCTTTCCAGCCACTCAGAAAACTGCAACGATACAGAAGAAGTTAAATCAGAACATAGCATTGTTTGATTCAATGAGGAGAAGATACAAACTAAGAACTGGAAAGTCTTGAAAAAGGTGACAAACATTCTGATGCCAATTGGCAAAATGAAAGAGATATGGGCAAAATGAGTTCTACACTGGCTATAAAAAAAAGAAATGCATTGAGAAAAAGACATGTCCTCACTAAGTTATTATCAAACAAACAGGAAATATCACTACCTGATTTGTCCAGAATATTCACGTAAATTTATAGCTAGTTTCTATGTTGTCTGTCAGATCATCTTGTTTTATTGAATCTTATAAACAAGCTGTACTAACCAATTAAGAAATGAATATAGTCTTTAAAAATCAATTGATTCAGAAATGAGGTCCTGACAATCACTTTTGGCTGTTCACATGAGGTCTTAGTCTAACGTTTCGAAACACGCTTTTAATAATCTGAAGTTGGTGACTATAACGAGGATAGCAAAGGTAGTCTTGTTAGTTTGGATAAGGTAGAAGTGCCTTAACATGCCACAAAAAAATAGCAGGAAATCTGAGGGGTATTACCCATAGAATGGGAGAGAAATGTGTCTAGGGTTCTGTGCAATGATTAAGTCCACAACGATGGGAGAGTAAATTCTATAAGCTTGATTAAACTGGGAGCATCTCCACCAATAAAGCGCAAGCAAGATTATAACATTTAGCTAAATGCGTGCAGGCTCAAAAAATGCAAACCTTAACAGAGGAAAAAGATCAAGACGGTACCTGTAATGCCCTCCAATACAGCTGCTTTTTCCGAAGATGATCCATGATCAAATAAATCTCCCCTCGACTCAGCTCGTTGCCCTCCTCAGTAAACTTACTAAGAAAATCAACAATATTTGGAGTTTCCGTAATTGTATTTAATAACTCTAAAGCTTCCTTTTTATCACCAGACTCCTCATCCACTTCCTCTGCATTGCTCTCTTCAATTATGCCATCCATACCACCCGTCTCAAACTCCAAAAACCCACCTCCAGTTTCATCATTCTCATTGTCATTTCCCATAGCAGCCTTAGAACAGTAGCCACAACTCCCCACATATAGTTTTTCACTAATAGGTGGCTTACGGTGAAGCTCATTCAACAAATTATATCTCCCCAAAATCACATTTTCAAGAGTGCATGTACCAGCTCTATCACTCGCAAAATGACATATTCGGTCCAATTTAGCAGTCCTTGCTCTAAAACATCCAGGCCAAGACCTATTTATCCTGACATTAAACAAGAAATAAATCAATAACTTAAAAAAAATAGATTTTATTGGGGATGCATCATAAAGTATAAACAACACTAAAGATGCTTACCTTTTCTCTCAATTTTAATTTAAAAAAAAAACAAGCATTTTACACAAAAGGCATAACTTTTGCCAACAAACAATCTACTTATGAACTTTTAAGGCAAACCAACACATCAAAATCTATAGTGGATGCTTTCCTAGTTTCATAAAAAACTTGAAATGACAATTCTTGTGATGATAAATACAGAAACAAGAAATGGGCACTAAGAATCACACTAACAAGCAATCCGTTCTTTCGACGTGAAAAGAATTATAACCAAGAAATGGTGACCATAATCACTTTGAAAACAAAAACCCATTACCTCTTTCTATGTAGAGGGTGAGAAAGTTACCTGCGAGAGTGTGCAGAAGCTCGACGGAGAGACCACATAATAAACCCCAGCGAGGAAGTAGCAGCGACTATGGAGTCTTAAACCCTCCTCTGTTAGTAAAGTAAAATGGGCCCAGATGCACCGACTATTCAGCCCAGATAAAGCCTAGATTGAAATATGCACCCTACCCTAGCCAGAGCCCAAGCTAATGAACAACTTTTTTTTTATTAGGGGAGGAGATGGGCCTGGAGGCCTAGGCTCGGCAGTTGGAGGAGTCAGAACTCGAGACCTCCTAACGCAAAGGTACGAGACAGCTAATTTTACTGCCATTGTTTTAGATGGTTACTTTTTTATTTGACGACAACCAATATTATTGAATTAATTTATGTATTAATTGAAATTAAAAAAATGAATGATTTTAAGTTCAGTGTATTTAAAAGAATTTGATAATTTTTTAAAAAATCAAACGGAAAAAAGAAGAAGCAAAACCAGAATAAAAGGAGAGAATATGAAAAGCAATCGAGAAACATTTATAACTCTATGAAATTTTAATACCAGCCAATCATATCTTAATAAAATCTTGAAAATGTTTTTAAGGTGGCTTTAAAATCTATTAATATCTCGAAATAAATAAATAAATATATATATATATATATATATATATATATATATATATATATTTAGTTGGAACACGAATATACAAGTATAAAAATGTTTTATGAATCTCCTCGAACAGTATAATTTGTTGTGCTGCATTTGATCGAGTGCAAATTTTGATTTGATGGTATAATTAATAGTTATTTACCACATAATCAACATGAAATTAATGAACTCGATTCCTGCACCAAAATTGACAAATATTAACAACTACAAACGAAGTATTTACATGCAACGTGAAGTAAACGCAGAATTGAACTCCAACTCATCTTTATAAATTGATACAAATCAGAAAATTAAGGTCATGTCTACCCGAAGTTACTTTGAAACATGCATGCCCCCATCAACCCATAGTCCCAGCAAGAACAAGCTAGGAAATTTTAACACTCACAGTTGACAGGACTACTCTGTACTTATCTCGATCCCTTCTTATATAATTTACATTTACTCTCATGGCATAACGGTGTCTTACAATCAGATTTTACATGGTTGTCTCTGCATCTTCTTTCTTTCTCAAAGGACACCTTGATGAAAGACAAGAGATCTCTGCTGGGACTTGGATTCCCTGCACCCTAATGTCCCTAAAAGTAACGTAACCAGAAAAGGAAAAATGTCCCTAAAAATAATCATCCAAATTAAACAAATTGTCCCCCTTCCTCTCCAGCAGAAATTAACCAGGTCACCCTCCAAACAAGTAGCTGGAGACTTTGTTTTGCCCTTGATTCTGCTTTCAAATTAACTTCTCCCAGAACCCTCACTAGAGAATTAATTAATGCGCACCAAGAGATCAATTCTATATCCAAACCTTCACCAGCAGGAGAACGTATATTGATCTCAATGATTAGAATTTCCACAAACATTGATGATTGCACTACCTTTTTTAATTATCAAATCCTGACAAAGAATAAGCTTAGTTCTGGTCCATTGTTTCCATCAGGATTCAACATATAATAGGTCTCTGAGTCTTTAGACCCCGCCACACGTTCAAAGAATGCCCGCATGTACGTTAATTCTCCATCTGCAGGCTGATCGGCTCCATCTCCTGTAGGTATTACACCAGCCCCCATAGAAACCACGTGCAAGATTTGCATCACATTCAAATCCTCGTCAGTTGGCTCCCTCTTGACCGCATAACCTGACTTTCTGCCATTACAAAACATTGTCCATATCGGTTCATCTTCAATCTTGGTCTTTTCATGTGGCTTCTTTTCACATTCCAAGGCAATCCTAACAAGTCCCACTCCCATATCTTGAAGGAGTTTTCCCGTGGGGATTGTGAGTTCAAGCAATAAAACAGGTAGGGATCCGGGGCTTTCTTGGATGGCAAGGTTTATCCTAGCTTTCCGGTGCCCAAATAGGGTTCCGGTCATGCGGGTCCCACCATGAACGTGCCCATCATGGAGGCGGTTTCCGTGGAGTGAGACAGGAATCTTGCATGCTGGAGCAATGATAGGGAATGACCGGAAAACAGCACGGACACGACGAAAGATCTTATTGTGCTTTGATGAACCTTTCTTGCTATTTGGTTGATGGAGGGAGATAGTAGGCCGGACCGGGGACATTGGGTTCACCTTTCCAGATGGAGTGGTTGGGGGTGATGGAAAGGTCGATGGTGACTGGGACCGAGTCTGTACCGGCTTGAGAGATGGTGGGATTGATGGTGGAGTTGCCATGGTGGAGATTTGTTACTCCTTGGCGGGCTTAATTTGGTAGGCTTAATTAGTGCTGGTGGTGCATATATAACAAGATTGAAGTTGAGGCATGCACGTTCAACTTCGTTCTTGTTTCTCATTATATTTCTTTAAAGGAGAATTGAAACATATATATTTCTCCAGGTTTTTTCTGCATTACAACTGATTTATGGTTAAGAATTAATTTCCAGTTCTGTATAATTACCCTAAAGATAGCTTGGTTATTGTAATTCTTGGATCGATCGACTACTGGCATGGTCCGGAGCTTTCTTGTAGCCATTAAAATAGGCAATTTTTTAGTACACTTCTGATAGCTAAACAGCTTGAAAACTAGCGTCTTTTGCCACCCAAAAAAGGATCAGCGTATATATGTATATATTAGTTTGTGATTTGAAATGATAATGTATTTGATTGAATGGTGAATTGGTAAAGTAAAATTTTATTATTATATGCTCCACCAAATATTATCTTTAATTCTACCCAAATTTTACTTATAATTCGCTTTTTAAATTATAGGTTGTGTTTGGTTAGTGTTTTAATATAGAAAAAATAATTATAGAAACAAGAAAAAAGTATTTAGTTAAAAATAAATTTGTATCAAAAACAGTTTTTCGGTGAATTTATATATTTTTAAAAATAAAAAATACATGAAAACATATTTTATCTATTTTTATTATCTTTATGTGTATTTTATATCTCAAGACAATAAACTAACACTATAAAAAATATACTCAAATCAAATGTACATCTTTATTTTTTTTAATTTATTATTTTTTTCATGAACCTATCCCTCGACCCTTTCCACTGGCAGCTATATACTGATCCATCTTGTAACAATGGTCAACAAGAAGTGCAATATAAAATGTTTTGTGAACTGGGCAGCAGTATCTTGAAGATTTTGCAGCTTATGCATATGTACTCAGCATATATCCTTGATTAATTTTTTGTTTATTAATTAATTAAGGATGTTTTGTATATTTGTTTTATTCATCTTGTGCAGGCGCAGACATGGAGAGCATGAAAAGGAGTGATTGGCATGAAAAGGAATGAACTGGTCATTATCCACAATGTCGCCATGGCAAATGCTGCGGTGCTCTCGTCAAATTAGACAGCTCTTAAGATGAGTTATTGGCCATAGTCGTTAAACTTGATTTAGCAAAGAAATGAAGATAAAAATTGGATTATAAATCATTAGAACAACTTGGATTAATTAAAAATATTTCTTAAAAAAATTAAAATCATCATATTATTTTAAAATAAATTATTAGATTTTTTACCGAGTTACCTTTTTCAAATTGCTATAAAACTTGGTTAGAACTAGATTTCGAATCTATTTGTTAGGCCGAGATTAATAAATTTACTTTCAAATTCTCATGGATTATATTATTTCTTTTCATTCGATCCAACGACTTGTATTTCTCGTTGAAAGAGCTCGATGAATTTTGGACAGCTCTGTTTTCTTATGTCTTGATCCAAGGGCTGATATTGTTTTTTTTTTTTTCTAATCTCGAGAGCAGAGCTACCACTTATCTTCAAGGGGCACCATTCTCCGCTTGCTGAATGCTCATATTCGAAGAGACAATTGCATTAAAGAATGGCCATTTGATTTAAGTCTTTGTGGCAGTACTAGAGAATATTTTATTAATATAATTTCTATCGTGGTTTTTTAAACAAACTTCTATTTAATAAGATTTTTTTATATGCTAACACCGTTAGAATTTAATAGTTTATTAATTGATTTTTTTATAAATGAAAAAATTATTAGAATAAAATATCCAAACATTCACATATTATGATTTATTTGGTTAACTATTGAGTTTTAACGATGTTTATAGATGGAGGGTTGTTATTAAATAAAAAAAATATTATATGGGAATAAAATATGATGTTATATTGATAGGAAAAATTCAATAAAATATTTTAATGGGGAGCGAACTATATCTAAAACCTGTTAAAGAATTGAATAGATACAAAAAATAAGAAGAAAGAAAAGTAAGGAATGAATAACTTAATCATGTGCTAATTATTGGGTTTAATTTTCTTTCTTAATTTGTCATCATTTTGATTTGAATAATGATCAATAAGGTTGAACAAAATCTACAATATGATCTCTCTCTAATCTTGATTAAATAATATTTTTAAAAATTAAATAATATATCGATTAATAATAAATTTTCATAGCCCTAATAATATTAATTTACAGAGATATAACTATATTTTTTCCATTATCGACGCATCATATTAAAGCCATCATAGAGTTAAAACACACATGATCAGATAAGTCACTAATTACCAGAGTGCTTGAAAATATTTATTTTCTAAGAACATTTCTATTTTTCCTCTCTTTTTTAAGTTATATAATTTGGCAAGTTGAGTAGAATATTAATTTCTAGCTGGTGTAGATGTCCTCACCGGGAAAAACAATATTTGTTTACTATATATGAATTGTCTTCGACGTTGAATCCTCAAGATACTCGAGATTGAGAAATGCATCGTGTACCCAAAGAGTTTATAACTTGTGTAGGTGTTGACGCTCTACTTAACAATTCATTAGAGTCACCATCACAATAAATAAATAAATAAATTGTGAAAATATATATAAAAAAAAAGAAGGAAAAAGCGTTTGAAATGCCTGTTGATTTTATAATTTTTTTCCCGAGGCAGGAAAAGAAATTAGGAGGATTCCGGCCGTCTATCAAGTAGACTTTTTGATCATGATGCTTGGCAGTCAACTTCAGAAGATTAGGTGAACATCTAGTGCGCAATGAATCTTACGCTCTTGTAAATTTCATAATATAGATTGATCCAGTCCATCATGTAAACAACAAATTTCTCTTACACGCACGCACGCACGCACAAAAGAAAAAAAAGAAGACAAAGATCTGGCTTTCACATGTCGTTTTACAGTTTTATTTTAATGAAACTTGTCGTTTTAATAAATTAAAAACAATGATTCGAGATTAAATCTAGCTTGTAAATCTTCAACTTATCGAGTCAATCTTCGGTGTTAAATAAAGTTTTATAATTTATATATATATATATATATATATATATATATATATATATATATATATATATATAGTTAGGATATTTATTTGAGGATAAACTAGAGTGTTGGGTGATTCAGAGTAGGGCTCACTTATTGTAGTTACAAGACACCTGGAATCTATAGCTAGCAAGCCTTACCCACTGGTCTCCCAGGAGTCCGACTCCTCCATGAGCATAGGATCCATGCCACCTGTTCGACCTCAATTCTTTACTAGTGTTTCGTTACTATTTTAGAAGATGAAGATAGAAAAGATAAGATAAGATAAGATAAGATAGAAAAAATAGATAAAATTATATTTTACAGTGATGTAAATAATAAAATAATTATTTTTTTATTTTATTTGGTTATTATAGGAAAAACATATAAAAATATAAAAAAGGTTTTTTTTACTGTTATCGTTAAACTTATATATTTTAAAAAAATAAATATTTTTTTTATATTAACCGTTAAAATTAATAATATTATAATAACTTTAGTTATAAAATTATGACTAATTTGATGAGCTAACCTAAAACATGAAGTCAGGACTTCTACCTAATCCGATTAAAATTAAAGTTCGTTTCAAGCATCTCGTGATAAAACACGGGTGAAAAACCTCTCAAATTTTTTTAAAAATAAATTTGTCAAAATAAAATTATTTTGAACCCATGACCTTTAATATTTTTACATCTTTATTTTTTTAATCAATGATATTATTCGCTGCATCATCTCCATTCTTTCTCCATGTCATGAAAGTAACTAAACGCTCCCAAGAGTTTTCTTTATATAGAGTTCATCAAATGAAAATGGAGATGCTGAAATTGACGTTTGAATGGCTTAGCACTACAATATTCCAGCAAAATCCTTGGCTTCCTTCAAATTGCAGCAATAAATCCAATGATAAATATATTAGTAAATTGCAACAACCGGAGAAATGAAGGGCCAATAAAGAAACTACATCATACACAAAGGTCTCAAAAGCAACACTATCAAATGGCACCCCTGAAGCCTGAAACAACAATAAAACCAAGAACCTCCTCAGTGTTGCTGAGCTCGAGTAGGGAAAAACATGGACATTTACACCACGGAGTATATTCAACGGATAAGTCAAAAGTTTCTGAACTGGTCTCTATATGCACCTACCAAAACTGAGCTGAGCTGATGCAGCGAGTTGTCCGACCCAGCATCTAACCATTCACACGAATGATATACAATCCTAGTATATACATATGAGTGGAACACCTCTAGAGAATTTTTCAAGCTTTTTCTATGGACACAACTACTTATTCAATGGACTGTCCCCTGAGTCCTCTTCCTGGTTCGACTTTTGAAAAACATTACAATATAGACACAAAATCTTCTCTCCAGGGTTTCTTCAGGTATGCTTGCCAGGATTTGCTCTTATCTATGGATATCCCCGACCTAGGATCGGAACCTCAGCATCATCTCGGAAAATTGGGTAGGAAGAGAGATCATGGCCTTCTGGCTGATCCAGGCTGCAATTTAGGGGTTTAGTTTCTCTGGAAATTCCTTGCTTGGAACTCGCTGATGCCGAGACATGAAAATCTTGTATATTTAGGTCCATCTTACTGAACATGAGGTTTGCAATGGCTCTGTCAATGCTGTTGGTCTCCATTTCGTTTGTTTTCTTTCCTCCAGACCTGAACATGAAGTTCACTTTTCATCAAGACAGCTCAATTGTCAAAGCCATAAATATAAAGGGCAGATGCCCTGAAGAAAATTGAACCCAATAGATGCTTGATCGCCCAAATGCCCACTAAAATGAGATAAGCATAATGAAAAAAATCAAGTGAGATGGGCATTGAAAAATTATAAGCACAGGGTAGATATTGTGCAAGTACCTGATTTCCTCATCTTCACTGGTACACGGTGTTTCCATGTAAAGATCTCCATTTTGGTTCCGTTTTACTATATGTTGCCTTGAATAGCTGGCTAAACGGTACAAGCCATCGCGAAAGCAAATTCTAGTCTTATCATTTAACTGAAAAAAATTCAAACATAAGAAAATAATTAGGATTTGATTTTTCTTGTTAAAAAACAGAGCTCTTAGGATGTTGTGCTATACCTTGGCCAGAACCATTTCTAGCTCATGTAGCGCAGATTGTTGAGATGTTTCGTCATCCACAGGTCCAACCATGCTATCATGCTCTGAAGGGACCGACACATTGACCAGCTGTGCCTGGAAAAAACATTACCATGATCAGTTGATCTTGTAAGTCTCATAGACTAAAAATTCTCATCCAATACCAATACCAGTAATGCAGGCAACATAATCTTAGAATATTCACTTGCCTCTACATTTCTCTACACACTCCGTGTTCCTCACAGGCCGTATGAGCATCATAGATGTATACAAAATGCAAAACGACCAACCAACATATAAGATCATTAATTTCTACTGACAAAGCATGAAGAAGAAACTATAAATGATGTGGGTGTTTGTAGTAGGTCAGGTCAGGTCTAAACCACAGGGCTGGAACCTAATCCCACGTACCTGTGGTTGTTTTGATGGATGTTTCGTCCAAATATGTCGATGATGGGTGCATGAAATAAGGCTCCCCACTGTGGATTTAGACGCACCCTATGTTCATGATACAACAAACAAAATTTCCCCAGAGAAATTTATTCCAGCAACAAGCAGAGCTGAATTCTCTGGGTTACCAAAGACAACAGAGTAAAAGAAGTCATTCTCCATGAGTGATTAAAGTGGATGTATTCATCAACAAGAAATGAAAGAACCTAGTCAGTGATATTATTGATATACGGGAAAGAAAAGGAAAAAAAGAAAAGAAAAGATGTATTTCTAAATCCAAATCAAGGAAGTCATACAACGCGAAGGGTTAAAGTGTGCATATGCATGTATACCTACGATAAACCCCAATCTTCATCCAAGTCACAAGTATAGGCAACAGAACTTGAAGCAAAAGCGCTAGGGTCTTTGATAGTTGAAGACTTTCCAAAGATTTAGTATAAGCCATGAATATTATTATGGGAAAATTATGAAAAAGACAAGGTCAATCATTGATTAAAAGTTAATAAAGAGATGGAAAATCTCACCTCTGCCGGTGCCCAATCCTTTTGCTCTGAGTTGCATGGATTAAAGTGTGAAGCAGCAACTTCATCTTTCTCCCAACTAGCTGATGGAGAAAACGCATGTGTTTTGAGATACTTTGAGCTTCCCATGCCACGTGCATCATTCAAAATACTTTGCAAATCTAAAATCTTGTCAGTCAAGCGATTATCAGCGGATATCATGGCACATTCTGCTTCAGGAGAAAAGCAAAACGAGCCGTGAAGATTTTCGTTCGTAGGTTGGTCTTCGAGTAAGGAACTGCAACGAATGGAAATGAGAACAGATGAGTACTGATTAACAAGGAAGCTTCACCGTTATAAACAACTACATGTAGGGAGATATTGGGCACCCCATGGATATTGAATGGCTCTATTATGTCACAGGTAGCGCTGCAGGTTCAAGAGATGCCATGTAATGAAGGTGGCACAAAGACAGGTGCCATCACCACAATAACTGGAGTAATCCACTTGTAGTAGCTATGAATTCTAACCATTTTGTCATGAAGGATAATAGTCTAACACGCAAGAATAAGGGAGCATTCTATTTCCATGGGGTGTCCGAGCATGCTGATAATCAATATGACAAGCTAAAGCACATCTGACACTACATGATTTCCTACTGCCATTAAATTTAGCCCAGAAGTTACGCTTGTACAAGAAAATTTCATCCAATTGTTCGATTCCTGCAAGATCATCAAGCTGGTAATCTGACTGGTCGCATGACAGGGCATTCTGGGGAAAGGAGTCCTCAGAAAATCCTCTACTTGTTCTTGAACCACTAGACTGATCTTCACCATTGTAGAAACTTTCAACCTCATTGCTCAAAATTTCACCATTGAATTTGAGTTCTTCCTCAGTCAATTTTGAATCCATAGGAAGACTTTGGTTAGAAAACTCATGACTTTCTGATGCATCCGTACACCATTTCGACCAACTCTCTGGTGATGGAAGCCTGTCATATACTTCTTGATCCTTGGGAACCTCAAAATCATCAATACAATCTTCAGAATACCATTCCATGTCTGCGGAGACAAAAGAAAATCCCTATTTAGCAAGAAACAATATCATAAAGATCAAGAAACATCTAGTAGATGCAGAAAAGCCAAGCAAAAACAATCCATATTTAATTCACAGGAAACACCTTATTCTATTACAAGTAGCTGAGGCAGCCAAGATCTTGAACAAGATGAAAATTGCCAAAAGCTTGATATATCATACAGCACAAGCCTGAATCTTTTTAACTTCATCACCAGTTAAATGGAGCTACAGGATCCACTTTAAAAGTATGGATAAACAAGTAAAGCTGCAATTGATGGTTTTGATTATTTCTCACCAACCAAAAAATAATCAAGCAGAACAACGCAAAGACCTCGAAAAATAATCATATATCCACCAACAAATTGAAGAGGCTAGCTTAAAGTTATTATACAAAAGAATTCAAGTTTCAAATCATGGAATAAGAACCATCTAAACACAATCAAACCGCAATCACACATATATTCATCATAACATATCATATCTCACAAGCCAAAGATTCAAACTTTAACACTACCTAAAACCCAGCAAAATACACACAATAAGCATCAACGAATAAAGAACAAAAAAGACCTTCTGGTGGGTGGGATTGATTAAGAGAATGGACAAGACCCCGTTGCTAATACAGAGAAATGAAGCAACCAAGATGACAAGAATTGCAGAGAACTGATAAAAAAGTTGCGAGCTTTGATGAAGGTTTTGTTACTCTGTAAGAAGTGCGATGCTATAGCTGTAAACTGGAGGCGGCCTTGGTTTCCTTTATAGTAATATAGTCGATTCTTGATAGGGTGGAGAGAAAGGGAGAGGCAGGTGTCAAAGTGGAACAACTAGTGCAGTGAGAGAAAGTGATTTGTGGCTAAGAATTGAGATCGAGATTAGTGGTTGACAACCTCCATCAAAATCTGCATCCCCATTGGTCCAGGTGCTAGAATCTGGACCCACAAAATTAGAATTCATGGCCCTGATTTTGCTTATGGTGCCCATGGAAGCCAAGCCAGCAAGCTCATGACTTTTTTTCCTAAACAAGTAGTATGTACCGACAATGGCGCACGTGGCTAATTTGGTCATTTTGCTGGACACGAGGGCTGTTCAAGGGGCCACGTATTACTTGTCTGCATATGGGGTGGCGAGATAACACACGACGGCAAGTAACGTTTGTTAGACTAACACGTGGCTTTCAGACAGGGAATCTAGGACAGTGTTGGTTGCCAGATCAAGGGCAAGCAAGGGAAGTAGCCAAAAAAGTAGCCCTTTGGTTTCCTTGGGGTTATACCGTATAGTTAAAGCTGCCTTTGCTACCCGTTTCAGCACAGGTAGATGAGAACCACGTAGTTTCTGCCGTTTACGGTGGAAAAATTGAGATATATTTTTGGACATGCTTGTCTACGGCGTGTTTGGTATATTGTTTGTTTTAATAGTATTTTTTACTTAAAATAATACTATTATATTTAAATTATTGAAAATTATGAAAAAAATATTAATGTAATATATTTTTAAATGAAATGCATTTTCACAACACTTCAAAAAACAATATATATATAATTGACATTACCAAATTGAGAGGTTATCGATCATTCCTGGATTGGGATTAAAAAGGGAGTTGGAGATTTATTTTCCATTTACATTGCCAAATTGTACTTTTATTTCATAGTTAATGATTTTATTTATATAAATTTAATAGTTTTCGTTAAATAATTCTAACAGAAGCATAATTGAAATATCTAAACAATTTAAAAATAAAATTGATTTAGAATTTAAAATTGATACCACCCTCCCAATAATTTGAGGATATACATGATATTTTTCTTTTATATTAATTCTGGTTTTCCATACTTACTCGGTATAAATTCTAACTCCATCCATCTCGCAAGGACGGGGGGGGGGGGGGGGGGGGGGGGGGGGGAATCTTATTCGTCGAGAAATATTGCTGTGCTTGTAAAAATAAAAGAAGAGGAAGCGTGGCAGTTTAATTCTTTTTATATTACTTTAGCATTATTGTACAGAGTATTTTTTTTAAAATATATCAAAATAATTTTTTAGTTTTTGACATTGGCATATTAAAATCATTAAAAAAACAATAAAAATATAAATTTTATATTTTTTAAGTGAAATATATTTTAAAACGTGTTAAAAAACAAAAACTCTGGCACCTACTGCTTAACTTTTTGATCCGGGAGGTTTTGGAGAGCGTTTCAACCGGAGTTTTGTCAAATTTTGAATTTTTATTTTTGTTTTAAATTAATATTTTAGTATTTTTTATTATTTTAATATAGTAATATCAAAAACAAATTTTAAAAAATATTTTCTAAGTATATTTCCAAACAATAAAATCATTTAAGAAAACAAATAACCATCATCACCATTAGCGTATAAGATCCCCGCCTAATTTAATCAGCTGCGAGTTGTAAAATCAAGATCAGCATCCAGCTTTTGCAGCCAAGAGAGAAAAAAACAATATCGACAGAATCATCTCCAATCCCTACGGTGGAAGAATTCAAAGGCTTTAAAAAAGTGACAGTGATTGATTTGTCTTTATCTAGAAATTAAAACCATATCCCAGATATGGAGAGAAAAACACAGAGATGAGCATCACGTCCTCTTCCTTGCTGAGGTAGGGGTGTTTGCTTCCTTTTTTAGGGAACGTCTCAGGACACTTTTTTCTTCCTTATCAGGCAATGTTTGGCAGCACGGGGAGCCCTTTTTTTAACGTGTTTTAAAAATGTATTTTATTAGTAAAATATTAAATCAATTGTTTTTTATAGTTTTAATATAAAAAATCAAATAATTATCCTGACGTGTTATCAGACAAAAAAATACCTAACACTACATTACAAATACACAATAAATGTTACACGGTAGAAAAAAAATATGAAGATGGCGACAATAAAAACAAGGGTAGGTCTTCCTCTCTCTCTTTTTTTTTTTTATAAAAGTATAAAAAACTTATTTTAAAACTATTATAAAGAGATTTTCTGTGTTTTGTTTTGTTTTTTTAATTAATGTAGTTATCTGGTCTAGTTTGTGTATTTTGATTATTTTCACAGGTCTTAAAGTTAACGACTATATAAGTTTCTAATGACCATTATATTAGCAACGACGTAACTTAAACCTGAAACAACAAAAAAAATAAACTATTTGGTCTCAAGTTTTTACCACTAAATATTTACTAGATAATTATATTTTTTATATATATTTATCATGTTGGTTTTAAAACTCTGACCAGACATGAGCTTAAAGTCCACTTCAAACAAGGAAAAAATATAAAAATTCATGGATGGTTGTGTTGATTTTACTTGCCTTCTTTTGTCCTTGATGCGAAAACGGAGGCAATTTTGAGGCAGACAAATCATCGTAAACTGTGAGCTGGACTTGCGTGATAATCTCTCAATCAAGCTCTTATTTCTTGAACCCACTTTAAATTTAAGTTTATTTTTTCCGGTAAATTTAAAAACATAATATTCAAACTTTCAGGGGAGAAAGACAAAAGTACTTTTAATCCTGTCACCAAAACACATATAAGTACTTTACATCTGTATTATAAGAATCTTATCACCTAATATTAATTTATATATATATATATATATATATATATATATATATATATATATATCATTCAGTTAGTACCTTAAAATACAAAAGATTAAAAAATAATGAAAAAATAGTTTCAAAAAATTCTTTTAACCTAATAGTTTAAGCTGCTAAGTAAAATTCTAAAATATAATTTATATTATTCTTTAATACACCCCTTCAAGTAAAAGTTCTTTGACTTGAAATTTGTACAAACCCATATTATTCGTGCTTAATTTTTATCAAATAAATGAAGACTGTGAAATTTAAACTTGTAATCATTTAATTATTAAGGTTTCAATACCATGTAAAAGAACCATCTCAACCCACTAGTTTAAGCTGTTAGTTAAAGTCTCTGATTTATATTATTCTCTAATAAACTCTAACAAATAAACTTGTTTGCTTGAAAAAAATAAACAGTAATACAGAATAAATTTGCTTTCATGATATTTTTTAGACGAATCTCTATTTTCTTAAAATAAAAAGTAGGAGATATATTCTCTCTGTATCCATTATCCTCAATTTTTGTTTTGTTTTGAAACAATAACTAAGCACTATGAAGTCTATGATTATAAAATTAAATATAAATTAAAAAGAACAAGTCTTCGAGGGCCTGCATAATCTATTGGGCCGAATAACAGTCCATTTCTTAAGGCCTTCAGGCTTCACTAAACCCATATCGGGCCCATAGATGGATCTCTACACTGAACCCAAAGTTAGCACACCACAACAACGACAATACATTAATCGAGACAAAGTGAGGGGAAAAAAAAATTTCACCAGAATCTTCAAAGGTCGAGTCTTCCAGAGAAGCAAAGGACCTGGAATTTCTTTTCCCGCGGCAAAATAATTTTCTTCGAGAAACAAACTGGCTGGTACCTGCTTATGTCTTTTATTTCATGATCATCTAACTCTAGGGCAGCTATATTTTCCTGGGTTTGAGTTACTTTTATTGTATTAATGGTCTTTAAAACTTAAAAAGTGGTGGGGTTTCTTGTTTTTTGAAAACAAAATAAACCCACTTCTCGTTCTTGCTTTGTGTCATTATGGTTAGCAAGATACTAACTTTATGAGTTATTATTAATGGGTTTTAGTTGGTTTTGATATTCCATTGCAGGTTGAGTTTGTTTAGTGATCTGTTGAAGATGTTTAAAAACACGTTTCAGTCTGGATTTTTGTCGATCCTATACAGTCTTGGGTATGTTGTAGATTTTGGTTTTAAGCATTTTGTTGTTATATGTCTGATTGGCTGTTGGATTTGTGGATATGGATATTGATGTTATGTATTGATTCTCTGTGTTGATTGGATTTTTGTAGGAGCAAACCTTTGCAGATATGGGATAAAGAAGGTGAGTTGCAGGATTTATTGGTGATAGTGTCGTGAATTTCTCTTATTTAGCTACTTTTGATTTGGTTTTAGTACAAGATAGAGCTCATTTAGCAATTTTGCTTTCTTTGTTCTGGAAGGTCATCACTTATAGCTCGTTCTACTGTTTGAAATTATAAGTGATCTTTGCTTCTGATATGGACCCTGAAAGACTATGGTTGTTTATTGTATATATAAATTATCGTACCAAAGCCTGGAACAAATATATATTCTCTGTTGCTTTATATTCCAGGGGCAAGCTGGGGTATATATTATGGTAGCGGGAGACATTTCTTTATAGCAACTCTTCTGAGATTTTTCTTCTTATGCTGGGGATATGTTACAAATCACTGGCAATCTTATTTCTCAATCCACTGATAGATTTTTTTTTTTTTTTGTTGAAAATGCATATGACTGATGTCAATATGTATAGGAGGCATATATACCTTTTATTTTCTGTGAGGCACCACAATGCATACAGGTGATGTCAAAAGGATATGAGGCATGTTTAGGTTGTGCTCCGACTACAAGTATGAGGGGTTATATATGCATGATATATCTCTTGTTTTTTTCCCATTTCGGTCTTTTATGTATAACTTAAACCGTAATACTGTGAAGAATGAGATGCGATTATGAAACCACAAGTCGCTAAATGAGTGGGCTTCTTAAATCCTGTTGATATTTTTAAGTAACATTTATGATATTGAGAAGCAAATGTTGAAAGAGACGATGTTGAAATCTGTATTCAACATGGCTATTGGAGATAATTATTGAAAACTTTCTTGAATTCTCAGTTCAATCTGTTAGCGAGCATCTTAGAATTGCTGAAAATGTCCGATGGTGTTTTTGCAAGCATAGTTGCTCTCACTATGAAGCAATTCTAGTTACCACTTCAAATTCCATGTGATAGATGCAAACATTATGTATTCATTTAAATGGTGTGGTTGTTATTGTGAAATTGATTTCTTCATTTAATGTGATGACAGCATTACAGTTTAGTTATCCAGAATTGAGTGTGCTGGCTCTAACTTCTTTTTTGAGTCTTTAACAGTTTCCAATGGCCATATAAAACGACTGCATGATGAAGACATACAATCCAATGTGCTTGAAATTGTTGGATCGAATATCCAGTCCACATATATCACATGTCCTGCAGACCCTGGAGCGACTCTTGGTATAAAACTTCCATTTTTGGTTATGATTGTGAAGAATGTGAAGAAATATTTCACATTTGAGATTCAGGTGCTGGATGATAAGAATGTCAGGCGGCGCTTCCGGGCTTCCAACTTTCAAGTGTGTAAGTTTGCCCTTAGTTGTGATGTTTGTCATTTTCCTGACCTCTTTTCTTATTTTCTTGTTTCTTTTCCCAGAGAAGTTGTGGGTTATGTATTACAGGTCTATTTAGTTCGTTGTTATGATAAAAGAAACTACATATTGAATTTTTCATCAAGTCAAAGGAATAATAAGGAAATTTGATCCGAATTCAAAAACCTACTGCTTGTTATATGAGCTGCTGGCATTGTGGGGTTTATAAATATGACTGCTAGATCTTGCACTTGACCATGTGGCTACAGTTTCAGAGTCTAATAAATCATTGAACTGGTGAAGGAATTGTGTAGCTGTGTGTCTGGATGAGTGGTTCACTTTTCGAGAGAGAGATGGGGTGTGGTGGGGGTCTTTCTCTGTTACAGATTTTAGTTTTCTAGAGGAAATTATTGGTCTTACAAGTTGGTATCAGAGTGATGCCAAGCTCAGGGTTAAGTCGAAATTGACAATCAATTCAGCTGTCATAAGATGGTTGGATGATTAATGGAAAACTGGATAGCGACTATTAAAATTTCAAATTGTACATTTTAAGTTTTCATGTAAGATTGTTGTTTGAGTTGAAATATTTTGAAAAGGTATGCTTGCTTTAGGGTAAATTGATGTAGTTTGATAGTCCTTGTACCTCAAGTGGTTTGATTTTTGGATCGGACACGCAAGCTTATTGATGCACAGTACCTTTTTTTTGTAATGAATTATAGACATTAAATTTGATATGATTCTATGAATCTTGCAGACTGTCACTAGGGTGAAACCATACATCTGCACCATGCCACTGAAGTTGGATGAAGGCTGGAATCAAATCCAATTGAATCTCGCTGATTTTACTAGGAGGGCGTATGGAACCAACTATGTTGAGACTCTAAGAGTTCAGGTTCATGCAAACTGCCGTCTGAGAAGGATATATTTCTCTGATCGCCTATACTCAGAAGAGGAACTTCCACCAGAATTTAAACTCTACCTTCCAGTACAGCAGGTAAGGATACCATGCACCGCACCCCTAGTGCTAGCTTCAAGCTGGCTTCTCTATCTTGGTGTTTGCTTCTCATTTTTCATTTGATATATTAATTGCAGAAAGCATGAGAAGGTCGTGGCTTTGGAATTACTGCTGCTCAATGAGGATTTCTTGATCCTTTGTCATTCTTCATCATCCAATCAGTTTTATCAATTTTTTTTTTTTGCTTTGTTATAAAACTAGTGGAAAGCTACCAGAACGTTAGAACATATTTGCCAGGTGATCTGTGACATTTAAGTGGCTTGGCTTGGCTTGGCTAGGCGAGCTTTTGATTTTCTGCTCTCTGTTTTATCTGTACAATTTGGAGATTGTAATGGCTTAAAGTAGTGTGCTAGAACAGAAGATATTTTCACTCTTTAGGTCAACATTTGTTTATCTTTAGCAGCTTCTCATCTTTAGCGCTAGAATACGAATGTTACGAGTGAGGTGCAATCAAAGTTATGAAACTCAGCTAGCGAAGCAAGGGTTAGGCCCGATTGAGTGTGGTTAACTTGGATCAATTTATTTTATTTGAAAAAAAAACTCAAACAATGTGGTTTTGAAAAAAAACAAAAAAAAACTGGTATCATTTAGATTTCAGATCAACTCACTAAAACCCATCAATGCTGTGCTGATAAACAATAATGTCCTCCATTTAGAAAGTTTGTGAAGTGAAAAAAGAAAGGCGAAATGGAAGTTACCTCCACAGGCTTCAAAAACATTAATATTTGATTAATTCACTGGGAAAATATAAAATTAAAAGAAAAAAAATCAAACGAGAGGACTCGGCATTTTTCGACGTCTCATATAAAATTTATAATATAACTAATCCCATCCTTCTCATTTCCAGAAAGAAAAGGAAGCTCAAGAGGAATAAAAGAGAGCTGTGGCATACGGGTAGGCAATAGAGGGTAATGATCTAACATTAATAAAATGCCCACTGTATTTTAATCGAAGTCTAGTGATACATTCTTTTGCACAAGCAACTTAGACGCCCAGCATCAGGGGTATGAAAAGTGGTTCCAAAATCAGCCAACTGCTTCTAAATCTACCTCCGCATCAGTCTCTCCGTCTATCATCCCTGCCTCTGCTTCAGCGTCTGCTTCTATGTGGCCTGCCTCTTGACCACCATCTGTGTCGGGGCTCTGCTTTTGATGTTCATCTGGTGTAGGAGTGCTGCTCTGTGAAATATTGCTGGTCGTGGCCATGGCATCAGAGTCCATTGGTGTAACAGAGGCTTCAAGATCAGTTCTGATTCCTTCACCATCAATCTCGCTTGCAGGTGTTGCAATCTAGCAAAACACATTTACTTGAGACCAGAAAACAATGTCCTAGAGCATCTGTAAAGATTACCAATCTATAAAGCACCTAGCATCCTAATACACCAAATCTCAAGAGTTGACATCGATTGGTCATCTTTTACATCATGAACATCTCAGGGTTTGATCAATAACTCTTAAACTGCAAATTCAAAAAACAATTGATGAGTGAGACTGCCAGTATCTTTCTGCATAAATTGGACCTTCTACTGTCCTGGCTGTTGCAAAAACCTCATCTCGTTTGCACCAAGAATAGGCTAAGTAGCAGAACTTCATTTAGATTTCCTTGCGAGATGAAACATCTACTGTAATAGTAAGCATATTAAAAATTACAACAGTCAACCCATTTCTGTCAATCTCCACATGTTCGATGTCCATGGTAATTTATGAAAGAATCGTATTTTTAATCAGATGAAAAATAGCGAGCTGGTCCAGTTTCCAGAAAGTCAGCCTATTGACGTTAACTAGAAATCTGTCTGCAAATTTTTACATGGACAAACACTCAAGCTTCAAGCAGTTAAAAAATCTATTCAGAACCCCAACAAATAATTAAAATTAATTCTCTTCAAATAATAACAGGAACAAAAAATCCCCTTTTATTTCTAATAAGGGCAACAGGTTCAAATAAATCATTAGAAATTCAAATAACCACATGGAACTAGAAAGCTTATGTTAAGACAGATACCTGATTATCTTCCACTTGATGTGAAGCACCCTTTGGCTCATCCTTTTTGGCACGTTTAGACCTGTCATTGGGTTTAGCTTGGTGTTTGGACCGGACATCTGGTGGCAATAGTTCTAAAGGAACAACTCCTTCAATACCATGGTCAGTAAACTGCAACAAAATCCCCATAGATTCTGTTAGCCAACAGATATCATGAAAAAAAAAATTATGAATATATTGGCTGTAATCATACTCGAGAGAAACCATCCAAATCCTGCCTAGCAGAGACACGGAGACCTTTCCAGCAATAAACCTGGGAAAACAGAGGTAATTATAACTTTTGCAGCCAGCAATCCACATGACTTATCATAACAATACAACTTGCAGCAACAAAGCTCACCTTCAAACAAAGCTAAAATGAGGAGTCACCTGTGTGCTTATTGACTAGGAGATCACATTAAGTTCATACTTTGACACAGCATTCAACCCATCACAACTTTGCGCGAATATAAGAATTTGGGGTCATTCATTACTTATCCTATCATCCCAGTCCCTATCTCAAGAAATAGAGATCATATGATTCATTAATGTGGTTTGCCTTTAATATCTGGGGAGCCACATGCAGCTCTACTCACCATAAAACTAAGAGCAGATGTAGATGATCCAATGTTCATGCAGAATCCATGCAAAACCATGTGAATGTCCTAACTATTATTAAAGCTCGATGATTGATACAAATAAAACAGTTCACTTCATTAGATTATTGGAACATTTATACTTGAGTCCATGTATTCACTTATTAACTTTAATGAGGAACTAAAAGACATGTTAGTCACAAGAACATGCGTGTTTGCATATCCTGATAGTCAGGTGCAACAAACCAGACACTGATCATAATATCACCCATTAGATCTACAAAATTGTCCTTAGTACCATGGGAAAATGTCCCTCCAAGATCTGAATTATCTAACCATAATCAGATTAGGTTCAAGCAATACATTGCAATGCTTTAATACAAGACATACCTCTTTTTCCCCCTGTTTTTTAATCCATGATACACCTCTCTAGCTACCCATTATTTTCTTCTAGTTTCGGTGGTCAATATTCCTCGAAGAACATCCCTCTAACATCCTGATACCCTTATTTATATCCATTATGCAATTTATGTTCGTGTTTTTCATGTTCCCAAACATTTATAGAATAGTGTGTTTTTGAAGTGTTTCCAAAATTCTAAACTTACACATCGATTACCTTATCTTCAACAAATATAATCTTTTAGCCCCAACAACAATATATTCCAGAATCAATTACCACATTAGAAATGATATCAGATAGTAATATCTAATATTATTACTTGTAGTTAACTGAAATGGTAGAAAAGTAAATGATTCAATAGCACCATAACCATGGAATATAAAGTCATGTTTTAACCAAAAATGAAATGTGATGTTTGAATATCAATTTTAAGAACTAAAACTTACCCGGTTATTCTTGTGGTGATAATCAGCTTCTATGCTAGCTGATGGATCCATCTATAAATTCAGTAAATAAAGGAACTTATTCAGATAGCTAACACATCAAGATAAGTACCAAAAAAAAAAAAACAAATATAAAGAAATTTATTTGACTTGGACGAGCATATTAGGGTGGGTGCTTACATCTTCTGCCAATGGTTTCCAGTAATCTGTGATGGCAGGAGTTCGAACACGTTGAGGATCAGTCAAGGCATTCTGGACATGTAAATAAAATCATTCGTACTAACTTGATGAGCTAGAAGTATTAAACTAACACGACATGAAACAACTTCACAAATGAACAACAGGAAAGAAAAACCATAGATTGCTTGGGCTATCACACTATTATGAGCTTCTTTTGGCATTTTGACTACATATATCATTATAATTTAAGTTACCATGCCTCAAAGATGCCATGAATAAAAATATTCAGCAATGCAAAATAACATGAACACAAAGTAAATAAAATCATTCGTACTAACTTGATGAGCTAGAAGTATTAAACTAACACGACATGAAACAACTTCACAAATGAACAACAGGAAAGAAAAACCATAGATTGCTTGGGCTATCACACTATTATGAGCTTCTTTTGGCATTTTGACTACATATATCATTATAATTTAAGTTACCATGCCTCAAAGATGCCATGAATAAAAATATTCAGCAATGCAAAATAACATGAACACAAAGTAATAAGATTTGCTGTTGAATGAAAAATGAAAAGACAAGGAGAATATGACTAGTATGCATATTGTAATCATCAACTCAATTGGTGAATTAGACCAACCGGATTCTGATCTGCCCACTTCCACAATTGTGAGAGCTCTTTATTTCCTAGCCTCCACCTTGGCCTACTGGGGATTAAGAAGAGAACACATATTTCAGAAGAATAGATGAAAACTTTAAACAGAAATGTGAAATAGACATCAGAGGTAAAAATGTATGCAAAAAATATATATAAAAAAAAGATTACAAAAAGATGCCTAAATATGATTTGCAGATAATGAGTTGGAGGGCCATCGATGTAATTGATTCAGTTGCAAGGATCAATGTAATTGACCATGAATAGTTTTCCATTAATTTTCTTGGTCAAAAGACAAACTTTTGGCTGAGATTATTAGGCATTTAAAAACCATATCTTCCATATTTTTTTTCAAAAAGGACACTGTAGTCTGCAAAAGAAAGCTGGGTGTAAATAAGAAAGTGGGATAGAGGTGTTTTCAACTTCATCATCTACACAAAACTTCAATGTAGACCACTAACTTTCATATTGAACCACATACCAGAGCTTGTGAAATCATATTAGCTTTCAAAGCTATAAGCTTCAGCAACTTATTTCACTATTGATGCAAACGTGGTTTTATGAACTATTATCTGTATCCAGTAAAAAAGAACCCATTATATATAACCACTGAATATTCTGGCAGCAAAATCAAATCAAGTGATGCTATCCTACTATCTCCCTCAAAGCACATATTCCTAAAGGGTATAGTGTCATGAATGTAAGCATGAAAGGAAAACATTAAGCAATCAACTTGCATACCGTTTTTTACCTCCGTCTTGGACTGTCTTGTTCTCTATTGGCTGCTTTTCAAATGGAGGGCAACCATCACGTTTCCACCACAGCTAAAAGCATGAAAACTGGGAACTTATGATTCTATAATAAGGTCATCTCATGACACAGGCTATAGACATGCATATCTACTATCAATAGAGAGAGAGGGCAAGCATATTCTTACCCAATTCTTTTCACGTTCTAGAATATGCTCAACCTTGTGAAGAAAATCTTTTCCTTTAGGTGGAGTCATTTCAAGCAACTTCTTTACATGCTCCTCGCGAGATTTTATTTCTTCTTTCTATAGTAAAGAGAAAGTATACTGTCATAGCAAATCATGTCAGTATATCCATCACATATATGCATAATTCACACGTCAACAAGAATATATAATCCAAGTCAAGCAGACAAGAATACGAATGAAATAATATTGTACAGGAGGGATGGTGTTCTTGAAGGCAGTTTCTTTTTTCCCAAAGGGGAAATGGATGCTCTTACAGTCAGGCTGCAGACCAATGAGATTGTCACAATAAGATTGTTACGGTCACACCAATCATTCTTTTTATTTGGTCCTGAATGTCCAAGCAATGCATTTGGAGGAGATGTGTGTTTTTTATGCAGATTTCAATCTATCAAAGTGCATAATGGACGTAAAGAAACACACAAGCAGGAATTTAACGCTGATAATATCCTTTTGCTTCTCTAAGAAAAGGTTGAAAGAAAGACCTTCACATTTCACCTTAAGTCTCCCTAACTGCCTGTTTTATCAATATAGTAGGCTAGTACACAAATGTTGCAATACCTTCGCACATCTAGATTGTGCCATGTGTAAAATCTTCAAACTTCACAAAAGTAAAGGTAAAGAATAACTAGATACTTTCCGCAATTTCATCCTCGCCCACCAGTTCAAACATTTGCCATGAGAAAAGTAACACATGCGTGAGGTCTCAATATTTCAATTTTTTCAGATGTTGATGCTAGAAATCTCAAGAGAATTTCATGAAATACAGCATCAAATTCATTGCTTTCAGAATGTTCTGGCAACAATATATTCAGAAACATGAGCATATATCAGAACTCCAATGATGAAAAGAAATAGTAGGTGTGCACAAGCATGAATCAATTTTGCATGTGTGAGCCTCAAGTGTCCAATCCATCTGCAAGTGTGCAAATAATTTGCAGATTGTAATATAACTTACAAAATCAATAATGGAACAGCACTAACCATGCTTTCAGATGTTAAATCTTTGTCATTCTTTCCTGGAGCCTGCAAAAAAATCCATAGAGTCAATCAATTATGACAGACCAAAAGAGGTGTAGAACAAGAAGACAAACAAAATAAATAAAGAAATGAGAAGCACACAAAAGGCTTTAATTTGAAAATTCAGCAATCATTACCTTAAGGTAGTCAAACAGTATCAGACACTGCACAAGAACATGGCGTCGAAAACTTGGATCTTTTAACTGGAAAATTTAAAAACAAAAAAATTTATAAGCTAAACATTAGATCAAGATGTTCTTCCTATATTGTTCAACAACAGTTTCAAACACCAGTCACCTCTAAACCCATCAGTTTACTGCTTGTGAGATACTTTATGTTAAATGATGCCGCCTCTTCCTCCAAATTGTTAGCACTTCCTTCTTCCTCACTCAAAGGCTGAGCTTCAAAGGCATTCAAGATGACCTATATATCTCAATTTTTTTTTAAATGTCATTATAATGATAACATAGAAGTACAGCAAATACTTGGTAGAATAAAATACAAAGAAAACTTTAATTCAATATCCAGTAAAAAGATATAAAACTCATTTAATACAAAGATAAATGTTCACCATCAAACTCAATGAGAATTTTTGCCACTTGATTGGAGAAAGAGTAAGGGAAGGGTCACAAAAGTACTCCTGAAAAAGCAAGCAAACAAGTTTGTCAGAGTATTTACAGCAAGTAGCTGCAAAACAGAAGAAAACATCCCTTAGAAAGTTAAGAGAAAGTATACTCTAGGCAGCAACTCTCAAACTAAACCAAAATACTGAACAATTCCACTATCAAAGTCCTACAGATAACATAGAATAAGTGATCCTCTTACGGGCACCAAAATCCTAATAGTGCTAAGCAAGAGAAGAAAAAGAAAGCCAAAATAAGAAAAGCAAAACAGACATAGTAGAGAACTCCTAATTAATTTCCTAGTTTCCTCAATATACCATGTCTTTAATAGTATTGTAAGAAAATTCTTAAATAGATTAGGTTTATAAGAAAAACTAAGATATACAGAATATAAAGTCAAATTAAAATAATTTGAAGTAATCTTTTTTCCTTGCATCTTTTATTTCTTTCACCATAAGAAGATGGAACTAAATGCATGATTGTGTTTCCTCTTTGAATCGATTACCATGGATATGTAGTTTCTCACGTAACTAACCCCAGGTTAGTTAAGAGAGAATTTTTGTCAGAGTATGATAAGCACATGTTTGGGTAAAGAGAATGGAATCCTTATCTAAACTAACAGTGATTGTAGAGGCAAGGTTTACCTGCAAACTCCACATGGTTTTATAGAAGTTGAAGTCAAGAGAAATGGCTGAAAAGAAGCGACAAAGATCAGCACATACAACCCTGCAATAAAGTTAAGTGGTACTAGACAAGTCAATACAAAGTTTACTGAAGTTTTCTGTAGCTAAGACGAACCAGCTGGTTGCTCTTTCTCATATTTAGTCTCATTTGATGTGTTGAAAACTCCTTTAATGTTTACAGCTGCAGCCATTAAGCAAAACAAAGTGACATATTAATCCAATGACAGCACTCGCTGTCGAAATACAAGAGCTGAAAATAAATACATACCTGAGCGTTCAGATAGTGGAAAAAAGTGTGCTAGAAACATCAGAATTCGTCCGCAAAACACGACATCATTTGCCTATAAAGTTAAAATATTAGAACCAATGGTTAAGGAAACAGGAGGTAGTAGCCCCTCATATGTTGGAACCGAAGGTTAAGGAAAAAAATAAACAGTAGGGAGTAGCCCCTGTCAAATTTTCCTTTATTTTGGAAACAAAAGAAAAGAGAAGAGGAGAAGGGAAAGCAATTAAAAGGAGTTATAACTGTATTATTGTACTTCAAACAAAAGCAAATCTGACTTTGTTGTTCTGATTGCCGCAGATGAGCACTCTTACATTTTATTCATTATAAAATCACAATCTACAAAGATCATTGAATGCCAAAGATAAAGAACTAATTAACTAAATCAAGAGCTATATCCACATTCAGCATTACCCAGAAATCACTGTTAGACAGATTCTTCCTAACAAGAGAAAGAGGAGACAAGTCATAGGTCTTCATTCAAGACTCATAACATTCCATCATAATAAAGAACTTTTACTCGCTAATGTGAAATAGTCAAGACAAAGCAAATACAAATTCTTTTGTTGACACAGGTTAGAATACAAGAAGTTATGCTTATGTATGTACCACATATATCAATACATTAAACTACCTTTGAAAGGCGTCGGAGAAGTTGATTACATGTTCTCAACATCACAAGTTTTCCACGAGCAAAAAGTTCTTGCTGTATGAAATGCATTCATCAAAATAAACACAGTGGTTAGTTGCAATTGAATATGCAGGACTGGTGTTGGAGAGGCTAATCAAAATCATGAACATGGATAAAAATATAAACAAAAACTTGGAACAACCTGAAGGCATGTACCTTTCCAAGTATATCTTGCTTACTCTCTATGTAACCAAAAATATCCTTGCAATTTCTCATTGTAGACATTTCTGTCAAATCTTCCAACAACTGGAATATCATACCACCCTCAACAAAATCTCTCTCACAGAGATACAGAACAACATCTGGTAGCCCAAAAAGAAGTTAAAAATTTGAAAAGCAATGATAAAATAATAAGATATATGCAAAAAATAAACTTGGTGCTGCCAAAAGATCCAGCAAAAAGTAATGAAACAGCTACATCATTGGTTCAAGCCCTATTCAAATCCACCAGAAGAAGTCCTTGAGATTGATGTTATAATATAAAATCATAAATAAGAAGAATAAGACATCGCCAAGCATGCTAATTGGTCACTCGCTACAAAAATATCAGTTAGAAAATTCCAACAACTTCTAGGAGTCTTGTCGAGTCTTGTCCCAGAGAAAGAACAGTTTGCTAAAGAGGGGTTTTCAACAGTATTTATACTTCTGGAATCTATAGCTCTTCCATCAACCCCTCAACAATCCGTGCAATAATTAGAGCACTGCATGACACAAGCAAATTTAACTCAAAGTTGAAATGAGCATCACAAAGATGACAGTTCCAAGGATTTGCGGAACTCTTTCAAGCTCCATCCACCAGAACCTAGTGCGTTGGAGCACTTTAGGTCTAGTTTTGTCTGAACAAATTACATTTTAAAATCATTAAATTTCTGTAAAGAAAAGGCAAAAAAATGTCCGTGAACCACCACTTCTATAGTTTCACACATTTGTATATTGTGTCAATAAGTGTTAAAATACAGTCTACTCTTGTTTGGTTTAGCTGTTTAAAAATAAACCAAGATGAAACACAAAATTTGTAATCCATCTGGACATTAATCAATTTTTGCCGTAGACCCAATTCACAATTTATCGCAAGCCTATGTGGAAAAGAACTGATAAAAGTAAATAGCCTCTTGCAAAACTAAGCAATTCTATTTTGCATGGATTCTCTCAATCATAAAAACCAGATGAAGCCAACAAAATAAACCAGCTCTCACAGAACCAATTTGCAGGTCCTATTTTATGTAACATTCTGCATCTATAGGGGAATGCTTAAATCAAACCAACTCAAAAATATTTTTCACTAGTCACTAATGAAAAAATTAAAACCAAAAGAAGAAATCAAATTATATCACTTTTTATTTATTTAATCTTGTAGAACACTTCATCACAATTTAACACAACTTAATTCAGAATCCTGGGCACGAGCACAGGAACTAAATAACAATTACAAGCATGTACCTAGCAGACGAGGAATTTGACCCTGTGAGTCTTCACCATCATCAATGGACTTCCCATACAACATTATTTCCTCCCTCGACTGCGCAGAAGATGACTGCATAAAAAACAAATGTAAAATCTCTCAGCTCACACAAAATGAACAAGAAAAGAAAATCCACAATTATCCATATTAACTATAAATAAAATGCTACTTCAATATGCACCACAAAAAAAAAAAAAAAAACAAAAAAACATACCACGAGCTCCTGAAGCAATGTCCGGAGCATATTTTCCAACAATTGATTCTCATCTTGCACTAATTTAGTTTGCTTCTGTGATCATCATTCAATTATACAGCAGCAAATCAGCAAGCACTCCATGCGCAAAAAAAATTGAATGAAGAAAAAAAATTAATCACCTGAGGTTTAATAAATTCTTGAACAGTCTGGAGAGCAAAAGATTCAATTGGACCAGACTGCAATATAGCCCTCCTGAATTCTTCCTGAAAAAAAAAACCAACATAAATAAATTATTATTCAAATAAAAAGTAAAAATGAAATGGAAGCATGTAATTTATTAAGAATCACCAGATATGCAAACAAAAAAAAATAATACCTGTAATTAAAAATAACACCAAAAATAAAAATTAGGTTAGCAATTAATCTCTATTTGACCATTTAAATTGCGATAAATAGGTGATTAAATTAAAAAAGAAAAAACCAAATGTGCAAATAAAACCTCAAAAATCCGAAAATGAAAACCTGTGACTAAAATTAACAGCTAAAATCACAATTAGGTTAGCAATTATTCTCTACTTGACCATTTAAATTGCAATAAATGGACGATTAAAATTCAAAAAATTATTAAGCTGAAACCCTAACAAAAATTTCGAAAACTTCACCGGAACAGCAAAAATTAAAACTGTAGAAAATTAAGCTGCAGGGGAAAAAAAAGGAATCGTTACCATGTTGAAGAATTTAACTACACTGCAAGCCTAAAACTCACGACCCGCACTGTACTTGTTAGTACTGTTAAGTGATTATGGTGCGGTTAGCGCAGTTGAAGGAAAGAGAGGGAAGCAAGCAAGCTGTGTAAAGGGAGCTGCAGCCCGAGAGCAAAGAAGATGGAATTCTCCTGATTTTTTTTAACAAAAAAGTTCGTAGAAAGAGAGGCATGCACGTAACTAGAGGTTTTCGAGCATGGGCTTGTAAATGTCCTCTAAGCCCGGCCCGTGTTTTTGTACTTACCCGTTAAGCATAGTTTGCAAGATCGATAAGGCCAGGCCTGGGTCATAAAACGAGAATATTGACTTTTCAATTTCTTTTAAAAAGTTTAAAATAATATTTTTTTAATAAAAAAAATCGGTGAATTGATAGTCGAGTTTGTAGCCACGTTTTTTTTTCCTTTTAATGAAACTGATTTAGATCTGAGTTGATTTGATTTTGAGTTTATTTATCATTCCAAAATAATGTTGTTAAGTAATGTTAGTTTTTTATAATATATTATATTTCTTTTATGTATGCTTTGGCTCTTTGTTTCTTTTATTTTAAAATTTATTTTAAAAAAACTTCAATTAAAAACTTACTCGTAAGAAAAATAAAATACAAGGATCAAATTAAATTTTAAAAAGAATCAAAATGTATATTAACGAGATATTTTATATTGTTAGCGGCCGATACATGTGAGATATATTCTCAAATTTTATTCAGTGTTGTGTTTCATGTTAGGGTAATAATTGTTTTTTAAAGTAATTTTTGTTTGAAAATACATTAAAATAATATTTTAAAAAATTACTTTTAACATCAACATATAAAAAACAATCTAAAAATATAAAATTTTTAATTTAAAACAAAATAAAAATTAATTTTTTTAAAAAAAAACATGGTAGACTGTGAAAACAAATAACCATTACATCATGTAAATCATGTAAAGAAATACAAAGACTCTTATATAGTCTTCAGTTGACGCAGCTTCGACCAGATTGGAAGGTGTCTGGATCAAGAACCAGAACAATAGGAAGTTCATAGATAATAGAATAAATCCTGAAATGGACAGCCAATCCATACCAAAACGCAGCTCGGACGACATTACCTGCACGGCAGAATATATCCACTGTAGCAACAGAATGTGTTCTGAACATGGAAAGTCTTGCGTGCTTGCCATGGATGCTTAATTTGAAGGGCAATAATCATCAATGAGTTATCAGAGCTGAGATTTGAACATGGCTCTCCTTTCCTAATTTGGTGAGGTCATATGAGAAAGTTTATCCAAATACACCCTTAATTTGGACACCTGAAAGTAGTTAAATACTGAGCACCTGGTGAAAAGTTATATTACCCTAATCGACTCCATTAAGTAGACTGGTCAGTTTCCTGATTGTATAGTTGAGGGCCTTGAGGCCCTTTACCTCTCCTGAAGCTGTAAACCTAATGAAGGGTTTACAAACTCAGTCGCATGACATTGTATGAAATCCTGTGTGAATGGAAACTATAGACAATAATTACCCGATGATCCACATACAATATACAAACATTAACATACGTGTGCATAAGATCTCTGATAATCCCTAGTTAAGGTCATTTCTTGAATGCCGATATTGTTGAATGACCAAAACCGAACTGGTGGTGTTAAGTTCTGAAGAAGCCAGAAGATCTCCGACTGTCCCCAGCTCTGGACACTCTTCCCAGTCGCTCATACCAGTTGTCATAGGTGAGTGTCCTCTACCACCCTTTCCTACAATGAGCAATGAATAGGTATCATGTATGTCTCTTAGAGCCTCTGCTGTTTGAGTCCCATTCTCAACATACTTCTCTACATATCCAACTTGACCTGGCGTCACATATCTGAAAGCAAAAGAAGAATGCAGTTCTTATTGTAACAAGAGCCAAGACGCAATGAAATTACTCTTTCAGAAGGGAAAAAACATGTTTAGAGTAGAAAGAAGCAAAGATGTCAAGCATATATGTAATTTGCCAGTGGATACCTGTTATAGAAATCCTGCACAACAGCCCTGTCGATCTCAGCCTCAATGTCGTGACTTGACATATCCATCAGTAGCTCATCATCCCTGTGGGGTGTGCCTTTATTGTACCCTGTCTGTTCGCTTGACGGTGAATGCTGGAAGTGGATGAGTGTCAAATGAATGTGAGGATGGTTTGAAATCATTTTGCAACACGCCAATGCCTCGCGATCGTCAGAGCCTCCAAAAAATAATGCTGCTATATTTTGCATAGATTGGGAACTAGGTTGTTGAAATCCTGTCTGCCCTCGATCCACGAAGATCCCTACCGAGCATGGCGCATGGCGCAGAATCTTATGGTTGGTGGTTCTCATTCCGACTTTTCCGCTCTCCATTTTCCCATCAAGGCGCTGGTGCTTGTGAAAAGTCAGAAATATGATCGAAACACGCAAGTCCTCAATGGAATCACACACATCCTCGTACATTCTCTCAAAGGAAGACACAACTTTCCTTTGGTGGATCAAAACTTTGGTCTCTATGGTATATGCATCCACGGCATCATTGATCTCCACAACATCATTTCCGCCATAGTCCTCCTCGTCACTGTATTGATCACCATCTTGTAGCTGGTGGTACATCAAATTCTTCTTGGTACGTTTCTTTGGTAGCTCAACTAGGTGCATCAGGTAAGCTGTGACCGGTGTTTTGAGAGATTCACTAAAAGCAGATATTAACCCAATTTTCGATGATATATGCCGAGATCCGTAGACACAAGCCAGCATTCGAAGTTCACTCTCATGTTCACCTAATTCAAGGGAGGTATGGCTGTGAGAAAAATACTCTTCCTTTTTCCTTAATATATGAGCCACTACCACTCCTGCTATCACAGTGTTCATCACCACGACAGATACCACCAGATTTTGAACATTCTCTTGATCCATTGGATTCAACTACAGGAAAAGCATAAAACAACATTACTAAAAGAAAGAAGACATTTTTTATTGAGGTAAGTATCTATGTCAATGCAAGTACCAAATGCTACGCAAAGAAAAACACAAGGGTACTGATAATTCCTGGAAAAGTTTTCAGAAAACTTACAGTATCCTTTGGCAGATTTCGCATGATATGAAATTCGGCATTTCCCTTCAAATCGAGTAAAAAGCCAAGTACAATGCCCTCGTCTGTTGGGATCTTGAGGTAATGGCAAGCAAATAATGTGCCGATAATTTTACTTGCAATGGACATGAAAATCATCATTATAACCATGATGAAACTATTGAAACTTCCCATATAAGAGACATCAAACTGAAAACCTATGCAGCCAAAGTAAACTGGAAGTATGAAGTTGTACGTAGCGTAACTGAGTTTATGCAACAATGACCTAGTAGTTTTGCCTTCCCTAGGGAACATCAAGCCGAATAAAAAGCTAGATGCTGTACTGATGTAGCCGTACTTTTCAATAACAAGTGCCGCCGTTACTAAAAGGGACAAGAAGACCAAGAACTCTGCATGTGTCACATATTTTTGGTTCCGGGTTCTCTGGTTGCACCAAAAGGCCAAATATTTGTTTACAACTATTAGTGCTATGGTCAGTAAAAGCAAAAGAATCCCTTTTCCAAAATATTCCCAGCTAGCTGAATGAACTATAGACCCCAATAGCACGCAAGACATTTCGGAGATTAAAGAAGCACAGACTGCCATTCTTCCTGTATCCGAAGTCAGAAACTTCAGTTCAGCTGCCAGTCGAAAAACTACAGGAGATGCCGAGTTCGCTAGGACTATTATGATGGAACTGGCATAATCAAAACTAGCTTTTATTCTTAATAAAATGATGAGGGAAATAAATGCAACAATACCAAACAAGACACCTATAATCAATCCACCAGATGCAATAATGCTTGCTTTGCGCAAGTTACGCCTCATGTATGGAATATCCATCTCTAGACCTAACAAGAACATAAAAATTGTGCGGAAAATGAATTGCAAAACTTTATAATAGTCTTCAGTAGACGACTGAATAAAGAATTGATTGACTTTGGTGATGCGGGACAACAACGAGGGACCTAGCACAATTCCAGCCTGATAGAACAAGAAACTATCAACACATTAAAATTTATTCGAGTTGGCTTATATACCAGAAAAAGATCAAGATTCATGAACGTATATTGAAAAGAGAAAGATGGATTACCAAGATTTGTGCAACAGGTCCAGGCTGACCGAATTGTTTCAAGAAGAGGTGGAAGCAATGAGAGATGACAAGAATACCAGCAGCCTGCGTGGAGGTTGTAATGAGCGGATTAAATGGATCCCTTGCGCACAGAGCTCTTCCTGCAGCTTCCATTTTTTAATATCACAAAGGAACAAGATAGATTCTAGTAAGATTTTGATTGCTGGAAGTAATAAATTGAAAAAAAAAGTGATTGTGGGATGCAACAAATTGTTCAGTGCTCATCACGGCATGTGTCGTTCCATTTTTTTTCTTTTTGTTGCATTGGTGTAATAGATTCACTGAAAATGTGAACAGTTTTGTGGCAGGAAACGATGGAAGGTGGCTTGAAGGCATTAAAAATAGGGAGGGAAGGCTGATGATGCCCTGGCTTGAAAATCTCTTTGGAGACCGTGTCTGAAGCTGAGCGGCTGGGTTTCATTTGCCCTGTTTACACATGTCGTCAAAGTAATAGAGATCATGACACTTGAAAATACTGACCAAGAGGAAAATCTATTAGGAGGGAGATGGCTTGTTTATTTAACTACTGATTTGCCTTTGATCCTATTTTTAGTGCCAAGATCATTAACTTCTTAGAACAAGCATAAGATATTGCATAGATTTAAGTTATGTAATTATGAACACTGATACAGTTCATTACTAAAAACACCATATTTATCCCAATAACAGCCATTGCAATTTACATGAAAAGAGTTTCTGTACTATTTCATTCCATCTCTTTTTTGCACTATTTATTTCCTGTGAAATGAATATAATATTTCCCATTTTTCTTTCGGAGGAAAATCATCTGAAAATTAATTATTCACAAGATATATCTCAGATTCTGAAACCTTTCAAGTCGAGACAGAATTAATTATTCACTTTGACTTCCAAAGTATATTTAGAAAAAGAAAAAATAAAGAAGCAAAAGTCCCTGAGATGAAAATATATGTAGTTTGGAACCCATCGAACCAGTTACAATGGAAAGTATAATCATATAAAGCTGAAAGACATAGCTCTATGCTCCTCTTTCCAGATTGCCAGTTTGCTGATAACAAGATGTTTCAGAGAAACTAAAGCAAGTTAACCTAGTCCATTTGATCTGTATTTGAGTAACAGACTTCCATCTCAAGCGATTGGATGATTACTGCGACATTCCGAGCAATCAGACACTAACTTCTGATGTCCTTTGTTTTTTTAATGTTCCTAACAATAAGTTCCCCTGCTATTAGCACCTGAAACAAAAAGGAAGGAATGGGACAAAAAAAATTTATGAGATCCTGAATCAGGAAATTGAGGAAAAGCGAGTAAGGCAGATGTTTGTTGGGTTTGAATAGGACAGATGGTGAAAGGTGGGGTATATGAACCTGCGGAAACCGAATGAGGTTCCTCTTCTCCACTGCCATTTCCACTTACAGCTCCTCTAACAACTCCGGGAAATCTGAAATCTGGCGACAATTTTGACTGCTATTGGGCTTCTTTTTGATGAGCTGGAAAAACTTGACTGTCAGTGTCACTGTTGACAATGTTTCTCCCCTTCTCCCATTTCTGAGAGCATGAGACTCCGAAGTCTAAGATCTTCTAAGGATCCAGATAACTTTTGACTGCCATAAAGTTGCTCCAACAGCATCATAGAACACCGATCATAGCCCTCGTCTACCACCCCTTCAAACTTGGATGTTTAAAGAGCTTGATTTTACCTTTTATTTTATTTTTTCGATAGAACTGACTTTTGCCATTTGGGAATGGGAAAATGTTATGGTGAAAGCAGAACTTGATGCAAAGATTATCAAAATCAGTCAGTCAACATTGTGAGGTTTTAGGATCTTATGACTTGTAGAAATTGAACGAGTGTAATGTTGAAGCTCACCTGTATAAACACGACTTTGAAACCTTCTGTCGGTAGATGATGACGGTTCCACAGGTTTTCCATCACATGCCATAATCATTGGAGAAATCCTAACCTCTTGCTCTGAAGTTCCTTATTCCTTTGCATTTTTCCAAGAAGCTAGGACAATTGATAATTTCCAGTTCATGTAAAGGGACTAGGTTACAAACTCCTCGGGAAGTGACCGTAAGCTAGAGCAACCAGAAATTTCAAGCATTACCTGTCTTGGAACAGGTCCTTTACCTGTTCCAACGCCAGGAAGATCATTACCTCTCCTTAAGCAATAAGCTAAACAATGTGTCTAAAACTCAGTCAAATTACATTGTAAGAAATCCTGTTCGAATGAAAACCATAGACAATAACTATCTAACAATTTCACATATATATGTACATTAATATATGTGCACATCAGAAGTCTGATAATCCCTAATTAAGGTCATTTCTCGAATGTCGATATTGTTGAATGACCAAAACCGAACTGTTGGTGTTAAGTTCTGAAGAAGCCAGAAGGTCCCCGACTGTCCCCAGCTCTGGACACTCCTCCCAGTCACTCATACCAGTTGTCATAGGTGAGTTCCCTCTACCACCCTTTCCTACAATGAGCAATGAAAAGGTATCATGTATGTCTCTTAGAGCCTCTGCGGTTTGAGTCCCATTCTCAACATACTTCTCTACATATCCAACTTGACCCGACGTCACATATCTGAAAGAAAAAGAAAAATGCAGTTCTTATATGTAACAAGAGCCAACAGAGGCAATGCAATTACTCTATCAGAAGGAAAAGACATGTTTAGGCAATAAAGAAACAAAGATATCAAATATATATAGTTTACTTGTGGAAACCTGTTATAGAAATCCTGCGTATATGCCCTGTCAATGTCAGCCTCAATCTCGTGATTTGACATTTCCATCAGCAACTCATCATTCCTGTGGAGTATTTCATTGGTGTACTCTGTCTGTTTGCTTGATGGTAAATTCTGGAAGTGTATGAGTGTCAAATGAATGTGAGGATGGTTTGAAATCATTTTGCTACACGCCAATGCCTCGCGATCATCAGGGCCTCCGAAAAATAATGTTGCTATATTTTGCACAGATTGTGAACTAGGTTGTTGAAATCCTGTCTGCCCTCGATCCACGAAGATCCCTACCGAGCATGGGGCATGACGCATAACCTTATGGTTAGTGGTTCTCATTCCATCCTTTCCGCTCTCCATTTTCCCATCAAGGCGCTGGTGCTTGTGAAAAGTCAGAAATATGATCGAAACACGCAAGTCCTCAATGGAATCACACACATCCTCGTACATTCTCTCAAAGTAAGACACAACTTTCCTTTGGTGGATCAAAACTTTGGTCTCCATGGTATATGCATCCACAGCATCATTGATCTCCACAACATCATTTCCGCCATAGTCCTCTTCGTCACTGTATTGATCACCATCTTGTAGCTGGTGGTACATCAAATTCTTCTTGGTACGTTTCTTTGGTAGCTCAACTAGGTGCATCAGGTAAGTGGTGACTGGTGTTTTGAGAGATTCACTAAAAGCAGAGATTAATCCAATTTTCGATGATATATTCCGAGATCCGTAGACACAAGCCAGCATTCGAAGTTCACTCTCATGTTCACCTAATTCAAGTGAGATATGGCTGTGAGAAAAATACTCTTCTTTTTTCCTTAATATATGAGCCACTACCACTCCTGCTATCACAGTGTTAATCACCACAACAGTTAGCACCATACCGTGAACATCTGCTTCCTCCCACTGTTTCATCTATAGGAAAAGCATAAAATAATTTCATTTACGGAAAGAAGAGAACGATTTTTTTTTCAGTATTCATATCAACGCATCCTGCCATAGAGTAATTCAAAAAAGCACAAGGGTACTGATAATTTTTCCAAAAACTTACAGTTTCCTTTGGCAGCTTTCCCAAGATCTGAAGTTCGGCATTTCCCTTCAAATCGAGTAAAAAGCCAAGTACAATACCCTCGTCTGTTGAGATCTTGAGGTAATGGCAAGCAACTAGCGTGCCAATAATTTTAGTTGCGATGGACATTACAATCATCACAATAACCGTGATCAAAGGTTTTAATCCACCCAAAATAGAAACATTAAGCTGAAAACCTATGTAGCCAAAGTACACTGGAAGTATGAAGTTGTATGTAGCGTAACTGAGTTTATGCAACAATGTCCGAGTAGTTTTGCCTTCCCTAGGGAACATCAAGCCTAACAAAAAGCAAGAGATTGCACTGTTGTAACCATATTCTTCAATAAAAAGTGCGGCCGCTATTAAAAGGAACAAGAAGACTAAAAACTCTGTGTTCGTCACATATTTTTGGTTCCGAATCCTCTGGTTACACCACGAAGCCAAATACTTGTTTATACCTATAAGTGTCACGGTCATAAGAAGGAAAAGAATCCCTGTTCCTAAATTTTTCCATGGATCCACTGCGAGGCTAACAGACCTCCATAACACGCAAAACATTTCAGTTATCAAAGAAGCGCAGACTGCCAATCTTCCCGTATCTGAAGTCAGAAACTTCAGTTCAGCTGCCAGTCGAAAAACTACAGGAGATGCCGAGTTCGTTAATGCTATTATGATGATAGTGGCAAAATCAAAAAGTTGGGATTTTATTTTTAACAAAATGATGAGGGAAATGGATACAGCAATACCAAACAAGACACCTACAATCACCCCACCAGATGCAATAATGCTCGCTTTTCGCAAGCTTCGCCTCATGTAAGGAATATCCATCTCTAGGCCTATCAAGAACATGAAAACTGTGCGGAAAATGGCTTCAATTACTTCATAATAATCCGCGGTACTCGACTGAATAAAGAATCGATTAACTTTGGGGATGCGGGACAACAATGAGGGACCTAGAACAATTCCAGCCTGATGAAACAAAAGAGTATATAAGCTGGCATAAACGTTACATAAATTGATATTTAGGGATGTATATGGAAAGAGAAAGATTGATTACCAAGATTTGTGCAACAGGTCCGGGCTGTCCGAATTGTTTCAAGAAAAGGTGGAAGCAATGAGAGATGACAAGAATGCCAGCAGACTGCGCGAAGGTTGTAATGAGTGGGTTAAACGGATCGCTTACGCACAGAGCTCTTCTTGCAGCTTCCATTGTTTAACATCTCCAAGGAACAAGATAGAATCTAGGAAAGATTTTGTCTGCTGGAAGTAATTATTGAAAAACAAAATGATTGTGGGATGCAACAGCTTGTTCAGTGCTCATCATGGACGATGTGTAGTTTCATATTTTGTTTTCATTGATGTAAAAGATTCACTGAAAATGTGATTGGTTTTGTGGCAGGAAACTATGGAAGGTGGCTTGAAGGCATTAAATATAGGGAGGGAATGGAAGGGCGTTGATGGCCTTGGCTTGAAAATGTCTTTGTAGACCATGTCTGGAGCTTGGAGGCTGAGTTTTAGTTTCCTCCTTTACACATGTCGTCAAAGTAATAGAGGTCATGACACTTGGAAATACTGACCAAGAGGAATATGCTTGGAGGGAAGCTTTTCAAGCATTATCTGCCTCAGTCAATTGCCTATAACGTTTTATTAACAGTGCATTGTTGTCTAACCAAAAAACAGTTTGGGTTACCGAATAAATCATTTTTATTAAAATCATATCATTTTGTTTTTTAGGTTCGTCTGGATCAATCTCAAGTTTTGTTTAACTAGAAACCTGCTTGATGCATTGAAAATGAGCGCACCTTTTCTCATTCCATTTCATTATGTTTTGGAGCTGCATGCTTAAGTACTCGCTAGAATAACAGTACATAATCAACAGACCTAATTTGACCATCAAAGCCCCAGACAAGACCCAAAGGAATTCAAGAAAACAAGGAAAAACAGAACAGATATGAGAAATTTGGGCAACCAACTCTATCCACTCCCATTAGAGATGCATAGGAAATCGAATTGTCCCTATCTCACGGGTTATTTATCATAACAATAACTTAGCATGTCCATGCACGTAAAAAGCATCATCCTAACTACCCATCAAACATTTACCAATTTGTTCTCCAGTCAACAAGTCAGCTTTACAGGTTGCAGCTCTCCTACCACTCTGATGTTTCCCAAACCCTCCACCAATTGAGCCAACTATTTATATTTTGTTCACTAGGAGACAACCCACTACATTACTTTCCATCTTCCATTTTTTTTGTCATTTTTTTCACAGTGCATCCTGACATAATATAGGATGCGGAGTCCAAAGCTAAACAGGTTTTCCATAATCTTAGTCAAGGAGATGCCCATTCAAAGTAATGACAGCGGGCACCTCTAGTGGCAGTCCAGTTGCCACAGCCAAAGAACAGGCTACCTTGCTTCGGTCCAGGCTTTCGAACCATTCCCTTGCTGCTTTTCACCCCACAGAAACAAAAGGGGTGATACGGGAAAACAGGAATACGCATTTCCTTCAGCTTTTGGGGTTGATGCGGTGAAAAGGACAGGTTCTCGGGGGACTGCTTGCATGGCAATGAACTGTCAGTTGTGTTCCACATCAGCGAGTTGGTGATGGAGAATCTGATACCCCGATGCATGAGTAGGGCAAGCAGCCGAGCAGTATTTTTGGCATCATCCAGTCCACAGTGAGCACGGCCCTGCCATTCTAGGCCTGCCATCTCAACAGCCTCCTTCAGACATCTTGCACCACCAAATATTTCACAGAACGGAACTTTTAAGTTGATCCATCTGACAAATGTAAGGAAAAGAAAAAAGAATATCATGTCAGAGGCACTTATGACATATCCACACAAAAAAAAAAGAAACAGAGCTGCAATTCATTCACAATGAAAAATAGTTTGCCCAGAAATTCAAATATATTTATAATGGAATGGTTCAAATCTACAAGTTTTTATCTGGTCATTTACCGATTAAAATAAGGAGGCTTCCTGATCTTCTTGAATCGGCACTCAGACTCCAACATCACCCGACAATCCCAGTTTGACCATGTCACCACAGCAAAGCTAGTATTTTTTATCCCTTTATTCTCAAGCCATTTATCATGCCTGAGGAGTGCTTCACTAAGAGTAACACCTCTGTCCACCTGGAGCCACACAGAAATACAAGAATAAGATAGAGGCAACATGATGTTCATCAAAAAGTTTAGAAGAGAGATTAACGTAAAGAAAATTCTAAGAAACTAGTTGAAGTAAGCAACACTTTAAAAAGTGTGCCCAGCTTGCAATTCAAAGTAATAAAATAATTCACATCGCAAAACCTAAGAGATAGTGTTTAACGAGAAATTTTATATTCCTACAGGAGTAACTAACAATACTCCATGAGGAGATAGAGAGTTACAAGGAAGAGACAAAAAGCAGATGGAGAAAGTGAAAAAACCTCTCTCATGCCAATGTTTCTCTCTCTTCCACTTGTCTCTCTCTCCTCATAAAGTAAATGTTGGTAATCACTCCCAGGGTAATGTATATTTCTAGTCCAGCACTATCTGGTCTTTTAAAGGGACAGTCGACCTACCTAACCTAGTACAACGTAAATTGAACACTGTTGATAGACATTCCAAGAAACACATACACAGTACTCTTTTCTAAAAAGTAAAGGAATTCCAAACTAACCTGGATTTGCTGGATACCAGTCAGATCCCTGCAGAAATCACTGAGGTGCTGATTGCATGTTGGTCGCACATATGTCTGAAAACACGCTTCTAGTTGACCAGTGACACTGCTCACAATGACAGATGGAAACTCAATTATCTCTTGTGGATGAGGATTTCTTTCCTTGTCACAAGTAGCCTCAAAGTCTATGACCACAAAATACTGAAAATCTTGTAACTGGATCTCACATGGATAACCTTGAGATAACATATTGAAAGGAGCATACTGAAATCGAGTCTCCAAAGGAAAGGGATAAAATTGGCTTTCAAAACAATTCATTTGGCATGGCGGCATCTTTTGAGAGTCTGGATAAAAGGTAGACCATGAGCCAAAATCATGATGGTAGGCAGGTTTGTTCTGAAATTCACTTGGAAGTTCAAGAAACTCGCTGCTTAGTGAGTGAACTGGTTCAACAACATCCCTGCCTGGGTGAGCACCAATTTCTTCTTTGAACCGAAAGCTTTCAAAGGTATTCCCATAAGGGAATCCCTTGATTTGGAGGCATTTTAAGGAGGCCTCACAGCTCCTTTGCATAGTTTCTGTCAAGAAGAAATGAAAAACAGCAAACACTTGAGAAAATTTTATTTTAATAATCTGTTATCATCAACCATATTTAACAGTTCTGATAAACAGTAAAACAAACAAGAAATACCAAGTGTGTGAATCCCGGGAAAGCCTCTAATACACATTTTTTGGAAAATAATAATGTATTGAGAATACACAGCACATGCAAAAAAAGTGCCAAAGATGGAAAAAACAAGAAAAGAAAAAAAGAAAAGAGAAACAAAAACAAAATGCTGCTACATGGACAGACAACTGCGTATACACAGAAAATGCTAAAGCAGAGCCGTTGTAGATAATACTAAAGGATGTGAGATAAGAAACAAGTAAAGCATAGCAACAATTGGCTGGATAATCTGGACCATAATATCTAGTGACATGAGCATTTACTGCTGCCTTTATCTTTCTTCTGGGATAACCAAAAACTTTACCAGAGGACAACAGAATGGATTCCAATCACAGAACTAAGAATTCTGGTTGCAAAAAATTAATCCACCAAATCTATGATGAAACTTCTATATACTAGATAAAAGTGCAGAGTTAAAACCAACCATCTAAAATAAATCAGAAGCAACTCTTCCCCTCAACAGCCCTCCTTGTACATCCCTTCTACACTAGCCAGAAAATAAAAGAGTAAGAATATTTCCTCTTATCTGTACACAATTGTATAGCCATTCAAGTGAACACCTCACAATCTTCAGCATTCCAAGTATATGATACATCCCATGACATCTTCCTGAAGCAAAAGTCCAAATAATAGGTAACCAAAGCCTCCTTATCCCTAGACAACACAAAAAGAGAGAGAGATCCAGAAATTGCTCCTTTAAGTGGCGTGGTATCAATTAGCATCATCATCCAAACCACAATAATGCATCTAGATGCTAAAGCACTATCATATGAATTCAAAACACCAAGGTCTTTCCCTTCTACCAGACATAAATAACATACAACATGCACATTTTCAAGAGGCCACAACAAGTAGCTTCACAAAGTTGTTTCTTAAAAACAAGCCATTGATTTTGACAAAATTCTGGAGAAAGAAGGGTTTTTTAGGTAGATAATGTAGCAGATGGTTAAAGCATTAACTCTTATTTTCTTAGAGAGAACATTGTCACAAAAGGAATGACTTGTGTTTAGGATGGACCTAATTCATTAAAATTTGTTGGACCTTCCCAACCAGTTTCACGTCACTATCTTGTTTTGATGAATTCAATGACACTCCATTTGGTTTGAAAATATGTGGATTTCTTACCTTCTTTCAGATATAAGGTAAGGAAATGGGGAAGTAAGTTTCCAGCTGCAGATGGAGATGTACAGGCTTGAAGGTCTGAAGTGGTTTTTCATCTCTCACAAAATGAGTAAGGCCCCTTGTTTGGCTGATTTTACCAGGATTCTTGGATTATTGTCGAGGATGAACAAATTAAGGTTTTTAACTGGATTCTACCTTGAATGAGATTGCGTGAGGGGAACTAATCTATGCTCATTACAATAATTCCCAAAAAATATCCTTTTGTCAAAGGTTTATTAGTTTGCTAATGAGCTTGCACAAGATTTTCACTTAAGTGCCAATCAAATTGACAAGGTATTCACATTCTACACATGCTTCTGTAGTTGGATACCTAAAATGTACTTTAGTAGCTAATCGTCAATGACACTAGAAGAAGTAAACTGCACCGATTGTACACACTTAAATCAGCAGATGATAGGATCACGATTAAAATGGTATAGGACCATGCCAGGGCCAGCATTGAAACTGTTTTATTCAACTTTCTCCAAAACCTTTTCTGAACCTAGGCTCTAGATGTGGAAAGCTACATTGCACATCAACTCAACATGCAATAAATTTCAAATCACACACATGCATAGAATGCCACCACTTGAACACTTCGTGCAATTTCTATCTACCAAAAACCTAAATATCCAAATCACACAATTCCTCACTAATATCCAAATCTCTGCAAAACATAAAATCACACATCCTCCACTCCACAAGAATTTATAAACATTCAAGTAGCAATTACCTCACCAGCTACCAAATCACGCAACAACACCACAAAACATTCACCAACCATGTTATATCACAAAACTAAACTGCAGTGCAGTGTGATCAACCAGTAACCAGCACTCAAAAAATCCCTCAAGTCTCCAACTTTACAATTCAATTCTCCATTGTAAGCAAAACCCATTATAGAAAATCGATCAAATAACATTATCACAAAAAAAAAAAAAAACAGATTACACTACCACACATATAATTGAAATAACACTCGAAACAGATCAAAAGTTTTCAAAATTCAGAAAAACAAACAAAACCCAGAAGAGAAAACACAACAAAACAGAGCATAAGCATACCTTTATTTTCAAGGGCCATCATGATCTTGTGTATAATTAAGATCCACCAGCAAGTACATCAGATCTTCCTCTATTCAGCCCACCTATACCGACCATTAACAGTAATTAATCACTTATACGTATAAATACACGGTTCTTAATACACCAGTTATATCTCTTTTAACATCAGCAAAGAAATAAATGCTAGAGAAAGAAGGAGAATAAACCTGGTGTGATTTGGAAATGTGAGAGAGCGAGGGAGGTTATGCTTATAAGAGACTCTGGTTTTTTTTTTTAACATAGTTTTCATTTAATATTAATTATATTACAGTAATATATAATTAGATAAATGATATTCTATTTTTTATCCAAAAAAATTATCAAATCAATTTTCCAAATAATTAATGAGTTTGCTTTATATTATCATTTAAAGATTACAAATTTTAGAAAAAAATATAAGTTCTTGTAATTATTCCAATTCAAGTTTAAATTATTTTTTTAAAATATGATATAGAAAATTAATATTAGAAAAAAATGATCGTACTTACTAATTCCAAATAAAATATTGGCTATGAGATTTTTTGAAACACTTATTTGGAATAAGTTTTGAAAGCAAACATAATAATATGCATACAATTATTTGTTTCCTCATTTAGATACTTTTTATTAGTGTTTTTTAATCTCTTGAAAATAAATTTGAGTGGGGCCCGAGAAAGGAAGAAAAAATTGTGTGGACACGTGTCCGAATTGGAATGGTTTAACATCGTCAGTTGATGTCAGGGAGTTCAGATATTTGATGTTTTGTTTGTGTGAGAGAATTTTGTATGGCAACAACAATTGGAGAGTTCTTTCTTTTTTTCTTTATTTTTTTGTGCTTTTTTTTATTTCTATAAGTTTATATTTGGTGAGGCCATTATAAAAAAATAAAAATATATTTTATTAAAAAAATAAAGATAGAAATATAAAAAAATTGATTTTTATTATAATTTTTTAACAGATTTTTGTATTTTCAAAATAAAAATATATAAAAAAAAGTTTTTAAGTTAATGAAGAATTGATCACTTGGATATTTTTGTGTTGTATTGATGGGGCCTATGGAAGATTTTATTTGCTTGGCATGAATTGATTCCTGTTTTCTGTCTTGCTCGACTCTTTTCTTTTTGGCTTGTTTGAGAAATTAAGTGGAGAGTGTGTTTGAGAATTTTTTTCTAATTATTTAATTGTTGCCCTTACAATTGCATACATAGAAATTAATAATAATAAATTTAGAAGGTTGTTAGTGATTTAGTTTTTAGGTTTTACATTTGTGATTCAAGAGATTGTTTGTTTTATGTTTGAAATTGCATTTTAAAATTATATTTGGTCTGAAAAAAATATTAAAGTGATATTTTTAATAATTTTAATGTGCTGATATTAAAAATAATATATATATATATATATATATATAATTATTCTGAAATAATTTCAAGTAAAAAACAATTTTAAAAAATACTTTACATTATAATACTAAACTCATTTTATTTTTTATTAACATAAGTGTTCGAGTTAGTTTGCGCACACCTCAACTAATGTAACAGACCCTGAAGTTAATGACTATATAAGTCTCCAGTGGCCCTGAGGTTTGTAAAACTTAAATTAGTAATTTTTAAAAAACACATCTAGAATCTGATCAGTTGAGTCACACCCCTCTCGTCACTAAACTTATTTTTATTTGCATAAGTCGCTAGGCTGTTTAGATCTAAAATTTGATTAAACCATGTTGATTTGAAGTGATCAAAATCTTCCTAAAAAAAAAATGAAAAAGGAAAATTGATTGTTTTATTTCTTGCTTGAAAATAAAAATAAAAATAAAAATTTTGTATTAATCTGATGACTCCATATTAATCTAGTAAACAATAAATATAACACTTAACTGGATCATCTTTTCAACGAATTTAACCATTATGATTGCCAATAGATTTGTGACAGTTGGAGATATTGTGTAAGAAATAAAATCTGATCATAGATTGACGTAATAACCTAATGTTTGAATTTCTAGGTTTATGATTTAATTGCACAAGTTACTGGACTGTTTAGAGTCAAGATTTGATCAAACCATCTTGACTTGATCGTTGAAATGGTCGAATTCTTATTAGGTAAGAAATTAAAAAGAGAAATTGATTGTTTTATTTCTTCCTTAAAAATGAAAAATAAATAAATTTGTGGGTCAATCTCATGACTCACAAGTTAATTTAGGGAGTGATAACTAGCAAACTTATTTCAAATTATGTATTTGAATTTTTTTATGTTTCAAAAATATTTTAAAAAAATTAAATATTTTTATTTTTTTAAATTTTGTTTATGTACTAATATTAAAAATAATTTTTAAAAATAAAATATATATTATTTTGATATATTTTCAAGTAAAAAGATATTTTAAAAAATAATCTTTTTCATACCCACAAACACCGCCTTCATTAAATTTAATAATCATGGCTGCTAATAAATTTGTGATATGATTGGAGATATTGTATTAGAAATTCCTATATATATACATACATACATATATATATATACACACACACATATATACATGTGTGTGTGAATATATACATACGTGCGTGCGTGCGTGTGTGTCTGGGGAGAGAGAGGAAGAAGCAAGAAAAACGAGTGTATACGAAATAGAAATGTGACAAGAACAACAAGTGTATACGAAATAGAAATGTGAAAGAATTGAATACTAGAGGGGACGTCGACATCAAGTGATGGACGAATTGTGCTTGTATAATGTTAAATGTCCATGACAGGTTGCATCTACCTTGGAAGGTCTGCAGGGATTGCGACAGCCATGCCCCAATTGACTTCCATCGTTGTTTGCCAATAATGGCACTGTCTACATGAAATGAACTGAGAATCATCTTTTTCACATGGTGTTTAGAGATCATCCTCGATGGCGATGATGCACAGCAATTCTGAACTTAGTTTCGAATGCAAGCATGTCCTCAGAACTTAGTTTCCTATGCAAGCATGTCCTCGAATGCAATTGATTAATCTGGTGCTCGACCCATCACTCGAGCCTTGTGTCAATTCGAATCCCAAGTTGAGTCTAATTAGTATGATTTGAGGTAATAAAAATTAATCAAATATATCAGCAAATGAAGAATAATCTGATGTACTGGGGAAATCTGAAATACAGTGTTGAACTTCATTAAGATCTCCTGGTTTTTTCACTGTAATCAACTCCATTGTTCTCCTACACTTCAAATTCATCAGTAAGTAGAAGCATTTTTCCAAGCAGATCTTAGTAAGCTTTGAGCTGGATTCTCACGAAGACCAGCACCTTTCCTATAGAGGAATTCACACAGCTTAGACGGACTGGAAATTGGCATTCAGCACAATAATAGACCCACTGCATTGGCTCTCTTGTGGTCTCACAAGCATCACAGTACCAAGCAACAGAATCCAGATCTTCTTCTAGTGCATAAGCCAGAATTAGAGGATCATAGTGGCATTCATGCTTGATGGTAGATTCCAAGTTAGCACAACTGAAGTGCAGGTGGAAGTCGCATTCATTACATCCCAGAGCAAGGCCTTGGCGAGGATGAACACAAGCATTGCAAGGATATTACCAAATCTTACTCTAGTCTTTTTACTACGACGGTAAGGGATTTCTTGTACAGTCTCTGTGCAGTATACAATACCCAAAAAATGTTCATGACTGTCATGCTTGTAGTTTTTGGGGTCAGGACCTTCACTTTTGTGGAGACCACGAATCGAAGCACATGAAAAGTGTACCTCAAATTTGCAGGAGTTACAATGGAATGAAAAGGCAAAACAATTCAGATCACATGCCATGCATTTATAAGAATGTTCCTGTGCCATGAGTATTAGATGGTCTTCACAGTTATTAAGTGGATCTTGAATCTCTTGGGGGAAATCGACGCATGTTTTGTGAAGGAAGATGTCACAAGAAGTACGAGTATAGGTTAATCCCCCAACAGGTACTTGGCAAGCTCTGCAGAAAACATTAATGTCCATCTCTTCATCGAAGAGGAGAAAGGGGAGCTGGTGGTTGAATAATCTGAACTCTGCCATGTTCGATTTTTCACTCCCCCTTTCTATTTTTCTGGCTCTCCCTCTTTCTAAATCAATTGGCATCTGCTCAAAATTTCCCCTTCCTATGTCTTGAGTCTTTGATGAACTAGCCTCGATATCCATCTCACTTTCATTTCGATTGGATTCTTCTCTGACAATCGAATAGATGGGGTTTTCAGAAAGGAGATCGGTATATATAGAGGGCGTACCTCAGGGTTGGAACAACTCATTTGAGCAACAAAGTAGCAACCTTCACAATAGCAGGCCCAATCCCCCTTGTTCACTTTCTCCTCGCACAGCAGGAAACCGCTGTACAATTCATCCGAATCCCTGATATCCAATGGAGATGTTAGATAGAAGGGATGGTCATGGCCATGATGTTGAACCTCACGAGGCAATAATCAAAACCTGACATGAAGGTAGATACCAAGCTCCTCACATTTCAGAGCAGGGCCTTTGAAGTATCACCACAAGCATCGCACCGACAATCAATAGACTGAGTGGCAGTGAACATTAAATGCTGTATTTGGTGATCGCCTAATTAATTTGTTGCTGGATAGGCTCGTGGTTCTTGACAGATTGATCTGAGAAACCTGCGAAACTTGATTGATTGACTTCAGACTCTTTTCCTAGTCAATTCCCAGGTGGAGTTGATAACTATGGATAGACCAGGAGTGCACTAGGATCATGTCACTGATTGTGTTTGATAAATCCATTGAGTTGAATCAAGTGTTCTCGATTTGACAAACATGACTTGCCATGTTCTGTACCAGTAAAAAGGGCAAATGTTCATTTTAAAAATTGATTGCTGGAGTTGATTATCATGGAGCATTTAACGTGTAAGAGGAGGATATTTCCATTAATGTCATAGCCTTGTGCGATTGGATAGCTGTAGACCCCGGATGGCAAAAACACATCCTAAGCAAACAAAACTGAGTATTACACAAATCTAGAAGCACATTGATAAGCAAATCGTTTTGATTTTTCAAAAACAAAGACAAATGCAAGCATTCTATGATGTTTCAACTACAAGAAATTTCAATCATTTTCCTGTTAGTATTGAGCAAACATTTCTAAATGGTATAGAAAATTCTCAAATCCATCTTCTAATGCTTTCAGAATATGCTTCTGACGGCTTCATCTTAATTGGAATCCGCACAACCAGACCTGTCACCTTCCCTATACAAGGATACACCCAACTGAGATGCACAGGAATTAAGCATTCAGCACAATAATAGACCCATTGATTTGGGTCTCTTTTAGTCTCAAAAAGATCACAGTGCCATTCATCAGACTTCAAATCGTCTTCTAATGAATATTCAAGGGTTAGAGAGGATCATGGTGGCATTCATGCTTAATAGTATGAAACGCAGGTGAAAATCGCATTCGTCACATTCCAATGTAAGGCCTTCACAAGGATGGCAACAAGCATTACAAATGGGAATATCTTCAGTATTTATCCTGACCTATGGTGACCTCTCAGAATAACCTTCTAGTTTAACAGATGCACGATATTCAATGGCCGAAAAATGTTCGTGACCCTCGTGCTTGTACTTTTTTGCATCAGGACCTTCATGTTTGTAAAGGCCGCTTATGGAACCACATCGCAAGTGGACCTCAAATTTGCAGGTACCGCAATGGTAGGAGAAGGCAAAATTATCTAGTTTACATGCAAAACAAATAGAATCATGTTGTTTTGACAGTAGGGTGAGAGGGTTTTTATGGATTTCTTCAGGAAACTCAACACAGATCTTGTGAAGGAACGAGTCGCAAGATGTGCAAGCATAGGTTATGCCCACAACAGGTCCATGGCAAGCTAGACAGGAAACGCAACATCAAAGAGGAAGAGGTGGTCATGGTTGAAAAATCTGAAACTCTACCATGTTTATTTCTTCACTCTCCCTCTTTATTCTTCTGGCTCTCTCGTTCAAAATCTTTTACTATCATCAGGTCCAGATGATCCATAGGTGAACGGACTATAACCGTGTTTTCTGATGTCAGTTGCCTCGTCCCTCCTCTCACTTTCCTTCATATCACATTTCTCATTGACAAGAGAATAAATGGGGTTTTCAGAGAGCAAATCAGTACAACGAACTCGTACCTTAGAGCTGGCACAACTCACATGAGCAACAAAGTAGCAACCTTCACAATAGCAGACCCAATCCGCTGTTTACTTTCTCCTCACACTAGAAAATCGCTATATAGTTCATCCGAATCTTTTACATCCATGGGTGATGCAAGTTTCTCAAGAAAGTAGAAAGCTCTTATGACCCATTGCAAAGAGACCCGTAACAAAATCTTTCAAGTTAAAATTACACGACTGGAGAGGAAATCAATACACTCCAACAGGCATTTTATACTCACCCCTGCTTTTTGCAGATTAGTTTATCACAGCTACTAGCATGCTAAAAGATAATGTAATTGCAGTGAGGCGTTTCAAATATAATGGATCAATGAAACAAACATGATAATAATTTATGATCAATCTGAGCTGCGCAGATGAGGCAAAACGATCAAAATTTGTCAAGAAAAATTGCTCTGATGCTAAGCAACAATTTTGTCAAATTTACAAATCCTCTTTCACTACAGCACACTCATCCAACCCCTGGAAGAGAAGGAAAAACACAACTCCATGTATACTTAGGTTTCCAATGACAGTGTCACCCCTTCCTTTTTGTCATCGATGTGCGGCGTTCAGCTTCTCTCTCTGCTACCAAAACATGGAACTCTGGCCCAAGCATCTCATCTATTCCAAGATTCAGTGTGCTGCTCAAGTCAACAGTCTCCAGTATCACTTCTAAAGTTACATTAAAGCCTAAAATTGACAAGACACGGATAGCATTTGCTAACTGACATATGCTCCGCCTCGTCTCTAGTGGCATTTCTTTGGTTGTATTGGATTTGGTGAATTGTTGTTCAGTATTGTTTAGTTGATCCTCTACAATACAGTCCCTGGCCTCGACATGCTCACCAACCCAAATGAACCCATTACATCCTAGTATCAGGTCAACTCCATACTGTTCCAAATGATGGAAATGATGTTTTTGTCTTTTCACTAGATATGGAGGAATCGTGAGCAACTGACCCTTCTCAAGCTGTCATGCATAAAAATATCACTAAGAACAAGAATGATAAAAATGGCATAAAATAAAACGAAAGACTACGCTGAATATTGACTTCAACTGAGGTACCAATCAGAGATAATAGATAAGAACTATGTGCAGATCAATTAATCAGTAGCATTTGTAACTACATTTTCAGAAGAAGAAAAAAAGACAAAGCAGGCAATAACATTAGCATGTTAAATTAATACCCAAAAACTTCCAAAAGTGCCAATTTTATTTTTTTTCTCATTTCCATTAATTTTCCTGATATCCTGTTAATATCATCCTACTTATAGATGGATATGCCAGATATCCTCACGGGGATTAAAAATGTTATTAATATGAATTTTCTCTTTAGGGTCGACATTGATATCATTTTCACTATCTTTTTACTGCCTCAACCTTGTGGGGAGATGTCCAGCTTGGTGGTCAATTTCTATGTGAAAGACTAGTTTAAGTGGACATTTTAAAGGACACAATTATAGTACCCTTCAATTTGTGATTCTTTATAATAGAGTAATAGACAAAAACGGAAAAGTTTGCCAACCCATAAAAGCAAAATAGAAAAGCACTTTGGATGTAAATCAAACCTTTCCATACTTCTGACTTCTTGCTTGCAATTGTATGCCACCATCATTCTGAAAATTACGCACTTCACCCTGAAAATGAGAAAAAAGATAGTTGCTTATAACATTTACTTATGCATTTGCTTGACTTTTTGATAAAACATTGGTCGATCACGCAGGAAAATCAACAATGCATGACAACAGACTTACACACACAACATCATTCTCCTCAAAAATACTGCGCATGTTGAGTTCATCCAATGCAGTTCGCCGCCTCTAGCAATCAAAGATATTGAATGCACACATATTAGCAAAGCAAGAAATAAAGCCCATTTCAGATTCTAAATATGAACAGATAAACCATTATCGCAATTGAACAAAAGATACGCAGAGGAAGCTGCGGTTCTTCTTTCAGTTTGCCAAATATTCAGGAAAAGCAAACCAATTTTACACAACAACTCCTTTCCTCTCCATTTCAATCATCCAAAGATGTTATTATTATGGACCTTTCTCTTATGTTTCCAACATGGTCTTTAAATAACGAATGACTTCGTAAATCAAGATACAAAATCAGCACCAAAGATATGCATCTAAAAGAAGCATAATAAAGAGAGGGTTGATACCTGAAGCCCATCAGGTAAATTCATAGAAGAAAGCATCAAAACAGCATCTTGGCTGAAATTAATTTCCAATTTCCACCGCTTTTGCGCTACCTGGAAAACATTGATATATTCATGATAATTAAAAAAAATAAAACCCATAAGACCCATGAACGAATGAAAATCATTTTCAATCTTCCAAATTCCAATGATACCTCAACAACACGCCCCACTATGATATCTCCAATCTCTGGCTTGTACCTGACAGTCAATAATAAGTAATTAATTTTATTTTATTTTACCATTATAAAACAATGATGAATGGAAGTGATGTGATTATACCTGGCACGCAACGTGCGAACATACACTAATTTGTTAACACGCTCCACCACACCACAGAGCGTCGCCACCACTTCTCCGTCGCGCTCAGAGGTGCCATGACCCCTTCATTTAAACACAAGAAAGTTAGATACTTTAACAAAACATAAAATAAGAAGTTCAAGGAAAAGAGAGAGAGAGAGAGAGAAGCGCATACTTGAGGATGGTGTCTTCGTTGCTAACGGGGATGGTATCGGCGACAGTTACAGAAGCATTGAAGTTGGCTCTCAAATACAAAGATTCTAGCTGTTTCAGAGCTCTCTGCAACCTTATCTTTTGGGTTTGATTCAATGATATCTCTATCCCTCTCATTTCTCTGTCTCAACCCCACTAATCAATCGGATTTGGGGGCCGCCGCAGCTTCTGTTTCCGGGAAACAGAGAGGCTTTGATAGGATGAAGAGAGAGTTGCCCAAGGGTAGGGTGCTTCTCTCACTGTTTCTTTAGGAAAGGTTGGTTCTTTCGCGATATAACAGGAAGTGAAAGCAACGGTGCTGGTGCTGGTGCTGGTGCTGGTGCTGGCTAATTTCCTCTGAATTGAAAGCAACACTCCGCCGGACGTTGTCAGGTTGGCCGCCGACTGCCGGGGAGAAGGGGAGAGGGTCTGAGAGCTAGCTTTGAAGAGGTGAGAGTAAAGGGGGCGGCGAGCTATAAAGACCAAGTTTTTGTAAATTTAGTGAGTGGTAGTCCCTACTTGTGTATACAATTATGAATTGGCTCTTTATTTATGACAATTACATGTTAATCCCTCGACTCAAATAAATTAGGGGTTTCAATCAGATTCTTGCTCGATTACTGCTTTATCTGCTTTGTTGAGTTCTGTTGGTCGTTGCTAGCCATGACTTTGTGCTGTGCGCGTAATTTGAGAGTAAGCGCGAGAGAGTGAGGGCTGGCAGCGTTTCGTGGAGCCTACTCACAAGTGATGAGTTACAATTCACTTGTGTCAGTGTGCGCTTGCAATGTGCTTCCCTTTCTTACAAACTCTTAAAGAGAAAATTCAAAGTCGGTCCCTAAAGTATTCATAAATTGTCATTTAAGAAAACAATAAAATTCAATTAGGTCTCTAGGAAGTAGGGATTTTTAATCGAGTCCCTATAATAACGTCCAGGGAAGGAGCTAGACTTGATAGAAGCTTAAACGAAAGAGAACGGGCAGAAATGAAAGGGTTGGGAGACTTTGGTATGAACTCAAAGGTTCATTGAGGGAAAATCGTGTTGATGTGATCTTGATGAGTGTTTATTAAGGTTGCATGTTGTTTTTAAAATTTATTTTTAATAAAAAATATATTAAAATGATGTTTTTTAGAATTTTTTTTTTATTTTTAATATAAAAACATTAAAATCATTCAAAAATACCTCAAAAATCAATTTGATGACTTTCCAAGTGAAAATTAATTTGAAAAATGTAAGCTACCGCAATGTCAAGTGGGCAATAAAAACATCAAGTTTCAAGAATGGGTTTTGAATTAATACAGTTGCCGAGAAAATCTTGACAATTTCATTAATATGTGTATTTGATATTGTAGTAGTTTTTATAGTTTAAGAAAAATAGATTTAAAAAAAATAGATTTAAAAAAGATATGTGTTAGTTAAAACTGGTGTAGGGTACTAAAATGGACTTTTGCATGCAAAATAAAATAAAAAAACATGTTTATTCTGCCTTCTACAAGATAAAAGTTTGAATCACGGTGTGATATCTAGTATCATAAATAAAAACTAGCAAAAACAAGATAATTTTTATCTGTTAGAGACCGACTTGAAAAGGAGCTCGACTCATTGTATTATTGGATCAACTCATGGGTTAATGAGTCAACTTAGATGAATATTTTTATTAAAATGGTGTTGTTCTTGAAGTTGCCATGACTGAGTTGGATACGAGTTTTGTCAAATTATTTGCGTCATGAATCACCATAACTAGGTTAATTAAGTTTTATTAGATAAATGTTTTTTTTATTCAATTTAAAACTGGACTCGGATTAGAATTCAGGTAGTGGGTTTTGGGTCGAAATAGGACAAATTCATGCACGGTCCCTCGAATGTTGATAATTAGTAATCAATCTCTTTTGAATTTAGATTGTATTTTATCAAATTAAGTCTCATAGTTCAAAATCTAATTGATTGAGTCCTTGTATCCAGCCTTTGCTGTTATTCCCTTTAGATGAATGCTCTACTTGTACGCATGTACAAGAGGATTGAAAAAATCAATCATTGGTAAAATTAAAGATTAAAGGATTTGTTTGACCAAAGGTAAAGTAGAGGACTTGATTTGACAAACTTTCCATACTATATGAAATCGAAAGTGATTTTACCCGACTAAAATAGTCTAAATCGACAATTGACAACCATTTGGTTTCCTAACGGACCAATCAGCTTGGAACACGTACACCCACAAAACCCTTCATCAAAAAACACACTCAGTCAGAGAGAAGCAGAGAAAGCGAAACAGTGAGAGCGAGAGAAGTTCAGTGCTTCAATGGCGTCAGGAGGAGGAGGGAGTGTAGAGTGGCACTTGAGACCACCAAACCCTAAAAACCCAATCGTCTTCTTCGATGTTACAATCGGTACCATCCCTGCTGGTCGTATCAAAATGGAGCTCTTCGCTGATATTGCCCCTAAAACCACCGAAAATTTCAGGTTTTTCCACTCTCCTGTCTCACGTCCTTGCATCAAAATTAATTCTCGTTTTCATTTTTATCAAATTCTTGAATTATTTTTTTTTATAAATCTTGCAGGCAGTTTTGCACAGGCGAGTACAGGTAAAAAAAAATCACTCTCTTTTTTTATATAAGTTTTTAAATATTTTTTGGGTAATTGGAATAGTTAATCACATATCATGTAAATAATTTATTTGATTTTGAAAAAAAAATTGGCAGAAAAGCTGGATTACCTGTTGGTTACAAAGTATGTCAATTTCATAGAGTGATTAAGGATTTTATGATTCAAGCTGGTGATTTTCTCAAGGTTTGTTTTTTTCTTTTTTTCAGTTTTATATAATTATTTAATATTTTCTGTTTACTTGATTAGTTACTTACTAATGGAATTTTTTACTTGCAGGGTGATGGTAGTGGTTGTGTTTCTATTTATGGGCTTAAGTTTGAGGATGAAAATTTTGTTGCCAAACATACCGGCCCTGGTCTACTTTCAATGGTATCCATTTTTCTTGGTATATAAATGTGTCCCATCTTGTTCTTACTATTGGGTGATTTTTGCTTTTCTTGTTGTTATTAGAAGATAATGCATTTATATGGCTTGTATCATTTCTTCGATTCTCCACTTAGATTTTTCTCTGCTAATCGTCACAAATAATTTGACGCTTTAATAACTTGTGAGATCCTGTGGTGTATAACCAGTAAGTCTGTTTTGGAAACTTAGTTTTATTGACTTGAAATTTTGTCGTTAAGATAGATAAGATATGGGGTTCGTTCTTTTTTGAGTTAGTAGTAGTTTTTTTTCAACTTCCTTTGGATAATTCTTGTGTATAAGGAGGTGGAGTTTCTTAATGGGTATCTCGCTTAGCATATTTCTGTTTTACTGATAAAAGAATAGATGGAATGGCTTGATTTAAATCTAATCGTAGGGGAAAAACTTAAGAGGGGATAGTACCCATGTTATTCGACTACTTGTTGCCAGCTTCATAAAAACTCACAAGATTAAAGTCCTTATTAGAGTTGTATATTGCTTAGAATCTATGAGGTCAATATGAGTGCAGGTGCAAGAGCCAAGAATACCTCTGAGATGTCTCAAATTTCGTTATGCATGCTTTTCATAGTATGTTTATTTGGAGAACACCATGGGTAGAAATACTAACTTTGATGGGGTAACTTGAAGAATCATGACCAGATTTTTTGTTGTGACAAGGATTTCATCTTCATCAGTGTCCAGTCTCTAAATGACTTCAAATGAAAATCCTCAAATTCTCTAAACACAAGCTCCCAAAATATCTATGCAAGCGTATGTAGATTTATTATCAACTATCATTACCATTTGAATTTGAAGATTGTGCTTTATCACTAACAATGAAGGCCTCATTGTTCCATTTGCAGGCAAATAGTGGGCCAAATACCAATGGTTGTCAGGTACTCTCTTTCTCTCGGCTGTTAGATGTTCTGATAGTATGAAATAAATTGGTGTATGTGTCAAGCCTTGAATGGACCTTTTTCTGGCATTTCAAGTTTTCCAATTTGGTGGATTGGAAATTTTAGTAAGCATGGCAGTGAATATATTAACTTCATATTGCTCCATTAAGCTAGCTGCTTGCGCGTCCTATCATTAAATTTGCACTTAGTTGTTTCCCCCTCAGCTGCCTACATTTACTCCCAGATATGATTACACTTGGAAAGCTAAGCATGCAGTTTCTGTGTTTTAATTCCCCCCTTTTAGCTCCGCTAACTACTTCAGACATGTTTGATTTACTCAAGAATTGGGAATGGAATGGGAATCCTCATATAAAATATCCCATTTCTTATGAAATCCTAATCTTTGTGTTGACGAACCAATTGACAGAGCTCATGGAACAGAAATGCCCCCCATTCTATTCCTAATTTCAGGCAAAGTAAACATGGCTTGGGATTTAGCACCATTGCTCTGAATGAGAGTTCTCAAGAAGTTTCCTATACATTCTGCTGTTTTATCCCTAAGTTAACACACAAGCACTCATGATTATATTGATTTTGAACCTTCCTTCCTTGCAGTTTTTCATCACTTGTGCAAAATGCGACTGGCTTGACAATAAGCATGTTGTATTTGGGGTACGTCTTCAGATTTTCATTTAACATTCTTTTTTGCCTCTCTTTGCCCTTGTCATTGATCAGTCGAAAACTTTAATATTCTACCAGCATCTGAGATTCCTGTGTGTCATCCACCTCACTATGATTTCGTTTTCTGTCGTTATATAGAGGGTGCTTGGAGATGGTCTTTTGGTTATTCGAAAGATAGAGAATGTGGCAACAGGACCCAACAACCGACCAAAACTGCCATGTGTTATTGCAGAATGCGGGGAAATGTAGAGGTTGAGTTCAAGAGGAACATTTCTTTAGGACAATATCATCATCTTAATTGACTACTGACCTTTGACCTACCTAATGGATGGGTTTTTGTATTCCTTCTCAAAATGGTGGCGGGGAGGGAAGAACTGACTCTCTGAATGCATTAACTACAAGTAAAATAAATAAATAAAAAAAGAGTAGTTTTCATGTTTTTTGCCTCAGTTTCTGAAGTGAGTGCTAGAATGGATAATTTTTGGGATAGATGTGGAATGCTTTAGATTTTTGTATTTTAGGGTATGGTTTTGATTGTAGTTTCTGAAAAAAACTTGTGATTGGATAAATCTCGAGCACAGATCATTTTTATTTGGAAAAGTGCATTTTAGTCCCTACATTTCCCCAATATTTCCACTTCCACTCCCATTTTTATAACATCTTCTCTTTCTTGTACGTACCTCATTTTCTAACTATTACTAAAATCTTAAAATGTCAATGAGAAAATAAACTCTTAAAAAATTATTAAATGATATAGCAACACGTATATTTTTAGTTTTGAAAGAAATGTATATAGTTAAATCAAAAGTAATAATTAAAATAACTTTATTCCCTATTCATATTTTAAATGGACATCTCAAGTGGAATATGAATTTCCAACATTTTTGCATGCCTAAGTTTTATATAATACCGTAACTATTTTGAGATTGTAATACTATACACAAAATCCACTCCCCTTCGACTCAAACTTTGTTCATGGTATTGCCATGGGCGGCGGAATGTGATCGGTTCCTGTTCCTCTGGAAGTGTTTGGTGGAAGCTAGTTAGGGTTTTTCTGATCACTGATGGACTTCTTGTTAAGCTCCAAGGTCAGATTCGAGCGCCATGGCAGAGTCCTTTGATATACTTGCTATATTGACATCTTCAGATCTTAGGCTGCTAAATGCAATGAGATCATGGAATGGCTTTGATGATCAGCCTGAAAAATTCCTTGATCTACAATATTGAATTATGAATTACTGATTTTTTTTTTATTCCATGGTTAAGAGATATCATCAAATGTATATAAATTTTTTTTAAAAAAATCATTTAATATATTTACTTCTGCCTCAACCACAAATTCATTTTTTTTTTTTTTTGTTAATAAAACAATTGGATAGTTTTGCCCAGATCCCATTGAAAACTCTCTTGAACCTTAATTAAAAAAAAATTATAATTTATACTTTTTATTAAATTTATCATTAAAACTATCAGTGTCAAATACATGCTTAATGTCCTTTAAGATAGCATTTGGTACATGATGAAAATAGTATTGTCTAATATCCCGATTTCTATCCCTCCATCTTTAAAGAATAATCTTGTTATGTTCAGTTCTGTTTACTCGCCACACAAACCCTAAATATTTTTAGATTACAAATATAAACATTGAACAAGCATATACAATGGCCCATGAAAAACTTAATAAATTTCACTGATTGTTTCGCGTGACAGGTTCAAGAGGAGGCTGTCAAATTTTTAGAACTAAAGGTGAAGGATTGCAAGGGTCAAGATGAAGTTTGCCGGGCTAGATTTGTTGCTGAAGTTGCATGCATAACAAAATAAAAATTATATTGTTAAGGCAAAATATACAGGCTTCAACGAAAGAAAGTAGGTTAACCAAGATAAATAAATTAACTCAAAATGAAAGTGTCCCAACTTTCAAATTCATTTTGAAATTCTCAAGTACTGGGGATAACGAAAACAGGAGGAGGAGGAGGAGACTAAATAATTAACATTGATGCATACTGCACTTGAAAGATTCAAATTCTATGCTCTAAGATGATTAGTATGACAGAAAGAACAGTACCATGATACATCTGAAACTACAACAGGAGATGCAGAAAAGAAAAGGTATTTTGAACACTAGAAACATGAAGCCCTGCTGCATGTGGAATGTGGCTTTTAGGGTTTTCCTGCGCAACTTGTATTCGGATGCAATGCGTATTCACTCTTTAGGTCGCGCGAGCCAGAGGGAACTAAGAGCACGTAAACGGGAAAAGTAATCGTGTATTGCGAGGAGAGCACGAGCAGACTGACGGGTGGTTAATATTCGGTGCATTTGTTGTAAGGTTTGCTGCCTCAAATTGTCAGCCTGGTTTTATAAAACCGCATTAAAAGAGAAGTGCCTTTGAGACATGATACTAGGAATATAGGGGCAAAAGAACAGAAAGAAATGGCAAACCCAGAAAGACTTGAAACTGTAGCTGATTTATGAACTCTTGGACCATTATACAAATTTCAAGGTTTTATGGAATCTCTATGTTATAGACGACAAATATAAAAACAATTAGAAGCATACCTGGCGAATAAATCCCTCAAGGGTACCTAGCTTTCCCATGGCCATGGCCATCTGACCCATGTAATTTGCCACATTTCCAGATGGCCCTGAGGAGCCAAGAGATCCGCTGGACAAAGTCTCAGAGAGGGACTGCTGCAATGCCTCCATCCCTTGAGATAATGCATCTTCCGCCTGTTGGGAGGACTGCTGTAAGTTGCCAATGCCCACCAACTGCTGCTCTGTTAAAGGCTCCAATTGATTCATAAGAAGCTGCAACCATGATCACAAAATTTTATCATGTTCTCAAACGAAAAAAGAATATAGGAGGTATTGTGCTCTGAAAGGAGCAGAGGGCACCACCCTAAGAAACGAATTGTAAAAAATAAATCAATCCATCAAACTAACAAGAGAATGAAATCTGACATACACATGGTATATGCCAGTCAACAGGTTTAACCAGGAGAAAGGCTGTGCGCTTTCCCTTTTAAAATGCACAAACCAGTGCAAACAAATGGTTTAAACTCAAACAATTATGCCTGCTTGCAAAAGCAGGCATACATGCACATGAAAAAGAAGCAGGTACAGTAAGAAAATTCCCTCCTTCGCTCTGCACAAAGGAAAGCCATCCATACATCCAGGGTTAAATGATGCCACCCTCCAGCGGCCTTCATTCCCAACCTTGTCTTCTAAGATTAATTTCATGCTAAACAGATATATACTTTTTTCCACCAAATGAAATTACAATACAAACAAAACATTTACAAACAGCCTTGCTAGGGAAACACAAATGGTACAAATGAAATAACCAGCCTTAACAGCATGCTCGGAAGATAGGCAACAAGATACCAAAACTTGATGATAACATCCTTCAATATCTGAGAACAGAAAACTTCAATCTCAGAGCTGAGAACAAGGGAGGCCTATGTGAGCCTATAAGTTATAATAACTTGCAGTTCACCTTAGAACATCTATGATATAAAGTGTTGGTTCATCATTTCTTTTTCCAAATATCAAGTAGTTCATAACCTCATACAAATTTCCAAATCTTCTTTCTTTTCTTTTGTTTCCTGCACTTTTTTAATTCTAAATAGATTTGATGCCAAGAAGAAACCGAGTCATACTGATCTGGGCTTCAGATCAGAGTTTAACAAGTGAAATAGAAACGGGATGAATCCTATATCAGAACCTACTGTTAGGGATAAGTCAAAGAACCCCTCAACTAAGTGAAGCTCCATGAATGCTTTTACATTATATTTCTCTAACAGATTAAACGTTATGCTGTCAAGTACAGCATCCTGTGAACCAAAGAACTTTTTAACTACCAGCAAATGGATTTAGCAGTACAGTATGAGACTCATCTACAATAATCCCAAGCCCTCTCCCACGAAATTCCCAACTAATTTGTTTTTTTTATATACAAATTTGCAGTTTTACACCTTCACCCTGCTAGCTAGTGCATTGATAATATCGACTCTTTATTAATGAATTAAATGAAGAAGAACAAAAAATACATGGTTCTTGCGATTCTTCTGTTCTGTGCAAGATTATGATACTGACTCTAATACTCTTGTAATGCCACCTCTCCTAGAACTGGACTAACCCTAGCAGGTGGAAAAAATTGAAAGCACAATAAACTCACCTTGAGGAGCTCAGATGAACGGAAGCCACCAAGCCACAAAAAACACCTCTCTGCAGGTGTCTTCCACATGCCAGACAGCAAATGGAAAACATCAGCCTTGGCTGCGTTGCTCTTCAGCTTGAAAACTTCATCATAGTGAGCCATTATACCATCAATGATAATACGAAGTTCTGCATCACCAGCATGAGAATTGACAGCTGATCTCAACTCATTAATTTGTCGATTTTGCTCCTCCAGCCATCGTGCATATTCTACATCAAATGCCATGGCCCCTGCAAAAAGATACAATTAACCATCTAATTTGCCAACATGCAAATGTGTGTGCGCTTAAACCCTAGAAATGAAAATAACCAATGAAATTTGAGGTCATTTCAATGTATAAATGTAGAGCTCGCAGCATGATCATTGGTTCAGTCAAGCAGCCATGACAATGTGGAACTCGTCCAACAATTCCAAGATATCAAACATCTAGTTGATTCCCAAAAATGCACACATTTCAAACATTGAATCTTGCATAGGCAAGAAACTTTGGCATTACCATTTCCACTCATTGAATGAGTTTGGTCTCCTGAGCTTGATATGAAGATTCCCTATTAGAGAGAAATTCATTGAAATGAGACACCTCAAAAAAGGATGCTTAATGAACAAACTGAGATCATTACACGATGTACAAAATAGGATTAGCCAAACCTAACCTGCTGTCGTGCCCGTTGGAGCTCCTGTTCCAGTTGGCTGAGCTTCAAGCGGCTACTCTCCAGCTGCTGAACATATGCCTATGGAGACACAACAAAAGACGAAAGTAAGATTATTAGAAGAAATGTTACTAGGCACTTATGCAATGTGTAATAGACAAATCAGAAGATTGCATGAAAACAAATCTTGCATGGTTGCATCATAAAAAGTCCATTCAAAGGATGCACTCCCCCCCTATATGCTGTAACAGGCTGTCGCTGAAAAGGTTCGTCAGAAATGAAAACAAGTATAAGAAAAAGATGAAAAACATACTTTCTTCCTCAAACGGCTTTTTCTTGCAGCTTCTCTATTTTGAGCAAGCCTGCGAAGAGTCTGCGAAGTGTAATCAAACAATCGATCATCAACTACAACTAGATAGAGTAGCATGCAGTGAATGCAATTAACAAATAATATTTTCACCTTCTGGTCCATTTTGTCCCTTGTTCTGTCACTGGAATCAGATGCCACGAGAGCGGTAGATTGACCTCTATCATACTGCACACATATGATTTTTAAGTGTTAGAATGGAATTGATTTGGTAAGTTTTCTAATGAGCAGAATGAACAATGCCATTGCCTTCATCAAGCAAAAGAAGAAATGAATGTTGGGATCCAAAAGGAATGGTAAACTAGGATTCTTGATTACAGGTACTTGTTAAAAAAACAAAATAAAATAAAACTATTGAAAACAGGGTGGCACCTATGCAAATTTATAGTTTCACAGAACTGACTTCACACTATCATTTCACAGGAGTATAGGGCAAGAAAAAACAGCACCCTTTGGTTTTTATCGTCTGTGTCTGCATCCGTTGAGATATCAGTCCTTGGACTAGCATCAGCCATATTGGCCTCCCCCCAGTTCTCTGTATTAACACTTGGTATAGAAACCCAGTTGGACTGTTGAACCTTTTCTAATGGCAACCTCCGATTCTCCCCCCAGTTTTCTGTATCAACAATTGGTATAGAAACCTGGTTTGACTGTTGAACTTTTTCTAAGGGTAATCTATGAGACTCCACTTGAGAAGCAGATGAGTTAATGTTAAATGAAGTAGTAGACTGTTTCTGCAAAGTCAGAGAACAGGAAAAAATGAGTGGAAGCAACTAAACAGGCAAAATATCATGTATCTGAGAAATTCACCTTCTCGAAAGTGCCACTATGGAGGTGGTCAGAAGGGATTGCTTGAGTACTTTCTTTTGCTGAATTGAACACAGTACCTGTAGTGACACATCAGGTTATCACTTTTAATTCTAGCTGGTTGAACTTTTCAAAAAATTCTAATTGCTTTTTCTTCTTACAACATATGCAGAGTTATTCATTTCAATGGATTACAAATTTTCTTTTTGTTTATTATAGACTTATTTTTTCATTGTGGCTCCCATGGGGATCGCTCATGGCATTTGAAATACTTGTCAAATGCCACCAACCATGGTAGAAAAAGTAGTAGCTCCATAATCGTTTTCTATACACTGGAATCAGTATTGTCTGGATTTATTTCTCCCACTCTCTTTCCATAAAAAACTACTGGACCTGATTTTTCTTGTGATGACTTTCAAAGCATTACTAAATTGACCACTCCTGGGAATTGTTGCAATTAGATCAATATGGCCCTTGGTTCTAAAATATATTGCACCCTAGCAGTGCTTTTACACAAAATAACTTGCCTAGACCACCCCTAAAATTTTAAGGTTAGCAGGTCATTTTGCGATAAGTCAATATGAAGTACACTAGACACTTCAAATTAAGATCAAAGGATGGTGATGGGTGGTTAATGAAATTTACCCCCGTACAAAAACAGTTGATTATATTTTTCTTCAAAATAACAATGTTCCAATGAATTTCTTTCAGCGTGATTAAAAAAAAATTAATGAAAAATTTAGATCACCAAAAAGTTATGGGCAGATAAAATTTAATTATATAATGTAATTGATGAAAGAGCATGACAAACCAGTTTTAGATTAGCCCATTACAAGTTGGATTACTCAACACTTACCTGCACTCAGGTCAATAGCATCGTCTTCTAAGAACACCCCAAAATCAGTAACACGGCAAGGATGAACTGTGCTTCTCTCTACACTGATGAAATCCATAATTGTCAACAAATAAGTACCAAGAATTTGTTGAGTAATACAATTTTACAGCCAAACAACATCAAGCATGAAGTAATACCATCAGTTCAAACAAGCAAATATTTTGTTGCATTTTCCTCTTCAAACCAGTAAACGCGTACATCTAGACCAAAAATCTTACAATGACCTTCCAGATTTAACAATAGAGAGTATACTACAGTTACTGGACCCATAGAGGAGAGAGAAGTAAAGGAAAGGGATAGGCGCAAACAGGTTTATCAATTGAACTACTTGAGAGCATTTCTATCTTCAACCCTAGAACTAAGGAAAAATGCAAAACAGCCTCCAGAAATAATGTAGTTTGTTTGATTTATATGTCAAGGTACTTAACCCTTCCCAGCCCCACCTGCCCTTCTCTCTCGCAATCAAGTTCCTCTTTAACACTTGCAAGAACATTTAGCAAATTACTAAAGCAATTAAACTTAGAAGTTAGAATAGTGTGCAAGCTACATAACTTGGCAGAGTGATGGAGCATGAAAATCATTCATTTGTAACTAATGCAAGAAAAGCTTTTATGAGAATAAACAAATTACATTGCATACTCAATATCTGGAAAGCACATTTTCAAATAAACAAATTACATTGCATACTCAATATCTGGAAAGCACATTTTCAAAATCATTCGATCCCAATTTTTTGAAGCTACCAATCAAACAAAGAAACTCCTGGTTATTGCACCCTGGACAACCAATTTCTGACAATAAGTTCGCAATGTAGTACCAAACCACTAGAAATGATTTCTGATGTGAGTACAAGACACCCTAAACATGTTCAAGTTCTTGAACCTGCTATTGGTTATATACATATTAGTAGACAAAAACACAAGAAGAGCAGATTAGGCACAAAAAAATCCAGTGTTGAAAGATGAATAATGAATAATGAATGAAAAGTTAAATTGAAACCGTATACAAAAAGTGATAGAAGGAGAACTGTACATTGCATTTGAGATTGGCAACTGAGGATCAAAGCTCGGCATCCCGACAGCCTTCTTCTCATCTTCTGCATCAGTTCTACTCCCCATAAATCGCCGTCATTTTAACCTCCTTAGTCCCCTTCAAACAAATTGGCACCCCAAATCACTAACTAGAACAAAAGGCAAGATGTATCACTAACTTCTTTTAGTAAAAACAATCGAAGAGACAAAAAAAACGATAATAGAAACTAAAAATATATTGAGAAACAAATATACAGAATAGGCTGAATTTTCCTTTTTAACAGAATGCAACATCTAACAATATTAGTGCATATACAGCAATAAATAACACAAAACTAACTTGAAAATCCATTCTGCCAAACTCAGCAAACTCTACACTATCCGTCATCCAAAATAACAGAGTATGCCTCTAAAGCTCCAATTTAATTCAGAGCTGTGCTACACATTACCATGAAATATTTAGTTAGCAGAATCTTGAGGATTGTTTGGCTAATGTTAATAGATTTTAGAACAAATCAGCATCGGGCTAACAACAAAGAGAAGAAAAAAGAAAAGGTGGTGCTCGTGCTCACAGATACTCTTACCCGCATCAACCAAAGTTGGTTATCGCACTAGCTAAGTTTGTGAGACCAGGCAATAATTCCATACATCGAATTCAACAAGAACAAGCAAAAGAAAAGGGGAGAGGAGAAGCAAAACAAAGTCAAAGAAATCTAATCAGATAACAAATCAAATGTACATATATGGGTCATCCATTCACAAATCATACTATCCAACCCTGTCCATCATCTCACACGACACACAGAAGAGAAATCGAAGAGAATCACTTCAAAACCCTAACAACATAACTTTCAACCCAAAATTGAACTTTAGTATCTACCTGTAGCAATACCAGATGCCAATATCAACCCAATAGAACAGTAAGATCCCCGGATACAGAAGTTACTTAAAATTAAACTCATCTATTCAGCAAGCAGCACACAATTTGCACCAACTCAATATGCTGCAACAGTGGAGAAGAACATTACAAAACCCAGAATTCAACATCCACAAAATGCTCTAAGAAAGAGTAGGGAGCAATTCAACAACACCCTGAAGCCAAAACTTGATGTACAAGAGACATAAAACCCCTGATAATGAACAACTTGTAGAGATCAAAATTGTACCCTAAGATGTAAAGTTCCAAACTTTCACCAATCCCCGAGTCAAAATCAAGCTGAAACACTGTAAAACCCCTAAATTCATCACCTTCAAATATCAAGGAGACTTTAAACACATTAAGCATAAATTTCACACCAAACTAAAAATACCCAGAGAACCAAAACCAACAAAAACCTCAGAAAACCTCCAATTCAAGCTTAAAAAAGAAACAACACAAATTCACCTACTTTACTATCAAGCAGCAAACTGTCACTTCATAAATAATAATTCTCTAGTCAAAATCACAGCAAAGTATGAACAGCAAAGCTTAAGAAGGTCAAAATTCCACCTACTTTGCTAACAAGAAGTAAACTTTCACTTCATAACATGATTTTTTTCTAGTCAAACCACAAGAAAATTTGAACCAAACCAAATCCACCTGGAATTTTGTTGTCGCTGATGATATAAAGCTTTCAACTTCGCGAAACTGTATGTATTGGATTATTAGATGTGAGAGAAGAGTGATGAGTGGATCACTCGAATCTCTAGACGTCTTCTTCTGCGAGAAATCTTCCACTTTCCAAGGACTAAAGATTTTTTAATCACTTTAATAATGCTTTAGTGCTTTGACATCAATTGTTTTTTAGTGTTTATTAAATTTTTTTGCTGTTTACTGTGTCAGTACACTGTAACAATACAGCCAATCTTGCTCACTGATTAGTGACCAAAGCCTTGGATCCCTATCTGGTTAATGTTAAGACAAGGTCAGTGCCAGCTAATCACTCTAATTCTGCCACGTGTAAAATCCAGAGATTTTTGCAATAATTGGAAATGTTTCTGTCTTTGCCAATTAAGAATTTTGGCTGACACGGATTGGTAATGATGAAAATTAGTGATTTCTTAGTTTAATATTAATTTTTTACTTTTGTAAATTACATAGGCGCTAGAAACATAAGTTATTAAACTAAATCAAAGTCACGGTTTCTGAAATAAGATAGGTTAATGAAGACTATATAGTGTGTCAAAGGAAATCTAAAATAAATATATTTGATCTGGGATTTTGGATAAGTCCACGGAGGCTTTCCATAACTGGCTAGTTACTTGTTGAGATAGAAACTTGCTGTTCACACCTGAAGAAAGAAGCTTAGCTAGATACTGAATTATACTTTCACTTTAATCAATCTCTCGTCTTCACCATCACTGGATCTAACCGCACCATGTTTTTATTGACATCGAACCGAGGCTGCATGCAGAGGTGGATACGAGGCTAGCATGTTTCTTACTCAATTCGTGCTTTATTTTACTTTTTAAATCATTTGTTATCATATCGTTTTCTCATGCATATACATTTTGTACAAGGTATATAAAAACCCGACTCGAGTTACTTCATGGTGAATCTTGGATTACAGACCAAAAAGATTAACTCGGTTGATCTAATTTAAGAAAATAACAATATAGTTTTAATGAAAAATCAATAGTTTTTTAATGAATATTATAAAATAATATAAATCATATTCTGTGACCTTACTTAACAACTTAAAATATTGGGCTGAGATGGTTCTTTGACATGGTATCAGAGTCTTAATGATCAAACGGCCACAAGTTTAAATCTCATTATCCCTATTTATTTGATAAAAAGTAAAAACAGTGTAATATGAGCATGTACAAATTTCAAGTTTAAAGAGTTTTTATTTAAGAGAATATATTAAAAAATAATATAAATTATATATCTTGAGACGTTAACTACAAATTTTTATATAAATTTATTGATTTTTATGTTTTAATTTTTTTAATATAAGACTTTATGTTGTCTATGAAGATGATTTAAACAAACAATGGACCGGGTCGAGATGGGCTTTCGAGGGAATGACAGAATTCTCTATCCAATTGAGTGCGGAATCGAAAAGGATGATCATTCGTAGGAATTCCCGATTTTATGCAAGTGTCCGAAAATTGCTATCCCGACTCAATCCAACATCATTCCAACAACTATCAAAGACTTGCATGCAACTAGGAACTGTTAGGTTAAGAAGACAATAATCCTATTCAATAACATAGAGATGCTAACCATTGATTTCAAAATTACCTGTTTGATCTTACCTGGCATAATGTACATGTATAGTTGTAAAATTTGATTTTAAGCGAAGCTCGAATCATACACGCTGGGAAGACTAATTAAAAAAAATTAAAATGATATTATTTTAATTAAAATTTTTTTCTTTAAAAAAATAAATAAATTGAGATTTGACCGAATTATTAAGACAAATTAGATTTTTAATCAAAATAATCAAGGTGTTTTTTTCTTCATCTAAACTGATTAGGTCTCAAATTGACTGTCTTGACCGATTTGAATTTTACCGTTATATATCATGTTATTTTTAACTTTATACAAATCAGATCATTTCTAAATTTAATCTTTATAAGAGGGACAAACTCTTCCCTTTTCTAGAAAGAAAAAAGAAGAAGAAAAAAAGTCTTGCTTTCTGGGAACACAAAGCTAATTTGACAAGTGCCCTTGGGGAGTAAAAAATTTAAAGACTAATTAAAAAAATTGATTAAACAGATTAGAATATTTTAAAAAATATTTAGTTCGGTTTGATTTTGATTTTATAAGTGTAAAACTAAAAAACTTCAACCGAACCAAACTAGTTTAGTTAAAAATAAACCAAACCAAACCAAGAAAATTTAAAAAAAAAAGAACCAAAACCAAGCCTGTCAAAACCCCAAAAAAACAATATAGTTTTTTATTTTTAATATAAAATAATTGAACCGAACAGAACCAAAACCGGTCGATTGAGTTTCAATTTTCAATATAAAATAATCAAATCAAACTGAAACTGGTATATCGAAACCGATTTCAATTACAATTTTTATATTTTACAAAATTTATTTTAATTATTTTTATAAATAAAAATCAAACCAAATAAAAAATAATCACCCCTATCTCAACCTATGCTTAACAATAGTTGCCATGACCGTCTTCTCAAAGTGCCAAACTATTTTAATGTCGAGGAATAATTTTTTTCTCGTAATTTCTTTCTTCATGAATTTCAGCTAAACACTCAATGGCTGCTTAAATGTTTCAGTATCAGCCCAATCATTCCAGGAGCCTCGAAATCATGGAGATTTATTTATTTATTTATTTATTTATTAGGGATGCATTGCCAAATAGTGGTTGTGAAAAGAGCATTTAACTTTAGCTTTTTGCTCGAGGAAAAAAAAAAAAAACAGCTGGGCTCATCCCCATAGCCATCATGGAGTATCGACTGCATGCTTTTTTGTTTTCGTTTTTTTTCCTTCTGGGAGGTGTGATGGTCCCCTGAATTGTGCAAAAAATTGTTGTTCTAACCACTGTTATTAAAGTTGGTGTGGCTTGGTTGATTGATTTGAGACTGGCTGTCTTGTTTCCTGATTTATATTACTTGATTTAAAAGAAAAGGAATTGTCGATTTAGATCATCTCGTGCAATTCATAACTCGAGCTTTGTAACTGGTGGTGAAGAGGTTGTTTGTTTTGTAGTTTATTTATATATATTTTTTAAAAATTATTTTTTATTTTAAATTAATTTTTTATTTGTAATTTTAATTGTTTTGATGTGTTAATATTAAAAACTAAAAAAAAATATTATTTAAATATATTTTTAAAAAATAACTATTATTACAGTATCAAATACTATATACTATAAATCAAGTTTAATAATTATAGGTATAACATGTACTATTATTAAGTTTACAAGTAAATAAATACATGACCACGGATTAAGGTGTGAAAAAAAAAGCGTGGAACAAGCTTCCTGGACTATATTCAAGTATTGACAACGTTTTATTGAGTTAAACTAGATGTCATATTCATGTGATGTCGCAAGTTTGTGATATTTTTGTACGTTGTCGTGAATTTATGGAAAATTATAAAAAAATAAAAAAAATTATTACAATTCACAATATTTTTTTAAAAAAAATCTATAAAGTTAAAATCCCAACCAACTTAATATTAAAAAACTTAAAATCGAGAAAGATAATTTTAAAAAAAAATCATAACATAAAAAATGAAAGGAAAAAAAAAACCATGCAGGGAAATACTATAGCAATCTATAGTGTTTTATGAGAAAATCTACAGTTGTATTTCTCAATCAACTCAATATTAAAAATATTAAAAATCATAAAAATAAATTTTAAAAAAATCATAACAAAAAAAATTATGTTGGGGAATACTGTAGCAATTCACAGTGTTTTTTTTAAAAAAACTACAAAGTTAAATTCTCAACCAGCTCAATATAAAAAAAAATCCAATAAAGATAATTCTAGAAAAAAAAAATCATTAAAAATAAAAAACTCATGTGGAGAAACACTGTAGCAATTCACAATGTTTAAAAAAAACTACAAAACTAAATTCTTAATAAGCTCAATATTAAAAAAAAACCGACAAAAATAATTTTGAAAAAAAACACAAAAAATGAAAAAGAGAAGAAAATAATTTTGGGAAAAGGAATAAAAAAATAGAAAATAAAACATGTGGAGAAAGTTAAAGTTAAATTCTTAACCAGCTCAATATTAAAAAAAATCAACAAATATAATTTTGAAAAAAAAACATATGAGGAAATACTGTAGCAAAACAAAAATCATATGGGGAAACATTATAGCAATTCATAGTATTTTTTAAAAAAAACTACAAAGCAAAATTCTCAACCAGCTCAATATAAAAAAAATAAAATCAACAAATACCATTTTGGAAAAGAAAAGAAAAAAAATTCATAAAAATAAAGAAAAAAACCATGTAGAAAAACATTGTAGCAACCCATAATGTTTTAAAGAAAAAAACTACATAACTAAATTCTCAAATAGTTCAATATTAAAAAAAATCGACAAAAATAATTTAAAAAAATACACAAAAACAAAAAAGAATAAAAAGACAAAAAAAAAAAACAATCTTGGAAAATAAGAAGAAAAAAACATGTAAACCCCAAAAAAAAAAGAAAAAAAAATAAGGAAAACTATAGTATTTTTCCCATACGTTTTAGAGTATTACTTAATGTGATATGTTATCGATCAATAACAATAAAAAATAAAATTATATTTATTCATCTTTATATTTTATATTAAGTTTTCTACATTTTCATCTAAATATAATTATTGCTTATTTATCCATATATTTTCATATCAATTTTCAATCTATTTCATTGTAAACAGAAAAAAATACCAGCGTCTAGAAGACTTAAATTCAATCTCATTTATAATAAAAAAGAATATTCAAGAAACAAAAAAAAAATCATGTGAAGCTAAAATTCAAGTTTGTTTTTTTAATAACCATTTGTAACTTGAAATTTTCAGGTAGAAATATTTCTATTAGTTTGGATTAGAAACATTAATAAAAAGATATATTGGGAAATATTCTTATATTTAAAAAAAATTAAATTTTTAATAACCAAAAAAACAGACATGATATAGAAAAAATTGAACTAATTCTTCCAACAACAAAAAAAATACTTTAAATTTTCTTCACTTGTGCTCGCATTCGGCGTTAGGTTCCCATCTCAGCAACACGATTATTGGATGGGAGTTCCTGGGAAAGTTTGTCGTTGTTAATTAATCCTGATTTTGAAGTTTTTTTTTTTAGTTTTAAATTAATATTTTTTATTTTTTATTTATTGATGTTAAAAATAAAATAAAAATAATATTTTAATATATTTTTAAGTAAAATTAATTAAAAAAACAATCTCTACTGTACTGGTCGAGATATACCTGGCTAACCCTTTGAATACAAAATTGAATCACTGCTATAAACAAAGTCTTCAAGTTTGACCACGTTTCTCAGCCAGAAAAAAGTCTGACAATTTTTTTGTTAGACTATTTTTCCACGAAGAATAAGAACTGTGGGGCTATATATATATATATATATATATATATCGTAAACCATGGATTATAATCTAATTTCAACTCTGTGAATATAGATATGACAAGTTTCATAATTATTTTAAAGTATGGTTGATAATATTTTAATTTTTTATTTTTAAATTAATTTTTTTATCATTTTGATATATTGATATAAAAAATAAATTTTAAAAAATAAAAAAATAAATTAAAAAATATAAAAAACAATATCTATTACATTCTCCAACAAGTTTTTATTCAATAAATAATTAGTAAAATATAAATGTTATCAAATTCAACTTAAAACTTATGTAAATTCAACCCAAAACATATGTATTTATATTATATACATACATGCAAAGCATTTATATTTATTATAATCCATATAATATATACAAAGATTTATTTATAATATTTATCACGCACTTACCTCAAATTGAAGCCCTGTTATAAACAAAGTCTTTTACTTTGACCACGTTTCTCAACAAAAAAAAAAAGTAAGTTTGACAATTAAATAACCTAATATTAAATTTTACAAAACTTAATTTTATGTTGTTTTAAAAAAATAAATAAAAATTAAAGTACCAAAATTGACATTAAAAAAAATAACCAAAAATTTTGTAGAGTATAAGCCAACAGATATATAATCCAAAATAATTAAAAAAGAAAAAGAAAAAAGAAAAATTTTGGTCCAATCCGGCTGGAGGATGATAACAGCAGACGTTGGATTCCAACGTCAGAGAGATGACAAGGTCAAAAGCGCACAGCATCTTTGAATGACCACTCGGCTCCAGTGATGCCACGTATTAATACCTAGAACCACATGAACGTCACCAGTAGCTTTTGAATTTTATTTTTTTGTAATTTTTTTCACCAGAATTTAACAATGAAGGAGACATTTGCAGGTTGTATGCTATGATTTTCAATCATCTTTGCGGGGTAGTTGGAGGCTAAGGAAAAAAATAATTGTGTGTTTATAGATGACAAGGTATAGTATAGTTTAATGTAAGTGAATATTATAAATTATATATTGAGATTTTATTTATTGTTTCTTTTAATAATGTGGTATAAGATATTGTTTATTGTTTATACAGGGTAAAAATGCTTTTGAAAAAACTAATTTTTTTTATTTTAATTTTTGTGTGTGTTTTTAAATTGTTTTGATGTACTGATGTCAAAAATAAATTTAAAAAAATAAAAAAAATATTATTTTTATATATTTTTAAGTGAGAAATACCTTAAAAGTAATTACTACCACAGTATCAAATGAGCTATAAATTGTATTTGTAAAAGTATTTTTTAATTGAAAATGTATTAAAATAATTATTTTTTTACTAAAATCATAAAAAATAATATACATATAAAATTAATTTAATGTTTTTTTTTCATACGAAAAACAATTTAAAAATGGATTGCATCGCAAAAACATCCTTAATAGGTGATTTAGAGTTCAAATTTCTCTGCCTAATTCCATCTAGTTAAATTAATAAAATCAAGTATGAGATATAAATATACCCGTATAAATTTCAAGTTTAAAAAATATTTTTTAGTTGAAATATTTTTTTAATAATCAGTGTTATTCAAAGTGTTTTTTTAAATAAAGTTAAATTAAAAATATATAAAAATAATTTATCTGAGAACTTTTTAATGATTTTGATATTAAAATATCAAATTAAAAAGGGATTAAAAAGAAAGGGAAAAAAATAATCCTATAAATTCTGAGTAAAAAATATTTAAATAGTAATTCTTAACTGCATTATTAAATACACGCTTAGGATGTACAAGTCTGTAATATAATGGTGTTATCAATTGTGGGATACGTATTAGTATGATGTCATCATTGGTCAGCAGGATATTCCATAGATAGATGAGAAATTGAAAATCTGCGGCGTCAGCATCAACGATTAAAAAAAAAAGGAGGACCTCTTTGCAAAAATATATAGTCCAGAGTGAGAGAGACCTGGCAGGGCACACTTGCTCTGTTTGTCTTCTAGAGGCAGGCAACGTGTGGGCAACCAAAACCCAGACGACGACATGTTCATCCTCTTGTCCTTGCCGCCTTTCGGTTTTCCTTTTGTACGCACCAAGAAAAGAAATTACAATACAAGTAAAGTCTTTCAAAAGTTATAATCTTGTACATTTAAGCTATCATCCTGTGATTAGGAATGGCGGCTCATTTGTTAACTCGATGATTCATCAATTTAGTATTTAATTTGTGTTGGGTTTTATGTTGAATTTCATTAAAAACTGATTTAATTTATCTGAGAAGTCACTCGCGAAACAATTAAAACTCGAGTGAAATCTGGTGTGTTTTTTTTAAATGATATTATTTTAATTTTTTAATTTTTTTTCATAAAATAAAACTATTTTGGATTGATCCAAGCGACTCGAAGTTGACCAGTTCAATCCATGATCCGGATCTTAAGCTAGATGATGGGCAGACTAGGTTTCTAACTTTGTTCTGAACCCAAACAACAATAATTTTCATTTTTATCTTATTAGTTTTTCTGTTTTTCCTTTTGTGAAAAGAAATTACAATGCAAGTAAAAACAGTAGAAAGTTTATCATGCACGGTGACTTTCATTTCTTATTTGTTTACACAAGGAGAGGCGGTTTTTAGAATACAGTAGCTGTCTAATTGAAGAACAGGACGAGGTTAATCATCTAGTTGTGTCTAAAGTATCATTTCCTTTTGCATTTTATAGACACGAGCAAGTTATATATAATCATTTTCCCCATGAAATAATTTAAAGGGACTTTACAAGGTTAAGTCAACATGTCATGCACAACATTTTCGCATTATATATTATATATATAATTTTCAATAAACTTAACGATGAAACATGTCTAAACAATGAAATGACGTCGAGAGATTACAGGAGGTTTTCTGTAATGGTTTGTAAATTGATTCTGTGGGCTGATTTGAAAAACCTAAAATCTAGAGGATGGTCCATGTTAGTTTTTAATTAAATTGAATATTGACAGAATAAAATTTAATTATTCATTTGAAATGATCTAGTTAATCAAATCAAATCAGCATTAAAAAATACATGAAATGCTACTATTTTAATAAAAAAACAATTAACCTAACCTAACCTAAATTAATTCAATGATACACACACCAGTTAACTTATGATTCATATGTTTTTTAACTTGTTACCCGATCAAGTACGAAACCTGTGGGGAATCGTAAGAAGGATAGCCCCACTAGCTACTTGTAAAAAAGAAAAAAGAAAAAAAATGAAGAACAAGTGGGTGATGTCCTTGGGAAGGCTATGCCAACTAACTTAATTCGGTTGGTGTTATTATAGTCGGCATGTCCACTTCAAAAGAAGAAAAAAAGAAGAGAAAAAACGATATTGCCCCCTTAAAATCTACATAATTTCATCATAGGCCTTGTTAATTAATTAGAAAGCTTAATGTATTAAACAGGGCTCAATCTCTGAAAAGCATGGTTAGTGGAGCTAGCCAGTAAGTTAAACAGGATCAAAGCATTCAACAATAACATTTAATCTCCAATCCAAGTATATAATTGATCTGGGATACTCATCATAATCTTTTATATAATTCTTCTTTTTCTTGTTGCCCGTAATTGAATCTCGCGCAGTACTTACTTGTATAGCAACTTAGCAAGGTAGTTTGCATCCCACTGATGCGGGGCTCTAACGAGAAGAACAGCATGTCTGATCAGATCATAAACTGCAATATAGAATTTCTAAATCTCAAGTACTAATTAATAAAGAATTTACATAGAGATTTGAGCATACATACGAGGATCTCAAAAGCTAGCACCAAAAAGAAGAACTCATACAAAGTAAGCTCAGCTGGCCATAAATTAACTAGTTAATTAAGCACATCTAACTGAAAAGATTCATGAAAAAGGCTTGGCTGAAGCATGCCCATGAAGCTGCCTTCCATGGATGGGAAAAACTCTCCGTCAAGTGACCCAAGAAAAGACTCGGAGCTTGTTGTTGATGGTGACTGATCATTACACGAGTTCGTCAAAGGAAACGCCGATGGATGATGATCATATTCAGCCGTTTGGTGAGGGATTTCAAGAGAGTCATGAGCACCATTAATGTCCATGAACCGTTCGGCATCGGAGTCTTTGCCGGTGAGTTCCTGAACAAGAGCTCTAAACTTTGAGGCACTAGTCTTGACCTTCATAGGGCTAGATATGTAGACAACTTTGACAGCCTTTTTACCTCTCTTGGTATGTGATCTCTTGCCGCTCTTCATGTTAGCCCCAAGTACATCCATGGCGTAATTAAAAGAGAGATTCTAGCTACGTGTTTGTATGTAGATAAAAGTTCTGATGATTTCACGTCATGCACTGAACATCTTATATAAGGTTTTTTAGACAAGGTACGGACTGCTGGCACAACTAGGAGTTTCCCAGAAGGTGGTTAATTTGTCTTGGAAAATAAGGAAAAGGGAGGTAAAGAAAAATTGACAGGGATCGATATTGGACCCAAAGGAAAGGTGAAAGGAAGCTGTGTGGTTAATTAAATGCAAGATTTTTGCCTTGTTCGATGGCCCACAATTAACAACAAGTATATGATACGAGGGCTGTGATTTCCTGGAAGGTGATAAGCTTAGAAAAAAGATTAAAAGACAATAAGTTAAGCTAATACTAGTTGGTGGTGGTGCTCATAACCCTATGGTCAATGGAAGATTCTGTAAAGCTGCTTGGATGGCCCGTAATTTTATGGGATGTTTGTGACACCTAGAGTAGGATAAGATAGTGAGGCTTCCGTTCAATGTAACTAGAGGGGGAAACGGATAGAAGCACGTGCGCAGCCTCATGAGACTATGGAAAAGCTAACCCTTTGAAATCATGACCTGCGACTTGGCTGGAGATTACAAAAACCCTAGGGACCCCATGTAGAAATTAAGAATTCTATCTGCTTACGCAGACTAATTCAAGGTACTCTAGCTAAGTTGGGTCAATCCAAGATATTTATGGTCAATTAACACAGTATTAAGACCTGAAAGAATTCATTAATGGGGTTGATAATTCGTTATTAAGATGGTCACGGCTCATATGGTTATTGAGATTAAAAATAAACAGTACGGTTGAATTTATGAATTTACTTCAATCAAATTACGGATCGATAAAACCTTTTCATCTTCGATAATATTCATTAGAAACTTATATATGGTCAAGAAATTAAATTATATATAAATAATAAAAGCTTCAATTATGCTGAAAATGCCATGAGGTGCTCGGAAATGGTCGAGGTGGATGTCCTGTTCATCGATCCAATGGTGTCCCTATCACCATCCCTCTCAACTTTTGTTCATAGCACATCCATTTTTTCCAAGAGGATTTAATTAGATTGCATGCTTGTCAACTTGTGTCATTGAAAATGGCAGATACCTTAACGTAGTCTTCCCTGTAGCCTCTGTGCTGATGTAAATATATCTGGGTTGGCTGAGCTAAAATACTGAAAATGGTCAAGAATAAATTAGAAATATGACTATACAATATATTTGTATTGCGACAAATTTCAATTAATGCATGGAGGGAATCATTTATCAATTATCCTTGATTCTTTCCGTTTGGCTTTGCGAGCCTTGATAGCTCGGCGTATAACAAGATTATGGTGACTGGTGTCCGTTTTATATGATAACTAGGGGAGTATCTTCGGAGCATTTGCTATGTGAAAGGCTGTTGTAATGACGAAATCATTACATCATATGAATCACTTCATACAAATTTTTCATGTTTATAATATTTTTAATTTAAATAATTATTTAGGATCAGATATATATAACATTAGAAGATGATAATGATTGAATTTAAATTTTTTAAGGTGTAGCATATTTATTAGATTTATATTACTTTGGATTTAACTGATATGTTTATCTAGGTTTAAACTTATGAAATATCCAAATTAATTTACTGATATGTTCAACCCAAACTTGACCTAGTCAAATTCTACTTTTTAATTGTTGATTTTTTATTTATCAAAATAATATAATTTAGATTCTTTTAATGTTTTTTTTTAAGATTGCTCACAAATTAAGTTTTACAACTATGATCATGGTGGGTTTTTTTTTTTTAACATTGGAACTACAAAGACAATCAACGAAGATATATATTATATTAATAATTACATTTATAATGTGTAGTGTATTTGGCCACCCATTTGTTTAACTTCCCTCGAACCTTCTAATAAGAAAACATGCCTAATCAGAATTTGTGGTTGATGAATTCTTGATTACACACACACTCTCTAGAAATCGTCTTAAGGAAATTATTAAAAATTAAATTTGAAAAACTAGGTATGCTACTAGAACGTTATTTTTATAACATTTTTTTTAAAAAATCGTCAAATCAATATATTTAGTACAAAGTATAATTATAAAACCTGGTGTGGCTGACGGGTTATTCCAGTAGCTTGACAGCTCAAAACCTAGTACAATCCCAATTTCATTTCGATCTATATAATTTTTTTATTAAAATAATACCAACTTGATAAAAAAAATAAAAAAATAAATTAAGACTAATCTGCTATCCAGGTCTCGGACCAGTTGAAACCCCCGAGCTAGGCAACACAACAATGGTACCGAGAACCATTTGGTGCTCTGTTTACCAGACTTAATTTTTAAATGTGTGGGCTTGCCCTTAGGTTTAGAAGTTCGGTTAGGCCTCAACAAAACAAAATATGTTGGGTTCTATCTGAAACCCAATCAATTTAGATTCTGTGACCGTGTTCATGTGGTATAAATCTGTGACCGTGTTCATGTGGTATAAAAAACTTGAACTCACTGCCTCTATTAAGGAAATAATCCTGATATTCTTCAGATATTCTTCAGAACCCCCTTTTCAGTCCAGAAGTAGCCAAAGCTACTGCATCTCGTGAGAGACTGTTAACTGATTAATCTTCACACATCCGTGTTAGGATATTGAATTGTTGCGTTCTAATCATGTCTGTACAGATTTCCTTCCTTCTAGCTGGAAGTTGTCTGTGTGCTCTTCCCTTCTATTGCAGTTTTTCTTTTCCGGACACAGAGACATTCATTCAGTCTTGTACACTGCTGTCAAACATCGTTTCATCTATTCTATTCTGTGTTCTAAGACAGTAATCAAAAGCTGCTTAACATGCTTGAGCACCCACATGAGTTCGCAATAATCTTTCAGCATCCATACTTGTACCTCGGAACCATTCACGAATGCATAATGGAAATACCCTTCAGAACTTCCCAGGCATATTCCCCTCCACCCTCCATCTCCCATCACTAGACCAGGCAATTTAACAACTCCAGAAAGCTCTGTTTCCGAATTGAAAGTGATAATGTGAAGGTTACAAGTCAACCAATGAAATCTGCTACCTACAAATATCTCTGTTCTTTTGAATTCTATAATGGCAATGGCAAACTTCCTTGGAAGTTGTCCATTTCCCTGTCCCAGAAGAGTAGATAAAGGAATATGAATTTGAAACCGATTTTGAAGCTTGAATGCTCGCCAACTTATAACATGGTTGTTGTTCATTGAACTACCAAATGGATAGAAAGCTAATCCTATTGATTTGATTTCTATGCAGGTGAGGGTTAATGGCAGGCTTCGATTGTGGAAAGTTTCTCCTGGAGATGCAGAAAGGCTTTAGGGATTTGAAGTTGGTGATTGGGTACGCTTTAAACCTGGTCTGGGGACCAGACCAGGTTATGATTACATGTTTTAAATTTAAAAAACTTTCATTTAAAAAATATTAATACCACAAAGTAATATTTATGATTAATAGTACAAGATATTGCGTGAGTGTAAAAGTTTCAAGTTAAAAAAAATTACGTAAAAAGGTATTCGGAGAGTAATATAAAGGACCTCACAAGATGAGATAATTATTTGACACATAGCATACAAGAGACGGGGTTATCTAGAACTGACTTGTTGTTTCCGTAAAGGAAGGTGGATTGCTCATCACATAGATGTTGAACAGGTACCTTGTTTCAAAGCTGGGCAGCATGTTGGAAAAGCTACCTGTGGATTGCTCATCACATGGATGTTGAAAAGGTACCTTGTTGGAAAAGGTACCTGTGAATTGCACCACATAGATGTTGAAAAGGTACCTTGTTTCAAAGTTGGGCAGCATGTTGGAAAAGGTACCTGTGGATTGCTCATCACAGGTTCATCACAGGAGGTACCTTGTTGAAAAGGCACCTCCTGAAGATCTTGAGGTTGAACAGATATTTGAAGTGGGCGAGTGGGAGAAACTGAGAGAAAATGTTAGTAACTGGAAATCTGTTGGACCAGGCAGTGTTGGTGTCGTACAGGGTATAAGATAACTGGGGAAGCTTATATGTTGGTTTTAGCGGGGAGCAAGAAAGATGGGCGGGACCTACCTCCCATCTTGAAAGAGCTGAAAGACTCGTGACTGGGCAGAAGGTTAGGGTTAAACTTTCTGTGCAGCAGCCAGGGTTTGGATGGTCAGGCCACACTCATGGAAGTGCTGAGACCATATCAGCAATTGATGGAAAGCTGAGAATATATACTCCAGTAGGCTCCATGGATGCTTGATCCATCAGAAGTGGAGCTGGTAGAGGATAAAGAACTTCACATTGGAGAATGGGTGAAGGTTAGGGCGTCTGTTTCAACACCAACACACCAGTGGGGAGAGGTGAACCATTCAAGCGTCGGAGTGGTGCATCGGATGGAAAATGGGGACCTACGGGTTGCGTTCTGTTTCATGGAGCTGGCAAGAAAAGTATTTGTAGGCCATTTGTATCTCACAGATGACATTGCTAGTTGATAAGCTTTTTTGAGGTATATATACATTGGCATCTGTATGTATTTTTGTACAAATTAAACCCGTATAATCTGACTCTGCTGATACTTCTTTAAAGTTAAATTCTAGCGCTCTGGTTTTCCGGCTCTTCTTATTTTCACCGCACTCACCTGGCATTGAACAAAGGCTGCATAAAAAAGGCAGTAATACATGTCTCTTTTATTCTAACTATCTTTGTCGGTAACCAAATGCTACTACTAGTTTGATTAGTGTGGTTGCCATTGCTCCAACATGCTAGTGTTTCTTTGTCAAGAAGAAAAATCTTATATCAATTCGTCAGAACATCGATGAACATCTAAACAACTATAATATACAATTGACATTTTGGACACTTGCCGGAATTAAAATACATCAGAGGTCAGTAAAATGAGGAGTTTCCAAGACATACAAAAACAGGTAGCTACGCAATCTTGAAAATTACTACTATTGTTACTTGGGTGATGCATGATGAGCCAAAAGAAAATTGCCTTCCGAGCCTTGTGACTAGACATTAAACCTTTTGTTTGTGCACACAGAAAGTAATCCGGATTGGGGGATCCTTTCCTGCAAGCCAGCTAGAGAAGTCCTTCAAAGCCTCTTCCATCCATTTATGCCGGCAACTGTCAACTGCTTCAGGTATAGTTAACCAACTTCTTGTTCGTGTGCTCTGCTCCGGCCACGACTCGAGCTCCTCCTTGACAAATAAAGCATACATTGCAGCTTTACACAAACCATCTGGGCAACATTCATCTTGGAGTGTTTTACTCTTAAACTGATAATCCCCTATGAAATCCTGAAACCCACAGATATAATTAGAGTTGATTCCCTTTTAGATTGTCTATATGACAAGACGTGTAAACAAGCTGCAAGATAATATTTGGAGAGCCTGTCTCAGCCCCAAGGGATCACTGGCAGGAAACTACGCCAAGAGCATAAAAGGCTAACAGGTTGACACCAGAGGATATCCAAAAATAAATTATGGGGATTTCAGATAAATATATGCAACCGCATTTCCGAACAGCTTCTTTACTCTGGAATTTATAATAGATGCCAACAGCTCAGAAACAGGATTTACTATTTAGCCTAACACTACCACAGATGTTCTGAAGCTGGAGGAAAATTACCTGATCATCTTATAGTCTAATCGTCTTTACACTTAACCTCCTTGTTTTTGAAAATTACAGTTTGCATCATCCTTGGTGAATGCAAAATAGACTAAATTATAGGATGATTTAGGATGTAAACTGTTACATGCCCAACAAAGTTTAGTATGTAAACTCTAATTTTCAAAAATAAAGCGGGTAAATGTAAAAACATCTAAATTATAGGATGATTGGTGTAATTTTTCCTTTTTTATTTATTCATTTTTTTAAGCTAAAGGAATGAAAGATAATTTCAACAGCCACCAGAATAACTAGATAAAATACAATACTCTAAATGGTGTTGGGGGAATCATTGTTCCCCACGCACAAAGCACTGTGGATTACAACAACAATCAACAGTGCATTCTTTTTTTTTTTTTTTGCATTTGTCCCAACTTTCTCCTATTTTCTTTTTTTTTTCAACTTTCCTTTGTTTTTTTTTTCATTTATTTTTTTTTTCAAAATTATTTTTGTTGATTTTACTCTTTAAATATTGAACTAATTAAAAATTTCACTTTGTAATTTTTTTCCTTTGAAATACTGTGGATTCCTGTGGTTTTTTCCCATATAATTTTTCTATTTTATTTTTTTATTTTTCAAAATTATATTTATCAATTTTTTTTTTAATATTGACCTGATTGAGAATTTAGTTTAGTAATATTTTTTCTTTAAAACATTGTTAATTGCTACAATGTTTCTCCGCATGGTTTTTTTTTATGATTTTCTCCTAAATTATCTTTTTTTATTTTATTTTTTAATATTTAGCTGGTTAAAAATTCAAGTTATAATATGTAAGGAAATCACTGTAACTTTCCTCGTAGATTACTGTGGATTGCTACAGTGTTTTTTCCCACATGGTTTTTTTCTGTTTTGTTATGTTTTTTTTCTAAAATTATCAGTCAATTTTTTTTTAATATTTCGCTGATTAAAAATTTAGCTTTGTATTTTTTTAAAAAAAACACTGTCAATTGTTACAGTGTTTTCCCATATGATTTTTTTATGATTTTTTTTAAAATTATCTGTCGATTTTTTTTTTTAATATTGAGTTGGTTAAAAATTATAATTACAATAAAGCTAAATCATATGGAAAAAACATTATGGTTTTTCTCACAAAACACTATGGATTGCTATCGTATTTCTTTAAATGGTTTTTTTATTTTATTTTATTAGGAAAAACAATATAGTTTTCCTCACAAAACATTGTCAATTGCTACAACGTTTTTTCTCATGGGTTTTTTTCCTTCCAAAATAATCTTTGTTGGTTTTTTTTAATATTAAGTTGGTAGAGAATTTAGCTTTGTAATTTTTTTTTCTTTTTATTAACAAAAAAGCTAAATGATGTGGCGAAAGCACTATATCTTTCCTCACAAAACACTGTGGATTGTTACAAATCATTTTGCTCAGTCTCTAAGTTTTTGATCACCAACACAACCTTTTTTTTCCGTCATGAATTATTTGCTTCATCATACCTTTAGTTTCTATTACTTATCTAGCGCTGGTTCACAATTATAACACTATCAAGTGCGTTTGTTTTATAAACCCGCGGCAGCACGCAAACATGTCATCTTGTTACTAGATAAAACAAAAGGCAATGATTATCATGATAAAGAAGGTGTGTAAATCACATCAATGCACAAAAAAAGAACGTTTCTTCAAAAGCATTCGCTATAGGAGACGGGCGAAACTAATAGATTGTAGTTCTAATGGAATAGGTAAAGCAGAAAAGAATAAATGTATTCAAAACAATCTCAAATAATGCATGTAAAACTCACCATTAGATCGCCTCGAACTCCTGCTTCTTCAATGGCTTCCCTCACAGCAGCCTCTTTGGCAGTCTCATCATTCTCCCATCCTCCCTATGAACAACAAATGAAAAGAAATTTAACTCCTTGTATTTTCTCTTCCTGAAAGTAACTGAAATCACACGTAATAGGAATTGTATATGCCCCACACATAAACGAAGACTTCAAAGAGGCAGGATTTAAACCAAATGGTATCTATCTCTCACTGGCTCTTTAAAGGCATAAGTTTTGGGATTCAAACAATATATGGATTCTAAAGGTCTGAGATTCTTTATTATATAGCCAAAACCCAAATAAAGTGAAAAGGAAACTGAACTTTGCATTTCACTGGAAATACAAGCATGCAGGCTCATACACATCGACCTCAACAAATATGCCAGAGTAATTGCAAATTTTCAAACAACATCATTATCTCCAAAATCACTTCCAAAACCATTACCGTCACTATTTTCTCATCTAAGTCCCAGCATCTCCACAGCTCTAAGGCCATATGGTCAAGATTACTGGTTTCAAAAATACGCTTGGTGCATAAGCCAGATGTTTAGTAGGGCCCAACTCTAAGCAATCTCGCTTAAGTAAGTAAAGCCATTGCCCCTTTCACTGTGAACCAAGCTTTTTGCTAAACGTGACTATAACAACGCACTTCCACCCCGATGAGATACATGTAGGTGTAAATGGTCATTCAGGTTCCAAATAGTGTGCATCATAAATGCCAGAAGAGCATCTGACAACTTTATACCTTTGGAAACAAGAGACCTGGTCCGCTGGGCGAGTTGATCATAAGAACCTCCACAACCTTCGCTGAATCAGCATCTCCATCCTCACAATAATCTCTAAATCTATATGGAATACACCTGTCAATAAAACAATGAGTTAACAACTCAACATCAAATATGACAGTAACTTTTAGCACCATGCAATGGCAGCAGCAAGTAGTTCCACATATATTTCCAATACATGCGGTGTAATGTTTTATTTGGTTTTTTACAAGTTGTTTCTCAATCCCTAAAGCTACATTTTTCTTCTCATTTTTTTTTAGTGGGAAGCTCGCTGGACTTTGGATTCCAGAAGACCCAACTCTATTACAATGAATCTTGACCAAAAGACCTCTAATCTTGATCACAAGACTGTTGATGGACAAAACTAAGGATAAACCTATCATATGAGCTTCCTAGTGCTCACATGGGTAAACATTAGCTCTGTTTGGTCATATCTATTCGATAAAGACCATACGTGCTACAAAATCCAAATTGTTTTGTGCCGAAAAAAGTCGGTGCAAGTTGGACCTGCAATAGACAACTAGCCAAATAATTTCACATCACCTGCTGAATCATTTCAGGATCTGGACAGGGGTATGGGTGTTGGCCCCCTAAAGAGAAGAAAGCATCTTTCACTCAGCAAGATGCTCATAAAACTTCTCATCCATTGATTCAGCACATGACTGATGGTGCAAACTTCCTATTCCCTCCAGAAATGATGTGAAACAATGTCAGAATATTTCTTCAGTCTGAAGATTAAACCAAATGGTTCAAAAGACTTAAGCCTCCACATAATGCATTCTAACCATTTAAAATTTTAATTCTATAACAAGTTTACAATCACCTTCCCTATGAACTGGATTTCCAAGAAGCAAGGGAGGCAAATGATAAAAAGGGTCCCAGCACAAAAGCCTCGAAATTATCTCAATCCTCAATTAATCCCTCATTAACATTGCCCATTAATCCATCAAAAGGAACACATATCTTCAATCAGCAATTAGTCAATGTTGCATACCTTTAATTATTGAACAAATCACACTAATCAAATAACTAAATAATTAACAAGGTCACCATTACAAATTACATCCTTATAGCCACCAACCCCATTAAATTTGACAAAAAAACAACCTAAACAAGAAAAGAAAAGATAGAAGATAAAACCAATGAAACACCTATAGATTATTAAAATAGAAAACGACCCATTAATCAACATAAAGTCAAAAACATACCCATTAATCAACATAAAGTAACAACCATCCAAATGTCAATTCTCTCACCACTAACAAAAAGGACACTTAAACACACCAATACTTCAACTCATCAATCAAAAACACATACTTTCACGCATATAAATCATTTGCACACGAAGATACGAAAAGGGTCTGTTATTTACCCGGCAACAAGTCGACAACCGCCCTCATAACGTTGTTGGAGTCGACCAGTACGTGCCACCAATTCAGACATACTTTATATATATTATAAATAACCAAAAGAAAAAAAAAGACTTTTTTCTATCAATCAAGATTGTTTCTTTATCATCAACAAAATTGAACTCGAGCCCTTCATTGGCTTTGCTGGATGAGCAATGGTCATGCATGTGCAGGATAATGACATCGGCATTGCTGGCTTTGGCTTTTTTTGGGGGGGTTTCTAGGTGAAGGGAAGGAGAGAAAAATGAGAGCTTTTTTTGGTTTTGTTTTTCGGGATTTTAGAGAGAGAAAGTTTAGAGCTTGTTTAGAGAGAGGGCGAAAGGGAGGGCCTTAAAGAGAAGCGCAGGAAGCGGATCCGACGGTGGGGGCGGTCAAAAGTCACGGGGGTGTGATGGGCCCATCATGAATGAGGCCTGTCTGATTGGGTAGTGCAGTCATCCCTAATTTACTGATTTATTTCAGGTGGAATGAAATTTGAAGCATACGTATACCGGTGTTCCACATGCACTTTTGAATTTTTTTTTAACTTAAATTTTTTTTTGAAAGAAATAAAAACATATATAGCTGGAGATTAAAAAAATAAAAACATAAAATAAATTTATTCACAAGATAATTTTGAAAAAATATTTGTATTTTTAAAAGTATATAAAGTGTATATTTTGAGAGATAATATTTATTATTTTTATTTTTAAAATATTATTGTTGGAAATTCTTAATTCTATAATTATTCAATTAAAATATGTAAGAATAAAAATAATAATTATAATATTTTTAAAACTTCACTTGGGGTAAAGTCTAAGTTATGGGTTAAGAGGATCAATTAAAGTTAATTCAATTTTTTTTTTTATTAAAAAATGATCAAAACATTGGTATTTTGACTGTTTTTTTTTTCAAAACAAAACCAATGAATTTTTAACATGTTTTACCTGCGAATTAATCTAGGTTTTGGATTAGGTCAATCTATGTCAATCTTTTTTCTTTGGATTTTGGGGCAGCATTTCTATAGTTATAACATAACTCAAGAGTTGATTCAGTCCAATACTGGGATTATAAGTGAAGTGGGTTAAACTAAGGATCAATGAATCAATCTAAACTTTAACTTAAAAAAACCATGAAACAAAGCCACTTTGGACTCTTTTTTTTACAAAAAAATATATTTTTTCCACTGATTTAGTTCCACCAAGCCTCGAGTCAATGAATTATCAATTTGACTGGTCAGGTCATATTGGGTCTACCTTGATCATTTCTCTCTTTTATTTGTTCTTCTCACTTTACAAGCTAGCTACCATATCTTCTTGTTTTTGCCGGATCATTGATTCAATATAGTATGCTTAAGAAATTGAGACTTCTCATCATTAACTGGTTTCGTTCCGTTAAAAGAGAACCAACCTTTGAAACAATGGCAATTGTACATCTTAAATTTAGGTTTTGATCAAGCAACTAGTGAGTTTCTTCATCGATATTATAGTTCTGTTTCAATTAAATTAAAAAAAATGTTTTGAAAAGAAATTTAAACGTGAAAGGTGCTACACCACTCAATGGCAAAACCGCAAAAGGGCATAATTCGAAATCGGATCGATTATATATGTCCCTGCGCGTACCGGCTAGAAGTCCCAGTTGAGCACTTTTTTGGACAAGGGCCACTTTAGTTCTCCATAATATAATTCGTAATTAACTTTGTATTTACCTGCAGAATTCAGTCTAGTTCTACCTTCAATGATGTCTGGCACACCTCATCGTGGCACCATCATCATCGACACGGTTTCGGGATCCAAAGTTCCAGTAAATATTTCTAACTAATTGAGAAATATTTACTGATAAAGAAACTCTGATTCTTTGGAAGAGGAAAGAGACCAATTTACTCCATTATAATTGCAAAGTAAAGACCTTCCATATTTTATTTGTTATTTTTTAAACTAATATTTAATTTATTTGTTATTTAAGAAATTCATTAAATTGTTTTTCTATATATATCACTTCAGATGTGACCTCTGGTTAATAATTCCATGGGAAAGTATATATTACTTCAGAAAATGTAGCAGTAGATTATGCTAAAGAACGTTTTTTTTGTATCAGAGAAAGCAGCTGGATTATGCCTTCTAAAGGGATATCTGAGATCGCAACTTGTTCTTCGAGGGGGCATTCACCTCTAGGAACTGAAGTTTCAGAGTGAGCTTTCGCAATATTATCAACAAAATGTACTATATAGTGATTTTTATGTTCTGATTCATCTGCTATAGTCCCACAGCTATCACAGCACAGGGATGATGTAGCAACAATGAACTCTTGATGATCTCCCATGTTATTTCAGAATCTGTTTCTTGTAAATTATAATCTCGTGGATGTACCGAGTAATCTGATGTATCTCCCCAGGGTTAAATCCACGAACATACACCAATCGATGTCTCCTCTCGTGTTTGATTTGCAAACATGCCATGGACAGGATATAATTCCTCCTGGAGTCATGAGCTGGTCTGGTCTTGGCTAGAATTCAGCAAACTCAGATTATGCGTCCACCCCCCAACCCCCCCCCCCCCCCCCCCCCCCCCCCCCCCCCACAATTCTGGCACAGAAAAATGTTGTGTTCGTCCAGATATGAAAAGGCCTTGTGTGTCGGACCCAAAGATGAAAGAAGAAATGATATAGCTGAATATTGGGCCAAGCTAGACAGGACTACTCGGTCCAAAGCTCCAAAATGTTTGTCTCGGACAGATGAAAGACCCAAGTAGATTCATTTTGTTGGGGGTTCTACTTAGGTGTCCTTCGCCTTAAGAGTTTCATTTCTTCAGAACCAATACATATAGCTCACCTTTCGACACGCCACACAATAATATAAAAAAATATCACACCTATTTGTTACAATTAGTTTAATAATTTGTCTGTTTTGTGTTTAAAAAACAATTTTGAATCACTACTACAATTTCAAAAAATATTTAATAACTAATATAAAAAGAAGGTTTAGATTATTAAATTAGTCCACAGATCACCAAATAATCACAATCAATTATTTTTATTGAAATAATTTTTTTAAAAAATTATTAGTGTTAATGTAGTTGAATTTGATTAGATCATAATTAAATTAATTAAAAAATCAATAATTTGTTTTATTAAACATAGAACTTAACTTACATTGGATTTTAAATTTAATCAAACTCAGTTATTTTTATTGAAATAACATCTTATTGTTTTTTTTATCCTTAAATAAAATAGCAATAATGTTTGATTAGATAAACTAAATTATTAAAAATCTAATTAAATTGATTAAAATATCAATATTCTTTTTACTCAACTTACAACCTAACCTGGAAAAGATTTCAAGACATGAATTTATAAATAACTTACCGAACCAAATCAAATTTAGCAACTATGAGTTGCGTAGAAGATTTCTATAGATTAGTGGCAGTGGGCACTGCTTAGTAGTAGGTGGTGTGGTTTTTGGAAAGAGAGACGTCGGCGTGTTATAGGCAAGGGCAGATACACTGCACTCATGACATGATCTCTTTAATTATTCGAGATAAGATTTACCTAAGCTATATATAGTCGTCCTACATAAATAATCAATTTATGCAGCAGTCAGTGCATTCGTACCGACCTCACATATTCTTCCAATCTTTACAGAAAAAGAGAAACTTCGTAATTCAGGTCACCATCGTTCATCATGTGATTCGTATCTCGAACATTATTTTTTCTGGTGTTTTTCTCTTCTTTTTTCGATAACTAGTGACTATTTCGAATTTTAATCATTTTTTTTTGTCGAACTCTAAGTCCTAGGATGCATATTCTTTCACGTTTTAGATATCGAAAAAGAATTCTTAGAATTCTATAAACATCGAGGTCTATAAAACCAAATTTAATTCCTGCATTATCATAGCATCGTCTAGTTTTCTCGAAGTATCAACTACTACCGACGGCGAGTACAATGCATGTCTTCTTAAGTAAAGTGTAAACTGTTTTTTTTATATGTAATAGTTATCTTTCCTCGACTTATCTTCCCAGTAAATTAAGTATAAAACGTAAATTAATTTGTCGGACTCGTAATAACTTGGATTTATCAAAGCTGAATTCAACGTAAATCTAACAACTTGACAGACCTAAATATATTAAATTAAATAATTTGTTAAACTTATATTCATTTAGGTTTAATATATCAATCACCAACTTGACAGATCTAAGTATATTAAATTAAATAATTTGTTAAATTTATATTTATTTGGGTTTAATACATGAATCACCCTTAGTATATTAAATTTGATAGCTTGGTAGAGCGTTGTGGATTTGAATTATCGTCATGTTATAGGTTTAGACTTTTTCAAAAAAAAAAAAGAGTATAAAATACTTACTCATCATCACCCAAGAGCTCTCCTTTAATTTCAACAATTCCAATAATTATACAGGTGGATTCTATGGTGATAGATGGATGGATCAAGAGTGGGGCACGTCTGCAATGCTTACTGGAACTTGATTTCATCATGAATGGCATCGCCTTCTCCACGAGAGCATGGGAAAACTCCATGTAAGAATTCTTGCACAAATTATTAATTAGGGTGTCAGATGTGTCAGCACTGAAAGGTGATGACGCTTCATCAAGCATGCAATGAATTGAGACACTCTGTGTTTGCCTTCCATGGTTTCCAAGAGAAAAAGAAGTACAGAAAAAGATTTTGACATTGATATATTGATTCTGATACATTTCCAATACATGCAGGGGCCATGTAGGACAATGCTTCCATGATTTAGGGTTCGCAGCATTCTTTGGATTTTGGTGCAGTATCTTTGAAACCCTGATCATCTCTCTCTTTTATTTATTTATTTTCACTGTACAAGCTAGCTACCACATCTTCTTGTTCTTGATGGATCATTGACTCGATGTAGTTACTTACAAAATGGCGAGACTTCTCATCCACCAGTCACAAGTGAATTTCTTCGTCGTTTTATGATCCTGTTTCCATCAAATTAAAAGTTAAAAATGTGTTTTGGAAAGAATTTTTTTTTTATAAATTCACAATTCATTATAAGTGTTTTTTTAATAATCACAGATAATCCAACATTATACATGTTTCGAAGAAGAAAAACCGGAGAGGGAATAAATTATGCTGGCGAGCGAGAAGAAAATTGAAGAAGAAAAGTATTGTATATTCCTTTTATTATTGGTGAGGTGAAAATTGGAGAGAGAAAATAAAATGAAGAAAAGTAAACTAACAATTAAAGAATATTTTATTGCAAATTTATGATCATATATATATATATATATGTTTATAATGGAAATTAAAAAAAATAATAGCTTTGCTTTAAATTCAGAAAAATTAACCGTTTCTTCCCAGGAGGAAAATGTTTTGTGAGCTCATGGGAAAACGCATTTTATTTTTTATAATAATAATTATTATTTTTAAAAAATTATTTTAGATATTAATATATTAAAATGATCCAATTATAAAAAAATAAGAATAAATAATGACTAACTTGTATTTCTAAACGGGTACTTAATATTCTGCTTTGAAAGTTTGGGGTTATGATGCCAATTATTTTAAAAAAACATTTTAAAAAAAACATTTTAAATAAAAAAATTATGACATTTACAAAATTACAAAAACACCCCAGGTAATAAATCATTAAAACAAAAGGTCTTCTTGTAAGGGAAGTGGGTGTCTAGAACCCTAGCCCTAGCTGAACTCAAACGAAGATGCTTTATTGCCGAACCAATCCCATTCGACGAGGAAACAACTTTGAAAAGGTATCATATAATTAGAAAATTGCATGACGTGCAAGACTTTACAAGTTAAGACAACCAAGTAAACACCCAACTTTATACTAAAGCATGGATCATTTGTCTAACTTTTTCACATAAGCATATATAGTTTAATTTTCTGTTAACAACCGTGTTCGTCCCACTCCAAGAGTCACTAATCTTTTCTATCGTAGCACACTGTTCCAGCTAGAAAAGATACACTAGAAACAACCATCGATACCAGACCCAGCTCTAGCTCGGCTCGGTGAGCTATTAATTTGAAGTCTAGTTTCAGTCGTGTTTGTTTTCAAACAGAATTGGAAATTGAGTCAATCAAATTGATATGATTTAATTGGTTAATACATGATTTTATTGACTGGGCTGACTCCGGATAAGGTTCAAATACACTAATATTTTTTAATTTTTATTTAAAACCACATAGTTTTAGTTTTTAATTTCTTTTAAATAATGTTAATTCATTTAAAAAAACAAAATGTTATTGTTATAAGATAAATTTGGATTGACCCACCTACTTATTACTCGAGCTTTAAAATAAGTTAGACCTAACCAGATAAGATAATTATGGAAATAACACATCAAATTAGATAAAAATTATAAAATAATTTAAATATTATTTTAAAATATAGTAATAATTATTTTTTTTTTAAAATAATTTTTACTTCCAATATTCTAATATTGTTTCAAACCTTAAACAGTAATTATCTCAAACCAATATTGTTGGTTCCCAAACGTATCGACTCGTATGCATTGGGATCCGCAGCACTGTTTCTGTCTGATTGGACCACCGGATTTCTCGACCCAAAAAACAATAACCAAACCCCAATCGGCCCAATCAATGGCTCGTTTTTTTACATAGTCTTGATGCCTCTATAAATACACTTCTTCATTTCGAAAAGGTCATTAAGTTATAGTTATTGGTTTATCTACTTGAAAAAAAAAAAAACTATCTCTGTCCTCTTGTTCTTGACCATACCAACCTTATATTCTTGGCCCATCTAAGATTCCAGGAAGCAGAACAAATCACAGAAAAGTTGCAGAAATTCTTCAACTTTCATTCCTTCATAATCCATTTCTTCTTTTTCTTAAGCACATTCTTGCTGCAGTTAGCTGAAAGCAAGAAATGATATTTAGAGCTTCGAGAAAATCAAGAAAAGTGAGTTCTCCTACAAGACAATGGTGCGGTGTTTCAGCAAAGTGAGTGTTGTTATATTAACAGCTTTAGCAGCATCAATGGCTGTGTTGCCATTGTTGTTACCACCACTTCCTCCTCCACCACTGATGTTTCTGTTCTTTCCAGTTGGAATTATGGCTGCTCTTATGTTCTTGGCTTTCTCTCCCTCAGATGCAGCTGCAAATTTTGCCCTTTATACTGTATGAAGTTGTAGAATAAGATTTGATTGTCAAGGACTTTCTAGTGCTGATTTCGAGTTGTCTAAACATGCTACTCCCTAATGTTAATTTCTAGCAACATTTTCTTTTCTTGTACAAGTTTTGTATCTCGGCTCTAGTTTTATGGTTCACAGTTCTGTTTCTTCTCTATATTCTGCTTTTAAATTCTGTGAAATGGGTTCTTAATTTTGAATCTTCCAGGACTTCACAGTGGAAGAAAGTAATTAAAAACGTAGATTTTCGATTGTAATAAGACTATTAGAGTGAAATGATTATTATATCAAAATGATCTCCTCGGGGTTAAGGAAATTAAAGATTCTGATCTGTGGTTTTGTCCTTGCTAAGTCAAGAATGGGAAAAACATGAAGCCATTATTTAATAACAGCATAGTTTGGAGCTCAAATCTTAGCAAGTTTCACAAGAGGAAGGCCTAAGTCGTGATGGAAGTTAAAACTCCAGATAGACTGCACAAGAACAGGTCCAATGGAAGTTTAATGTAGGCAGCCTAATTCAAGAAGACAGGTATGTTGTTACCTTCTTTGGTTACATACTTGCAAGGCACTGCTAGGAAATTAAGGAGTTTTGAACACCATTGAACTGCCAAACAATGTGATAGGAACAAGTTGAAGCAAGAGGTTCCTCGTGAAAGAAATAGAAAATTGGCAAGTGAACAAGTTGTCGTTAAAGAGATCTGTGATGCTAGCTTGAAAGGAGATCAAGGCTGTCAAGTGCTTGCTTACAGTTTGATTATGGGAAAATCAAATCTGCATCATCAAACACGTACAAACAGAAAAAAAGAAAAGGAAAGAACCCGGCGTCAGTATGAAGACATAAATTCTGGTAAAATTGGTTCCTTTAATGGGGGGTTTTAATGCAAGGAATTGTGCTTTAAGAATTTTGAACAAATTATGATTTGTGTATTTTATTTTGGGTGATTAGTTTTGATTATTAGCTCGATTTCAAGGATTTCAACGAATGATAATTGAAATAGTTACTGTATGTGCATGAATTTTGTTAATTTTAGCTGTTAATTGCCTAAAATTTGTTATATTTAGTATTCCTTGAAATTTGTTTATTTTTTAGGAATTTGGGTATATATTGCATAGTTGCTGAGTAAATGTATTTGGAATTTTCTTGCAAGAATTTGTTCCAAGTTTCTCAACCTGACGCAGCTCTCTTTATTAGGAAATTGCTAGACATTGTCAGGTCACTTTCTGGTACAGATCATGTTCTTCGATTACAATTTTTTCACTGCTAATAAGGTTATTAAACTTTTCCTCGATCTTGTCGAAAAAGCTAGACCATATCCACACCAACCCCTTGCAATGCTATTCAATTTATTTATCTCTTTTAAAATAGTGTTACATTAATGTTTGAATTTTTAATTTTATTTTTAAATTAATATATTTTTAATGTTTTTAATTTTTTTTGATTTGTTGATATTAAAAAAAATATTTTTTTTAAAATAAAAAATATTTTAAAAAGTAACTATAATTATATTTTTAAAAATCCTTTAAAATGTTATTATATTGTGATGTGATTGGGATTGGGATAGAGATTTTGAAAAATGATTATTTTAATATATATTTAAATAAAAAATATTTTAAAAAATATTATTATAATAATCTAAACTTGATATAAGATTAACGAAGTGGAGGCTTGTAAAACAAAGTGCCTGAACTTGTTTTTAGCCGAGGGCAATTTTTATACAAGAATGTAGTCAACTGATGACACTAATTATAAATTCTAAAGATTATGAACTTCCTTCTTTAAACTCAATTGAAATTAACATGGTAGATTTAGGTAATAAAAAGCAATGTCGAATGCTTGTCCCTGTTTTTTTAGTTTACAAATAACCTTATTTTTATTTTTTTATCTATTTGTACTTAATTTTCTCTCAGCTTTAAAATATGTTTGGTAACGTGGCGGATGTTGCTTTTTAAATAATTTTTTATACTGAAATATATGTTAATAAATTTTTTATTTTTTAAAAATTATTTTTAATATCAACACATCAAAATAATCCAAAACATATAAATTATATTAAATTTTAATAAAATCAAAATAATCCAAAACATATAAATTATATTAAATTTTAATAAAAAAAATTAAAATTTTTAAAAATACAGAACCACATTCCAAACACATTCTTAGCTTACTCTTACTCCTGCTCTCTTTAATCTATAAAAAAATAATCAGCTTTTGGTATGCTAATCGTCTGCCTCGGACTCGGAAATGATGAATCCATCACAAGTTACGGTTCAATCTAAATTTTGATATTGTTTTAGAACCCCTTTTGAAATGAAGAAGATGTTTCAAGGCATTTTTTTGTTCTTCTCATTTTAATAAAAAAATTAAAATAATATTATTTTGATAAAAAATAAACTGGTTTTTGTTCTTCTCATTTTAATAAAAAAATTAAAATAATATTATTTTGATAAAAAATAAACTGGTTTTTTAATGATCCGACACAGACTAACCGGATCTTATAAATATCTTAATAGTTTTCGAGGATTGATGATCTTTTCCTGGACAACAAATCGTAACGGAAAATACAGGAACAAATATCACCATCACAAAGAACCTTAACCAAAGCCCACGAAACTTGATTTGTTTACTACATCACGCATGATCTGTTCTTTGAGATTTTTTTGTCGAGTCCGCAGCCTAATTAGTGATTCAATCTGTGACAAAACTACGGAGGACAATGGTCTCGATTTTTACGCCAGGGCCGAACCTAAAAAGCACTCCCAAATCCAATCCTTCACCGGAGGTGGCCTTCCTTTCCTCCGCGGATCTTCTCCTCAAGAACAAGGAACATGCTTGGACTCCACATGTTTCCATATTCGGTGAGCACATGACGAGTTGCTCTCAATTTTTCTTTGGTCAACCCAAGTTACTGTTCGAACTTGTTCAAAACGCCTGGACCTCCAGGATGGACACTGTAAAACAAAGAATTCCAGTCCTTAATCCCATATCGAGTGCTGAATGTCTCCTCCAAACACTCCGCAGCACCTATCGCAACAGTACTGGGCACGTTTTGGTGCAAGTAATAGGCCATGCCTATTTCACGTATGTGACCAACTATTCCATCATTAACACAATACACTGCTCGGCTGACACAAGTTGAAACAATGGGCACTCTATAGTTGTATAAGGATCAGCCCCGACCATTACAGCAGCAGCACCATCAGAGGAAATAGCAGAGCTTACAAGTATATATCCAAGGGAGTCTCCAATGGTCCGCGGAAACAAACAGCCAGGTTCTCCGAACACATGATAAGAACACGTGCCCCAGGATTGTTCTCGGCAAGGGCTTTCGAAAGGCGGAGGGCTTTGTAAGCTCATGATCTACACTAGGCATATGCATACCTTAAGATGTGCAAGATATAAGGAGGGTGATCTTTGATTTCGGTTGACAACGCGTCAGCACTCGCCTAGCCAAGTCCTCAGCCTTGGGCATTATTTGTAATTTTGTATGCAATTGAGCATGATGTAAATTTAAGAGTCTCAACAAAGCCTACAATAAACAAATCAAATATCTACATCAAAGCTGACATGTTCCATCCAACCTCTTCTGCCATGGAATCAAGCACTTCAAACCTTTTTTGAGGATTCTTTTTGACAAATGAAGTGATGACATAAACAAGTCACTTTCTTCATTCCCTTTCCAAGCTAAAGGCTTTTCTTTGCTTGACCGAATGTCGCAACACCAGGTCAAATTTTTCAGGACCATGCCAGAATTTCATGGAAATCCAGCCAAAAACAGTCTGGATATTCTGTCACGGGTCATAAAATATGACCGAATACTATGGCACACGACCCAAAAAGTCAGTGTTTTTGGTGGCAATGAAGGCGTCACCTAATCCAAAACCCATTTCAGCTAACGAAGCCTTTAGTCTCAAGCTAATTGGGCTTGCCATTACCTATATAAATTCCCATCTTAACCATTGGGAAAACCACTTCCAAATTCACATCTATTTATCAACCTGACAACATATCAAAACATTGAATACCATGCCTCCTGGGTGCAAAAAAAACAAACATAAAATTACAGCATCGCAAGCTAAAGGGGCGTACCATTTCAAGTTCTTGAGCCACGGGCCATCAAAATACAGGGTCCACACCATGTTGCATGGAAATCAACAAGTCTTCTATCATGTATTCCGTTGCCCATCATATCAATTTTTTTCTAAGCATTTTAAAAAAATATGAACTGAAATTAATTATTTTTATCTTTAATTTAGCATGTTCATTGATATTTATATTAGATAATTTATTTTGTTTGGGATAGCAATAAATCTACATAAAAATAATAATTAATGATATCAATTTCCCAACCAATTTAATCAATATTTCATGAATGTGCCAACAACTTTTTATTTCTTTATTAATTAAATTATAAAATCATTCCTGGGACCACATGATAATTATAAAAAGAAAAATCAATGTAAAAACACCAACATACCCCTAAAGCCAAGTCTAAGACTTTTTATTCCTAGGGCAATAAAGTAGTTATATTGTGCTTATCAAAAGAAAATTCCAAAAAAGTTCATAGATAAAAGGTTGTTTTAAGGGTAATCAAATAATTTAATTGTTCAAAAAAATTATGAAATGTCAAAAAAACCCTAAATTAAAGTTGATTTTTTTTTTCTTTTAAGGAAGCTAAATAATTTCTCTACGTAAAAAATTATAGAAAAATTGAAATACTCCAAAATAATTCTAAAACGACAAATGAATATAATAAAAAGACTATTTTACCTTAAAAAAAAAAATATTATGTGTTTTTTTTAAGGCCAATTCTTTCAGTTCACTACTGTAATTCATAGAAAATCAAGGCTAATTCACATGCAGTGGTTTCTCCGCACTGTTTAGGTTTTGTAATAACGAGGGGTGCTTTTCTTATCTCCTTAGCTGACAACCTTTGCTACCCCATGAATCAACAACAAATGCATAAGAAATTTACAAAACTCAAAAAGATCCCAGAAGCGAAAAAACTCAAAAATCAAGAAAACTACTACATTTTCCCAAGAAACAGAACCTGAATGTATAAAAAGAAAAGGAAAGCAAAGTTAATGGGCAAATGCCACAAGGTAGTCTTCTCCAACGCACTTTCCTTGAGGGGTTCTGCAAAGCAGTCTTCTTTGCTGTGTGAAGAGTGAAAAAGGGCTGTTCTTGGAAGGTAAGGACTACCCTCCATGCTTGGAGGGCAGTGATTCCTTTCTAAGAACACCAGTTTAGTTAAACCAATCTTACAGCAGAATTGATTTCATTTTTTTTAATTAAATCTTTATATTGGAAAAAGGTATGAAAGCTGTAGAATTTATTTGAATGGACAGTGCAAATTTATCACTCGACCAATCTTCTCTCATCGCAAATCCATTATCTTTCTATTTCTTCCATTTAACTGATCCCTGATCTCATTTATACCGTCATTTCCAACTAAATTTCATTTAATTATTGGCACTTCTCCTAATCACTAGCAAATCTTATACCTCTCAAGCTTCAATCAAAGTTATTAAATCCGAATTAAGTAGTTTGAATATTGTTTTTTAAAAATCTTAATTTTGATTTTTTTAAATAAATTTAATTTTGATAGATTGTATAATTCATTTACTTTCCACACACTAAGATTGATTTAATTTTTTCAAATGGCCTGATAAATCTTTGTCAAATCTTTATTATAATTAAGTTTTAAACAAGGCATTTTCATTAAATCAATGACTCTGTACTCGTAACCATGGGCTTCACTAGGAAATTTCAAAATGGGCCAATTTCAAACCTCGGAGAGTATCTAAAAGAAGAGCGATTCCTCGCTCGGCCAGTTAATAGTGTTGCAAGGCTCATGGACCTTTCAGGTAATAAACTAAATTCTTCCTCGGTTCTAATCAAATTTTGTCATTAAGTTTTTTTTTTTAAAATATTATTTTAATATATTTTTAATTAAAAAAATCAAATACAATTAAAAAAAACACATTTAATATACATATGGCCTCTCTCCAAGAGAGAATTTGCAATGAGAATACATAAATTAAATTTTTAGTCTTATCAACTAATATGTCACATCATCATTCTATAATCCATGTCATACTATATAAAAGTTGATACTTTTTAAGATTTGATGACATGAATTATATGGCAATGATGTGATATATTAAAAAAAAAATTTATGAAACCAAGTTGTAACTTATATAATATTATTAATTATTTTTGAGTATCATAAAATCTATTTAGAATTTCTTTTTAATCTCAATAAATGTTAAATAGATTTAGAATATTTTTTTTTATTTTGATAATAAAAGATTTTTTTTAATTAAGACCAAGTTCTTGAACGCATTTTTCATATCGACGTGATATATTTAAAATTTTAATAAATTTTCTTCACCTTAAAATAAATTTTAAATTACATAATAGTACATGCTCATCCTCCTATTTTCAAATACCTACGCCAACTCTTCTATAGAACCTTCACAAAACATTATAATCATTAAAAAACGAGTGTTCTTTTCAAATTTAATTGCACGAATTAATAATGCAATGATTAAAGATCTCTACAACTATTAGCTGACGATATTGGCATAGAACACCTGCATTGTTCAATAAAAGAGAACATTACAATGAGGTAGGGAAGTTATTTTTACCTGCCACATCTCTATTGCTAAATGCTAATTAGCGAAGCCTAATTCATACAAGTTAATTACTAAATCTCCCTTACCTTTTTTTCTTCTTCCATTTCCTAAGGTTCTGTTCTCTTCTTTTTCAGTGTTAACACATACATGTTACAGGTCTATATATATATATATATATATAATCATCAATGTGATCATATATAATTAGCTTCAGTGCCACTAATCCTCTCAAGTTTTTCCAATTCTCAAGGACGAATCAACAGTACCTCTACCAACACCAGCAAAGAGCTTTGCAATCTCCAACTGAGTATTGGCTATGATCTCAGTTCTTTTGAGGTCCATTTCACCTCTCTTAGCCTCAGCTTCTATTCTCATTTTCTCTAATTCTCTCATCGTGTCCATTCTTGCTTGCTCTGACCTTACCACTACTTCTGCTAGCCACCGGATGCTATCAGCCATCTCCCATTCTTCCCTTTTTCTCCTCTTTCTTTTTTCCATTTTCTTCTTCATTTTCTTGGACCTTAATTTCTCCTTATCACTATATAAAGCCGGAGTGCTACTATCCGTGTCCATGGCATTCTTGTCCGAGACATGATCTGATAGTTTTGTATCCATTCCATCTCCCTAATAACAAAAAATTAGTAATTAATAGCTAATTTAATATTTAATATTTACAATGAACTCAAATGCACTATTTAATATTTAGATGCCACTTCATATATAGGGGTGAATATATATATATATATATATATCTATGTTTGTGTGTGTGTCATCCATACAGGGGATTAAAGATTTTGGGAAAAATTAACATTATTTTTTTTTTTTAAAAATGAAGTGGTCTAAATTATTTACAAATTGGAAAATTTAATTTTAAATGATAGCATAAATTATGTCGTCAACATTACAGAAGTCATGATTCCTCCATGAACACCTAAGAGGCAACCATCATGTGTGGTCCAAAAATTTTACATGTAAGATAATCTAACAACTTAGGAGCATAGGCAGCTGATCAGTTTAATTGGTCCGTCAAGAGTTCTTTTTTTTGTCTTCAAAGACATTTATTGGTTAAGAATAATAATTTACTACCACATTAAAGAGAATCACAAGAAAAGGCAAGTTGGCTGACCTTTGCCCCCCTATCAACACCATTAGACCCATGTGAGTTTTGAGCAGTCACAATAGTTTGATGAGGAAGAGGAGGAGGTAGAGGTGGAGGTGGAGGAGCCAAAGGTGGTGCTGGCGGTTGCGTCACCGCCAAGGGTGACTGATCCATTAACAACATCAAAGGAGGATTGGCAGAAGTTGGAATTGATGGTTGTTGATGTTGTGGTAGTACTTGTGGTGATGGAGTTACAGCTGCTGTTGCACTATTTCCACGTAACAAAAGATCAAGACGTGGATAAAGTGGCCAAGAGGAGGCATCTGCAGTGGAAGATTCTGATCTATACCTTTTCTTCATGGACTCAATCTTGTTCTTGCATTGTGTTTGTGTCTTCGGAGACTTTGTACAATTTGCACGCGATGATACATGGTGTGCAACATCTTCCCAATCATGCCCTTTAAGCTTGGCTCGGTTTCTAAGTATCCATTTATTTTCATAGGCCTCAAGTAAGGTTGACACAGCTCCTTCACTCCATTCATCTCTTTTTAATCTGTCGCCACCTCCGCCGCCACCACCACCACCAGAAACAACGACACCAGCAGCACCAGTACCGCCAAGTAGTTTTCTTGGAGATTCTTCCTTGATGGTGGCGGTATTGCTAGGGAGAAGAGATGGGCTTTCTCGGTTAGTTTCTTTATCCATCTCTCTCCATGCTAAACAAAATCCTTACCTTTCTTTAGCGGATAACATGAGTATAACCCTTCATTGCTTCACACAAGCTTAAGAACGTGACATAAGAGGGAGGGAGTGAGAGATAGAGAGGTCACCACTAGCATTAGAGAGGAGAAAAACATGAAAGGATGGTCGTATTACTAGTGGCCAACCAAGGGAAGAGAAAGAACCACTAGCATTTGAGAGAGTAAAGGAAAGGAAAGGGCTAGCTATAGGTTAAATTTTAGTGGGCAAAAGCAATCCTACCATCCAAGAAAGTGGTTCACTTTGTCAAACGAGTTAATGATAGTAACCTCTTAACCTTTTTATTGTTTTTCTGTACACTTTCCTGAGGATGGTATTTTCTATCTTATTTGTGAGGATGTTGATTCTATTGCTGTGGTTGGTTTATTTTGGCTGTTAGCGTTGATATGAAGCCAACCAGGAAACCTACTGGCTAGCAAGAGGGAAGGGGAGGTGGTGGTGGTGGTGGGTCAATCACGTGGGAATGTCACCCACTCTATATGAATCTTCATCAATTCTTCCATTCACCACCACCACCACCATTTTTCTCCACCACCACTAGCATAACAATTTGCTACGGTCACTTGACCTCAGCCTGCCCTTTTGGGTTCTCTTTTCTCCTTTCTAGCTTTGCCTTTTGCCTTTTTTGTGCCTTTTGAAGGCATTGATGGATTCATCACCCAATAGTGCAGTATCCCACATCAAGATGGTTAATAATTAGTTAAACAGTGGTTACGAAAGATTTGATTATATACGAAATTTGCTAAATGATTATCTATTGAATAACTTTGATGAGCTCAGTGGAGGAATTAGGCCCTTAAATAATTAAATCTGTAACTTGCCATGACGAGCATAAACAAGGGGCATCTAACCCAATAAACCGCGGTCCGTGGAAGATATTTGTTAAATTTTCATCTGCAGATTGGTCAATGGTGGATGCTGAAACATGCCCAAAAACATAAGCGTGAGCCTACCTTCAAGGTTCTTATTCATGCCGTGAAGGTTTGGGAATGAAGATTGGACTGCCATTTATGTCTGTGTTTTTCCATTCTAGTGTGAAACATTGTTGGCGGACAATTACTCTGTCAAGATAGTAAAATGGGCCCATCTTTCTTCATTTTCTTTTTTTATATAAGAAACCCTACAGGTCTAGAACTAGCTCAAACAGTTGATTTGAAGGCATCATATATAAATGTATTATATTTAAATCGCTATGAAAGAGTTGGATTAGGCTATAGTAGAAAGGGGCCACGCTGACTGATTAATTTGAAGGCATGTCAAAAAAACCCTTGTGTGTAAGATTAAGGGTGTGTATTAGATCGTAGCCGTGATAGTAATTTAAAATGTTTTTTTTTAGAAATATATTAAAATATTTTTTTTTAAATTATCAAAACGATTTGAAAATATAATTTTTTTATTTTATGTAAAAAATTAAAATTCAAAATTTGAGAGAATATGATTTACACAAAGTACATTTCCAAAACATACTCTTAAAAAGGATCATTAATTTTACCTTTAGCAACAATTTCACTGATTTTTTTTAAATAAAATAATAATTATACGTGAATAATAATGTATCCAGATGCACACACCATTGGCCTAAGGTTTTTTTCCCCCCACCGATCACGTTTCATGGCTTAAGAGAATAAGAGGGAAAGAAAATGTATGTGCTTGCATATATACACGTTGGGCATAAAATGGGGACCGAGAGTATAGTATCTTTGACATGCATGGCACTATGTAGAATTCTCTCATATATTGATGAAAAGAAAAAAGAAGAAAAAAGAAGATGAATAGCTTTCATTACGGACCTCAAAATCTATTATTCTCACCTTTAACTTAACAATCTTTACAAGGCATATATGAAAGATCTATGTTATAATATGTGAAAAACAATTTTATAAAATATTGAGATGATGATGCTAATTCCTATTTTTATTGCGGATTAAAATATAAATTAGTGAATTTTTTTTTTTTTAAAAAGTGTAGTGTCCTCGACACATGCTTGTATCTAATTAAAATCCTCTCATCACCTTTAATTTTATAATCTTTTATTTCTGAGATAATAATGTTAATTCATATTTTTATTGCAGGTTGAAACATATATATATATTCTCACTCATCAATAAAAAGGAAAAAGATAGATGGCTTTCACTATGGGTCTCAAAATCTATTATTCTGACTTTTAATCTAATTTTTAGTTTCTGCAAGATTTAATGTGTTTGGTATTGCGGTAACGATTATAGTTGTGGTTTGAAAAAATTGTTTTATAAAAAGTATTTTTAATTGAGGTTAATTTGAAAAAATATATGTTTGGTTAAAACTACGGTTGAAATTGAGGTTGGACAAACAGTAGTTTAATGTGCTTGGTTAAGAATACTTTTGAAATTAAGGTTATAAAATAATTTTAAAAAATATATATTAATATTTATGGTTTTTGATTTAAATATTGTAGATTTAACTATTGCTATTACATCATGAAATAAATCATACTTTATATAAAATATTTTTTATTGTTCCATTAAACTATCTACAATTCCATTACATATAAAATTCATCCGACAAGAACTACAATTTTCATGATTTTTTGAGCGTGCAATAAAATTAGATAAAATATTATCATGAATAAAATTAAGATTACAGGACGAGTAAATTTAATTCACATTAAACTAATTTTTAAAAAAAACAAAAAAAAATTATTGTTCACATTCTGCGAGTGAAATCAATTAACTGCACTAGTTTTTCGAGAAAAAAACTGTTCACTTTAATGAACAATGCGACATTAGAGCATGACTCTACTGTTCAGTGGTTCCTCTCCCACGAGAAGCAGCAAAATGCTGCCTCTACAAAACCTACAGTACAACTAAATTTTTGGTGGGTCCTACCAGCATCAACTCGTATTTTTTTTTAATCAAACAGTAATATATGTGGCTGTGAGTGAATCTCATCCACAACCATATTATCAAACGGTCTCGTAGATAATTAAGGGTATTAGCTTTCTTGTATCATGCATGATTTTAAATTAGCATAATAATAATATTAATCCACACTTTCATGTATTGAGGAATGAACCATAAATCTATGAAAAGAGAGAAGAAGAATTGAAGACCAATCTCTTACACGTGCCAGTCTCTAGGAAATTTTTTTCATAAAAAAAGAACAGAAAAGATATATAAATAGCTTTCACTAAAGGCCTCAAAATATATTATGAAACCTTTAATTTAATAATCTCTACAAGATGTAGATGAAGGGTCGATCTGGGCTCCTTTGCATGATGATTTTAAAGTAGGATAATAATATTAATTCATTTTCTCACCGGGGACCGAAACATAAATCTGTGAAATCTTTTGAGAAAAAGGCGTAGTGTCTTTGACACATGCCAGTCTCTCATCAAGAATAAAGTCACTTGTTGTTATAATAATGTCAAGAAATTCGACCCCTCATTTCATTCACGTTAATATAGGTTAAGAATGAAAGAGAGTTACCCCCCTTGCTTAACCATGCCATTAGATGTAAAGCAAAAAAGTAAAATAAAATAAAATAATTGGACTATATATAAAGAGTGGAAATATTTTTACAGAGTTCGTAAAATTCAGTCCAGATCCGATATATAATCAAGAAAGTCAAGATTCAAACAAAAGGTTTCAAAAAAAGAATCATGAACAGGATTAAAAAGCTGATGATGTAATTTGCAAGCATTTAGAAAGTGGTTGAAAGTTGTTGAAAAAGGAGAGGGAGAGTGGCATTTATTTAATTGGCTAACCTTTGAAGATGGTGGCATGGCAGGCTTCATGCCTTGGCAATATTGGAGCAATTAACTAGCCTTGGCAAGTATTGGACAAGGCAATCATGATATATAGTTACATCACCTTTGTGGTGTTGTTTGAGCATCAATCATAAGATGGAATAAATTCACAAAGGGCCATTTCCACCGCCTTCACAAAGGCTACCAAGCTTCACAAATTGTTTCAGCGGGGAATATTAATTAGTGATTCAATCGGCTCGTCCACTATATATCTCCACCATCAATCAATATTACTGTGAGTTAAAAATGCCGATCTGAGCTCTTGGGAGGTGGAGGATTCAACACTTGATAGTCACAAAATCCCATGCTCGGGCCATAAGAACATCAATCACCTTGATTGTCTCATGTACGTAGGAGAAGAGCTTCTCATCAGGGTGGACTGGCTGGAACAGTATTAGAATTTATGGGATTTTGAAATGATGAACCGATATAAAAAAAATTATGTTGTTTAAATCATAAATGAAACAATATTGAAGTAAGAACTATAAAGATAACACGTTTTTTGATGTATTTTCTATGAAATAAGCTTTAACTTAAGGAGAGTTATTGCAAAATTCAAATTATAGGATTGAAATGTAAGGTTCCTAAGATTTTTGGTCCTATCCTATCCCCTGACAATAGCCCAAATACGACTTGATATTTAAAAAGAGAGAAAAAAAAACTTTTTTTATAGTGGAATAACTTTCAAAGTATTCTAAAAGAATATTATTTAAAGAAAACAAAATCATGTTTTAAATAAAGTAAATTAACAAAAATCTTCCATCAAAATTTTTTTGTTTATATATATATATATATATATATATATAAAATCATAGCTACAAGCTGGTCAAACCAAGGCATCTGACAGCTTTCATGAAACATAATTATATTTTGTGTCAAATAATAATCTTAACAAAAAAAAACAGTAATCATTCTCTTTTAAATAAAAATTATTTAAACTTAACCATTTAAATAAGTAGTTAAATGATTACGTGGTTATTAATATGATGGTTATTAAAAACTTACATGGTTGTGTTAACTTTAAAGCCGGTAAAATTAGTCAAGATACACGCAAGTTATCCCATACACTTATATTAATAATAATAATAATAATAATTCTTTAAACTTAGTGATCGCTAAATTCATCACTATATAATGTTAGAGAATAATATAAATTATATTCTGGAATCTCGTTTAAAAGCTTAAGCTATTGGGTTGAGATGATTTTTTGACACATAGTTGATTGATTTTATTAGATAAAATATGATTACTTGATAATTAATATTGCGATACTGTATATAAAAAAGTATATAAATCCAAGAATTTATTCAATAATATATATATATATATATATATATATATATATATATATATATTATTGTGCATCCAGCTAAGATACAGCTCCACCAAGATGAATTATTGTCAAATCGGATCAGGAATATGAATCTGGTACTGATAAGTAATTAAGCCAGTCACGGTTCACACAGTGTGTTTATGCAAGACTATTGAAGAACAGTAGATTCAAGCATAATTTGTTTTCCAGCAACAAAGAATAAAGCATTGTCTTCCAAGGACCTTGTGACAATGACTCCTGTAAATACAAAGCATCTAAGCCACACGTGCTAGATAATAAAACCAAGTGTTTGTTTACGTCATCATTACCTAAAATCCTTCGCAATTAATTATTTACGCTATCTTATTCTCCTTCACAATTTTTTAGGTATTCTCCTCCATCCTAAATAAATGTAACCATATGGTGACAATAAAACTCAAAGAGTAATTCAATTTAATTATATAATTTAATTATATATGTAACGACCCAAGGATTGATGAAAAAAAATTAGCAGTAATATGTGATAAATATGGCGGGAAACAGTTACTCCATTGTTAGTATATTTAGCATGTGTTGATTAATATATTTTAGCACGTGAAGAATAGTTAATTAGTTAATAGTTAGTTGCATGAAAGTTTCTAGATAGTTAAGATTAGTTCATTACATAAATAAATAAAAATGTTTGAGAATAGTGGAATCCAAACAAAAAAAAATGATTTTTTACTAAATTGTAGTTCTCCCTCGTCTTCTTCTACTACCTCTCCTACATCTCTAGTTTCTTTGTTTTGTTGAGGGAGACATTAACAATTGGTATCATATTTGGAGGCCAAAAAAAGGTTGCTACTCTATAAAAGCAATTAACAATGGTGGAAGACAACCAAAGAAAGGTTTTGAAGAAGCTTTCCTTAAATAAAAACCATGTTAGCAACCCTTAAATCCTTTATAACCAACCAAGAAGTAATTAAAGAGACAATAAGGCTTAAAAGAATCATCTCTAGTGATTCGTTCATCCATTAAATCAGTCTAAGCAGAAGCCAATCATCAAGATGATTCAAGTCTAACTTTTTTCAAGAAGAGTTGTTTAAAAAATGACTAAATCTTTCAAAGTTATGAAGTTTCTAAAATTGACTTGCTTTAGTTATTCAATCTATTAGGGATTATAACAAAGTTTGTTATGCTTTTGTGATGATAATCAAACTTTTCACCAAATACAAGATGTTATTTCATTCATGAATGCTCTTTAATATTATACGAGTGTTCAACCAACCATAAAAGGAATGAATGTTTATGTTCAATTCTTATAACATCAAGAATGTACTATGATGGATCAAAATACTTTTAATGAGGTAAAATGCTCTTCTTTAACTAAATATGAGATTAGTTTAGGAGAGAAACAAGAAGCGAGTTTTGAAGAAAATGAAGTAAAGTTTGATTTTTTAAATATAAAAAATGTTGCTTATTGTGAATTGTTTCGAGAGTGGAGGGTTTGATGTAAAGATTGAGAGTTTTGGTGTGAAATTGCAAGAAGATAAAAATTATATGGATGACGGATCAAAGAATGAAAGATGAGGGTGATGTTGAAGAAGTTGATGAGGAAAAGGAGACTGAATCCAAGAAGAAAAAGACTAAGGAGGATTGATGGTAGTTCTTTAACGAGAGAAGTCTATATGGTTATGGAGGCCTGGGAAGATTACCAAGAAGGAGTATGCTTCTTCCTACAAGATCTTGATCAATGTTTGAGAGGATTATTTGGTTGTTAAGTACTTCTCTGTTAAGGGTCAGCTGGAGTTCAAGGCTATTGTTTATGTCAAAGAGAGACATTCGATTGGTTTGATACTCATAAGAATATGAAAAATATCAAGCTTTATGATGGAAGGTCTTCATCATGAACACCTTCGAATAAAAATGTCAAGGTTACTAGGAACAACTCAATGAAAAATTTTCATATTTTTGCATGGACTCTTGAGGATAGAAATATCTTAAAGAGAGGAGTATTGTTTTACGAGCCAATAATTAATGGAAAGAACTTAGAAGCAACATGTGATAAATATAGTAGATAACAATGAGTCATTGTTAGTATATTTTACAGGTGTTGATTAGCATAATAATTAGTTAAATTAATTAGTTGGTAAAGAGTTTTACATGGAAATTAATGGATAGTTAGAAGATTAGTTCATTATATAAATAAGAATGCATGGGAATGATGGAATCAAGAAATTGGTTTTAAGTGGATTGTAATTCTCTGTCAATTTTTCTCTCCGTTTCTTCTACTTCTCTAGTTCTTTATTTTGAGGGAGACCTTAACAACACACACGTGTGTGTTTAAAATCGTATTAGCTTAATATTCCTAATAAGCTTTTAAGTACAATTTAATTGGTTTTTTGAAATTTTCTTTAATTGATTCATAATAATTTTTTTAATTGAATACAAAGAGATTGTGACGTTTTGGGGTGGAATCTAATTCTTAATTATTATTATTTTAATTCTAACCAAGACAGTGAATTTTTTTTATCCAATCTTTTTTTTTCTTCGAGATCAACTAAAAGAATTATTTTACTATCTCACAATAAATAAAAAACAGAGATCTTAATTAAAAGCTTTAGGATTAAACTAAAATAATTATTAAGAATCAATGAAAGAAAGTTTAAGTAAAAGAAATTCAATGAAGGGATTCTAATTGAAATAGAATTAGCTTGGATAAACATAATTAAGGATGCTTGTTTTGAGGAAAATAATAGGATAATTACTCTTCTTCGTTTTTTTTCCTTTTCTTTTCTCACTTCGGCCGAGATAATTCACGCATTTTTTTCACCCCAATATTAATTTCTTAATTCAATCAATAAAATTATTCTTTAGAGTTATAAACGTATTTAATGTGTAAATTTATAAAACAATAATTATGATTTCACAAATGTTAACACCCCTTAAGAGACTTTAATATATTTGTATAGACATGAAGATCATTACGCGATTCATTGCAGTAGTCCTGATCTTCACCAGGAATACATTTCCTTCCCATATGCGAACCCTTTCCTCCTCGTCAGAATCTAAAGCTTCTTAACAGCAGGAATTCCATGGCTCCTCGTACTAGCCTTACAGTGGCTGCTTGCCTTTCCGTTTCCAATCAAGAAAGTTCTTATTTGAGTTGCCGCTCTAAATAACTTGACACCGGAATCCAACTCAGCTCAGCTAGTCAATGAATAGATCCGTGAGTAGTAGTTACAATTATGATTATTAAAATTTAACGGGTTGATCTAGAAACTCCGAGGCTTCAAAGATGAACTGAGTTGGATTTTTAGTTAAATTAGATAAGAAAATAATCTAATTAAATTTGTAATAGTTTGGTTGAGCCGGTGAAACCCACTTCAAACTTGTAATATCTTGTAAAAATTAATAAAACATTAGTATTTTAATAAAAATAATTTATTTTTAATTTGGTGACCCAAACTTTTTTTTAAAAAATTCAATTATTTACTCAACAACTATAATTACAATAAGTGATCAACCCCATTTTGTCCTGCATAAAGGCCATATATGATTCCCCCATTTTGTACATCTAAGAATCTAGCTAGGTCATGTGGAACCAGCCATGCCCATCACAGCTTGTTCACCTATAAATGTGCTAATTTTGTTTCATCTGCCCACATACACTGATTTAATCCTGACATCAAGCTCAAGATCGTGATTTGTGACCGACTTTCCTTTCCTTTTCATAGAAAACGAAGATTTTCAAGGATACTCGGGAGAGAAATCAGAAAAGATGCATTCCCTTTTAATATGTAGTCTGTATCATAATTATTACCAGATTCGGTAGATTAATATGAGAAAATCGTAAGTCACTATCATTCCGATTGAGTTTTAAATTAAATTAAATTTGATTAAACTAATTAACTCGGATGAGTTAGTTTTTAATGATATAATTGACTTGATGAATTAACTCCGAGAATATTTTTCCAAATCGGTGCCAAATCTAACAACTATGAGCTGGTGGATGCTATGAAATGGTATATAATGAAGATGTTTGTGCTCATAGTAGGACAAACAAAGCCACACCAAGACAGGATCTGTTCTGGTCTTGATTTGAAGAATATGAATGATGTAAAAATGCAGCTGTCTTTGTTTCTTTTTTCTTTTCAGGTGAGAAAATGCTTCGCATACAAACAAGATCTTAATAAAAGCATGGCATTTTATAGAGCTTAGGGCTTAAATGCCTTGTCATCGTCATATCATCAGAAACCGATACCAGCACGATACACCTGGCGGATCAGCCCACCTAATTCACGAATAAAGAAAATTTTCTAGCTTTGCTCTTCCAGGGCTCTGTTGCCTCGGCTTCATTGCTTAGTCCGAGAAAAACAAATTTGGAATTAGGTACACTTGATATTGGTGAAGACTGTTTAGTGGAGTTTGCTATGCAGATTCTTAGATTAATAAGAATACAATTATGTTGAAAATGAAAAGTCTTGGCAATTTATTTTTATTTTTATTTGGGAATTGTAAAATAATAAATCCACCGAGTTGCAAGGTGTGTATAATAATAATATAATATCAAAATACATATTAGTTGTTCAAATGCGTCATTAGCTTATAACAATTGTATTATTGTTGGTGGAAGCAAAAGGGAATGTTGGTCCACTTAAAATAAAAAATAAGAGAATTAAATAAAAATTATTACACTCCTAATTACCTCGGGATCTAACATTCCCCTTTTTTTGGAAGGAACTAGTTTAGAGGTCGGTAAGAAAGAAAATATAAATATTAGAGAGATTTACTTCACAATGTTATTAAATCACGTAACATATCAACCTTAAAATGTTTTAATTTGATTCTTTATTAAATCTAAATTTAAAATTAAATTATATAAAAATTATTTCAATATATTCTAGTTAACTTAAACGGTAGAAAAACAAACTAAATAACTATTAAAAAAAACCCAATAATAAAATTAAAAAAATAATAAAATTAATAAAAAAAACCCTTTCTCGTTATAATTCAATCCACTTAGTTAATTTAAAACTGCTCAAATAACAGTTAAAAAAATTGGAAGGATGAAATTCATTAAAAAAAAAAAGGAATTGAAAAATTTTTTAACTGTCTATATAACCAGTGAAGCTGATATTCAAGGTAATCACGATTCATATATAGTTTTGAGAGAATGTGATGTCTTTGTTAAAAAGATCATAAATATCTTGAAACTCAAGATGTCTTGGGAAGAGGAGCTTGAGATTCCTCTTAAAATAACGTTGGACACTTGAGTCTGTACAGAATTGAACATGACACGTTCCTGGGTGGGACTAGCTTTTACTTTTCATATAAAACGGTGTTTAGACACACTATCTATTAGCTATATTTCTATCCCACCTCCCTCCTTTTATGTGAATAGTCTTGTCTCGATGTTGTCTCCTTGGTGCCATTTGCCTCACGGAACACACCTGTCATCAAAATTTACCCTTTCAAATGTTTCCCCTCCACTTCGAAAAGTAAAGTTAATCCAATCATCTACCCTTTGACACGCTTCTGTTACTTGCCTTCCATGGCAAGCAAAGCATTGCTAGTGGAATGCAACCTCTTCACTTCCTATTCAATTGCTCTTGAAAAACTTTATTCTTTTTTTTTATTATTTACGTGAGTGTCCGGACCAGCTTGCACGCACCACGATTAATTTCACGACCCACTGAACACCCTGCAAATCCAGTAGACATGTAAAGTACCGCGAGAATAACAGGCATGCACATGAAAGCTCGAACCCAAGAGCAGTGAAAGGAGACAAGCCCCTCCCACCGCCAGGCCAAGACCCTCAGTGCTGAAAAACTCTATCCTTCCACGCACGGGCGATGGCTTCTTTCGCCAACTCCCAAAGTGCTCTATTGACTTTCTCAATGCACTACTGAAAGCCGAGGATAGGGAAAGCAAGATAATTGCAGGTTATTTGAGCATTGACTAGCTCAACGCAATAAGTTACCTACAGCCCAAAATCCAGTTCTTATTGGTACAATAAAAGGTATATCAAAGAGCTGGTCCCAAAAACTCCTCACGCTTGTAATTGCCAGCAAGCATAAGATAAAGTTTCCAAGATCAAAATTGTATGCTGATTTAACAGGTAAAAGGATTTGTTACTCGTACGAATAGATAAGGCAAATGCGTGACCATTTTGCATCCATTCATTAACTGCTAAAGATGTTTCTTAGTGAAACATTCCTCATCCAACACCAAAAGCAACAATCTATGATCATGATGTTAGCTTTCTGATCAAAGCAAACTTAACGCATCGCAGTGTATATGGAAAGTTGGGAAAGTGTGAAACTCAACTTGTTCCAGTCAGAAGGAGTTTCGCACATAGCTGGACCGCGCGATGACCGACCTAACAAAGGCATTTCAGTGAAATAGTAGCAGAGCTCAGTTTTTCTCTACTAACCAGTATAAATATACTACAACTTTTAGCTGGTTACGTTCACACAGACAAAATTTATTTCCAGCAAATTAATGGCCTGGATGCTCCGTAAATCATGGTAAAATCTACATAACAGAGGAATGACTTGCTCAAGTTCATGGCCCAACAGCAGCTGTGAGTTACTCAAGTGTTAATGGCACGCAAATGTGTTAATAAGTTCCTATAATATAACAAACTGCGAAAATCTTCACGAAAAAGGGAATTCTAGCATCTAAATATCCAAAACTACCGATTCATCAATCAACTGTGCTAGACACAAACACACAAAAAAGATGAACAAATGCTGTGGCACAGGGAAATAAAAAGAAATGGCTCTTTAAATTGCTTATTGGCTATGCATTTGCCATTTACAGAAGATGTGTTCAAGGGTTTCCAGGACAAAGAACCCAATTTGATTATGGAAAAACCATAGTTTTACGAGTTGCCGCGATTAAGGAACACAAAACAGGAAAGAAGTTACAGTTCCAGATAAGAAATGATCAGAACCATACAAACAAGACAACTGTCGTCTTTCTCATTATTGAAGTTAACTGTTAGACAATTCACAAACCAGAGTAATCTCAACAGAATATAACTACAATCCTTCCACTATCACTGCATTTTGTTCCTTTTCAAGTATCACTATGAATCAACACCTAATTTACACATTTCCATCTACAAGTAACAACAAACAAATATGAAAATAACTAACTAAAAATACAATCCAAGAAACCATTAGTTCATATAGATCAAAGTTCAATTAAGAGACTCAAACCACTTAATCCCATTTCTTTGCTCCACCCTCAACAGCTTTCAACAATGCAATCGCTTTGCTCTTCCCTTTCGCGGTCCCATTCTCCATCACATCCTTGATCCCCTCCACTGCGCCCAGTCTCATTTCCTTCACCTCCCTCATCACTCCTCCCCCTCCACACCTCACCAAATTCAACAATGCCCCAACCGCATTCTCCTTAGTCCTCTCGCTCGAACCCGTCCCAACATCCAACAAGTCCTCCAAAACCTTAACCCCCGAAACCTTCCAAAATGCTCTCTCACTCTCCTCACACCCTGCAATTTGCGCAATCACCGCCGTCGTATCCTCCACAATACCCACTCTCCCATCCTTCAAAACCAGCGAAAACAACGCCCCCGCCGCACCTAAATCAATCAAACCAGCCCGATTCAACGGAAACAAAGCAATCCCAAAAAGGGCTTTCAGCGCATCCTTTATAGACCTCGGCGGCGAATTAGGCCTCTTGATTATTTCAATCAAGGAATAAGCAATATCACGCTTAGCCCCAATAATGGGTCGGTACGAATCATCAACAAGAAGGCTGTGCAACGTAGCAGCAGATGATTGGACAGCTGAGGGTGAAGAATTGGTCGCATGGTGGCGGAGGACATGAGCGATCGCGTCAAGAAGGCCGCGCGTTGACATCAAGGGGGCGCGTGAAGAAATAGAGATGTTCAAGAGAGTAGCAGCTGCATTATCTTGTGAGTCGTGAGAAGAAGAATAAAGGGTTTCGGCTAGATACGGGATGGCACCGGCTTCGGCAATTATCAGCCGTGATTCCGCATCGTTTTTGGTCATTAAGCGAAGCTCAGCTAAGGCTTCTGACCGTGTTATCTCGGACACAGAACCTAGTTTCTTAACTAGTGAGCGCGCTGTCCTGTGCTTGACTTCCATACTGTTTCGGACACAGGTTGATTCTGGACAGGAGCTTTTCGAGGCTTCAAGTTGTCTGGCTGAGGAAGCAGATAAGATTAGAGAGGGTTTTTGAAAATGAAAGGAGTGCGACCTTTTCCATTAAGATTGGTTGGTTTGACAAAGGATTTCAAGCCACCAAACCGAACTGGTTTCACATGGTTAATAAACTAAACTCTACTGTTTTTCTCGGTTCGTGTAGCTGGCACGGTCTTGTGGCGTCATTTGCTCCCAAATTTGTTAGTAGCTTGTTGTCTTGTATCCTTTCTAGGCTGAGAAAGCAGAAATGCATGTAGGGTTATTCAAGTAAAAAATATTATAGCGTGTATGTTTAAATATTTTTTATTTAAAAATATATTAAAATTATTTTTTTTATTTTTAAAAATTATTTTTCACATTAATATAATATATAAAAAATAATTTTTAATATTTTTTAAAAAATATGACTTCAACTATATTTTTAAACACTATTTAAATTTAGTTTAGAATTTTATTTATTCGGCTAAAAATAAAATTGATAAGTCAATACAAGATTACTTTAGAACAAAGTTTTTTTTTAAAAAAATCAAAATAATATTATTTTGAATAAAAATAAAGATGAAATGATATTAATTTTTTTTTAAAATAAGTAAAGTTAACATAATTAATTTTCACTCGAATTTTGATTGGATTAATTAAGTTATGAAATGATCTGCTAGGTCATTCAAATTTAAATTTACTTTAATAAAATAAAAAAATAATTTAGTTCAAGTTTTGAATCAATAAATTTAATTTTTTTAAGTTTTTGAATTACACCGGGTTTAAAATTATAGGCCTATCGAATTAACATTTCCACAACATAGAATAAACATGAAAATTTTACAAAGGAGAGTGTTCTAAAAAGATTAAATCATCCTGAAACGAGATTGGATAAGTCAATTAAAGCATTCAGCGATTCTCATAAAGTTTCTGGAAAAAACACCTAATCATTCCACAAGTCTTTGATATCACATTATCTGTCTGTCAACACATGAAACATGCCAATGCTCTATATCAACAAATTTACAGTGATTGCAGGCAGGCAATCAGTAGATCGATGTATTAATTATGATTAGTAAATGTATAAAATATGGCATGTCGATATATCTCTTGTTTCACCTTTATTTCATATATTTAGCGTAAAGTCCATTGACTGTATTCTCCAGCCATTTGAAATAAAATCTCAATTTCCCCTGCATCTATAAAGGACGTAGGTGGAAAAGTAGAAATTCGGAGTGGACGCAGCATGCTGCATGATGTTTTTAGCCTGCAAATTTGCAAGGGCAAGTTGAATTAGCAAGGTAGGTTTTAGACTTTTCGCTCGTTGAGATGATATTGGGCTTCACCAAGCCTGGATATCAATTGTAAGTAGAGGCAAACCCATCTTTGTCTATGTTCCAATTGGCCCTGTTTGTTGTGCCTGTCATGATGGTTTTGGTCGGCTCAAGCTGAAGATCATAACTTTGAAATTAAGATGCAAATGCAAGAATCTCGAAGCTTTAATAGTTTAGGAACTTCTAGTGATCTTTAATACCTGTAGACATGAAATCTCAATCATGAAACTAAACTGCTAAACATGTTACATGGCCAGATCAATGGAGGAGCGAGCACTAAATCACAGCACTCGGAGAGAAAGAAAAAGGAAAACTACGGCCATGAAGCTGTGAGAAGTAAAAGGAATCGACGCAAGTTGCTTTGATTTTCTCTCATATTTCTGTAAATTAAAGCAGGAAATGGAACCTGAAGCATCAGATTATAATCTTCTCCAGCAGGTCACAAAACAATATTGTAATCATACTTTATGGAGGGGATGTGTGAGATGAACACCCACTAATGCACAAATACTGAGGATTAGAGCTGCCACACAACAGTCTTTCAGGCAGACACTCAAGAGCTTGAAAAATCTCAATAGTAATATGTGTAAGCATACATAGTTGGCAATCCCATCTCTGGGAATGAACATATATACTTGGACACCCCTCAAATTCCAGGAAGGTCAGAGATGATGGTTTGTGCAGCTCGTGGGGTAAATTCTCTAATACTGAGCAACCATATATCTGCAACTTTTGAAGAGAACTCAGGTGCTGAAATCCAGCTTGGTTGGACAACGTGGTGATGTCACCACAACCACCAATGGCTAAATCTTCCATTTCTGTCAGGTGCTGCAAATAGCCAATGGCTAAATCAAGAACAAATTGGGCTAAATCACTGATGAGGTCATGCACAACAAAAATTCATCATTGCAACTTGACTTTGAAAGAAAGAACTAGATAATAGATCACGAAAATACTCATCACCTACTTCTTCCATTTTCTTCTGCCTCCTCGGTTGCCTGACAAGACCTTCTGCCATCCATAGCAAGACAAGCTTATCTCTATCAAACTCAAAACCCTTAGGGAAGACTGAACAATAAGCAAAGAATTACTTAATTTTTTTTGCCTTCTGAAACCACTAATATCATATTAGAGGGGGCAAAATTGTGAGATTTTCACTTTTCCCTTTTAGCTATGGAGCTCGGGAGGTTTTTCCCGAAACGACCCATTAGGCTTGCCCAATTCCAACTAACATTGGGCTAATCCCTCTTTTATTCTTGAGGAGATATCCGAAGCCCCACAAACCAAAACGAAGCTAGGGACATTGAACCAGCTTCCAGCAAACCATACCAGAGTTCTGGAACGAGCCTCCTATGCCCCAAACTTCCCCCTTCTTTGGACCTCACCAGGGGATTCTCGCGCAAATGTATAAAGCCCCTAATGGCATAATTGTTAGATCCTACTGCGCCTGACCCGAAAAAAATTATCGGTTTATTGAGTTAATTTATGAGTTATGGGTTAATAATATTTATTTAAATAATATTGTTTTGGTTTTTTTTAAAAAAAATGTTATGATAACTTGTGAATCAAGTTGAGTTGAGTTAAATGAGCTATTAAACCATTACATAATGAAATGTAAAATTAAACCTTTAATTACAAATGAAGAGAAAAAAACAAGATTGAACAATCATGTTTTATTAATAGAGTTTCAGAATATTTTCTAAAGGACATACCTGGAAACACATTACAGGCAATCAGTGAGATGATACAACCCTCTAAGATATATCATCAACTTCAAATTAAAAAAACACAAAAGAAAAAACACATAACAATACAGAGAATCCGTGATAACAAAAACAAAAACCTACAAAATAACATTAATGTTGTCTCATACTACCTTGCATTCCACCTTTTTAAACGACATCAATTTTGTCTCATGCTAACTTACCTTTCATCTTTTCTCAAGTCAGTGACAAGTCCTAAATAATGTCTAAATATCCCACCAAACAAGATTTGGAATTAACCCCAAGAACGAGAAAGAAAAGCTACCAAAATCAAGAACATTGCTCACGAGCCACACCAAGCCTTGAATTGGGCACATCGAAAAGAATCCTGTGGTTTTGTTGCTGCATGCTGGCTATTACGTTCAGCACCGAATTCACATTATCAGGGGCAGCAGCCATGGCCAAGCAAGAGGTGACCCCAGCAGTGCTGTGGATTAGGAGGTTTTCTGGTGGCATTGTTACGTTCATGCCTGAGAACATGAATGTTATGGTGGGTGCTACAATGGGTACTGAGTAGCATGTGTCGAACCCGCCTAGGGATGACACGGTTGCATTGCCAACTCGCTTCCTGAACTCATTGCGGACCGCAGTGTAAGCCGGGGCAACCAGTCTGGTGAAAACAGTGCCTGAGAAATGAAGAAAATTGAATATCAATTATGATCCTAACAAGGTCATTAAAGTGGGTCTGGTCCGAATCAACAAGTAAATTCAAAATAACATCGTTCATGTTCATGGATTAACTTGCCGGATCATAGAATTTAATTGGTCAATCTTTACTTGGTTTAATTTAAAATTGATCCAGTCCCAAAACAGCCGGGCCAGGTCTAACAAAACAGGCATTTTGAAAAAATTTATTGTTTTCATGGAACTCTACAGTATCTAATCAGAATTATAAGCATGGCGAATTTTTTGGTCTTTGGGTTGTGATTTATGAAGCATTGCGAGGACAATATGCCACTCTTGGCCCACATCAGAATTATTAGATGTATCTTTTGACTATGCTGTGTACTAATGCATGTCACTATTTTTTTGTCCACATTTGATGATTGAAGACCAAATGCAGTTTAATTGAACCTATTAGGATCTGAAAGCTGGAAGGCACAACGTGCCATTAACAGCCTCTAGGCCTGATCTTCATAAATTGAGATCAAATCTTACTGTTTTCCATATGGGTCTAGCTTGTTGATATTCTAGCTAATTAGAAGAGATTTCTTTTTTGGTCTAGCATCAGGATCTACCTAATGATCTAAGAGATTCGTGCCAAGAGGGACATCAAGACAAGGAATGTTTCATAAGAATAGAGGATAAAGTAAGTGATGGTTGAAGCATTACCTGAATCAAAGATGGTCCCAGCACCAGTTGTTGGATTGAATGCCAAAGCACTACGAGGAATATCAACAATCTTTCTACCAACCCTAATTCCATTCAAGTTCACATAGTATAATGATGATCTCCTTGGGTTCTTGAGCAGCGGAGTGGTCTTGATCCTCGGGGGCTGACCGACTGGTCCGAGCCTCAATGACCCAGAAAAGTTGAGAGTCCTAAAGCTAGGCAAGCAGTATGAGAATGTGGATTTGTATAGGTTTTGGGTTTGAGACAAAAACGACAACGGACCTCTCCCGAAGCCCAAAAGTCCCTGAGGTGGCACTGAGCTCCCTGTGGCTTTTTGGATGCAACCGAAGGCGTAGTTAGGGACAGGATCCATGGATAGAGCAATTGTGTCCCGTGTGAGGTTTGATAAAATGGTGGAGCTGCCATAGGTAGTGTTCCATGTGCATGTGCTGCCACCGCAGATGGGGTTTGGTACCTGCAATTTTACAAGCATTTAAGTTAGTATATCCATGCATGTATGTGTAATCAGGTAATGAATGGTAATGATCCCTCATTTGGAAAGTAGTTTTCTTGGTGTTCTTTGTCCCGTGAACTTTTTGACAGGGAGGAACCTGTCAGTTATCATTTCCAAGCTTTTGTTCCGATCAAGAAATAAATAATGTGTCATCTCCGTTTTGCCCTTACATGTTTTGTCACAGTATGGGACCTTGAGCTTGACACATTTGCAATATTCTATCTACTACGATGGCAGAAAAGATTCACAATTACCTGCTTGCATTGAGGAGCTCCACAACCAAGGGTTTTGAAGGTAGTGGACTTCACAGTGTTAAACACAGTAGAGGAACACCCAACACAGCCTTTGCAAGGAATCCAAGCAGCATCGTAGCTATTATCTAAAGCCATGAGCAATGTCTGAGGTGGGGTCCCAACCTTCGCCTTAACAATGTAAGATGGGCTCTGAATAATCCCCCTGCCTGAAGCAATCGGCACCACAGATTTCTTGGCCACTAAGCTTGACAAGAATTGAAGCCTAGCTTGATCTTTGGCCATCATTTGGAGCACACTCTCTTCCCATGATATTGGCTTTGAGGGCCTAAATGGGGACTGTGAGCTGTAGACATGGAAGACCTTGACGGTTGTGCCTAGGCCTTTGGTGCTGAGCCCTTGGGCCAAGGAACAGAAGAGAAAAGCTAGAGAGAAGAGGTAGGCTTTCATGGTTGCGAAAGAAAAAGAGCTTCGAGGGTTTAGGGACTGAGAGGTCATGTGTGTCGTATATATAGACGGGGGAGGGTAATGTCAAGCAGGGTGTCATGTAGAGGGTAGAAATTATGTAAGAGTGAGAGGTTGTACGCTAACAGACTGTATTCCATTTCCTCTTGTAGGCTGGACCTCTACTGCCCTTGTCAATTTCCTACTGGCTACATATATATAATATTTCTTTATTATTATATATTTTATTTGAGAACTTAGATTTGGAATGATTCGGGATGCGCTTTATATAGTTAATTATCCATGATGTGAAAAAAATAGCTAGCTTAGAGACAAACAAGGGACCTAGGCAGCTCCATATGAGCCCATGAGGGGGGGGGGGGAGGGAAAGGTAGCCTTTTGAGCTCTTAATTGTTTGTATTTTTGTTATGAAACAGAATGATCACCCTGTAGAAGATGTACGTGCTACACTAATGATTGATTAGAGAGGGTGGAGGGATAGGCAAGATCGAGGGAGCCATGTTAGCAACAAAGCCAAAATGTTGGGATATTTTATGTACCCTTGCTATATTAATCCACAAAAATCTCTTGAAGAGACACCATGGTAGCTTCCCTCAAAAACATCACAGTTACCTACAGCTTTGTTTGATCTAGATCTTTCCCAGTTTTCTTCGAAGGTTTTTACATCAGAAAAACTATTGGATTCACCATCTGCGAAGTGTAAAAAGGGTTTTGCACAGAGTGAACGTCAATCAGGGAAACAAATAGCTCAACTGGCCTACAATACCCATCTAGGAATCTACTCTTGTTTGATAGGAAAATTTGATGCGGTAGAAAATGAAAATGCTTTAATAAATTTGTTTGACTTCGTTAGCACATGGATTCTTCATCAGATTGTTGAATCATAGTACACGTAACAGTATTAAAACACAACATTTCTCGGATCAGTCACATGCAATTTCACTAGACACTTGATTGACAGCCATTACAACATTATGACCAAGTGATTTGCAAAGTTAATTTTTCATTTCTTTCTTCTTTTTCTAATTTCTAATTTCATGATTGATATTTTAACTTGAAAATATATTAAAATAATTTTTTCAGATTTTCATTTTATTTTTAATAACAGTACATCTAAATCATTAAAAAAATATTAAAAAAACATTAATTTAATATTTTTTTAAAATAAATTCAATTTTAAAATGCTATGTTCAATCATGCATACAGGTTTTTGTCGTGCTTGCAAATTTTCCAGGGCTTGTCAGCTTTTTGTAATATATGCAATTAACCACACCATGCCACTCCGAGAAAATGATGAGGACAGTGTCATTTTCATTGCCTTAACGTGATGGGCTCTGCCAGGGAAGCAAATGCTGACTGATATATTCTTTAGCGGTAGATAGAATATGCTTTCTTTCTTTCTTTCTTTCTAGCTGTAGTCTAAATTAAGATTAGTATATGATATTGGTAATGAAATGCTATGAAAGACTACGTACAGATGTTTAGAAAAAACTTGCCCCCATCTTTCCACTGGAGGAAAGTTGGGAGAGATGTTCATTAGAGGCCATCCAGAGGTATTTCTTGATCGAACCAAAATAATAAAATATTGATTCTTTCAGAATCGCACTTTATAATTGTAAGTCGAGGATTGACCGTCAATATTGATCTGGAAAAGCATCGTAATTTTCTGTCATTGTCTAATAGAAATGGTTACAAGAATAGTTAGTTATGGGGCAATTCATGGAGTGTTAAGTAGAAAAAAATTGCTAGGGGTTCTATACATCAACTCGTGCTGTTAATTTTATTTCAGGTTATGGTTTCTCAATTAGAAGTGAGATCTAGATTAAATTAAACTGCTTGTTTAAGAATGCGATATAAACTTTTGTTTGACAAAATTTAAAAAATAATTTTTTTAATTTTTTTAATATATTGATGTTAAAAATATATTTTAATATATTTTTTTTAAAAAAATTATCTTAAAAAACAATCATTATTAAATTTTTAAACAATTAAAAAAATATATAGCATATAATGGTAACTAACATGACTGTCCAATCTATTATTAAAAGGTATTTGAAACAGAAATGTGGTGAGATGTTAAAAATAAATTTTAAAAAATAAAAAATATATTTTAATATATTTTTTTTAAAAAAATTATCTTAAAAAACAATCATTATTAAATTTTTAAACAATTAAAAAAATATATAGCATATAATGGTAACTAACATGACTGTCCAATCTATTATTAAAAGGTATTTGAAACAGAAGTGTGGTGAGATGTGATTGTTATTTTTTGTACGCACAAAAAGCTACCATCTAAAGCAATTTTTTTATTATTATTTATTTTTTGTATGGACCCCATAAAAAGAAAATTACACCTTACTACACCTCCATCCTAAAGATACTCCTAAATATTGATGCATGCATGTAAATTCCATGAGCTCGCTCGTATACATTTCAAGCTAGAGATACAGAATGCTCGCACATGATCAAATGCATCACCAGCCACAATATATCATATAAACCTCTAATAATTATAAAATTTGTAAAACTTTAACTATAACTTTTAAAAAAAAAATTCAAAATCTAATCCATTAAACTATATTAATTAAGATCACGGATTTCAGCATGGCATGTCTTTTCGTTTAAGGGGAGTTCTTGTTTCTTTCTTCTGAACTTTTGACAGTGAAATTTCTTGGTTCAGCGTTCTCAGCTCTGTTTTAGGTCAAATCATATCCTGTTTTTCTGTCCACTGGATATTGACATGACTCTTATGCAAGCTAGGTACAATTGCACAAAACTGCTTGTGATTGAAATAATCAAAAAACAAAAATAAATTATGCTCTTAAAAATTGGATAACTGTATCTCTTTTGCTCATATATATTAGATGAATTTAATCCTTGTAATTATTTAATGATGGGAGACTATAGTACATGAACTCAATTGATCAGTGCGTGATCGTTATATAATGTAGGATGATTTTGAAATGTATTTTTCATTTAAAAATATATTAAATTGATTTTTTTATTTTATGATGTTATCATATTAAAATCATTAAAAAATATTAAAAAAAATCAATTTGATAATTTTTTAAAGCAAACATACTTTTTAAAAGTATCTAAAAACAAAAACAAATTTTTATAAGAGTGCTATAATGCACTTATTACTGTCATTGACACTATGTTAATGACTTCCTGCTTGTGTTTGCAAGCTATAGTTGATCAAAAATGTGTTTATTTTAGTATTTAAAAAATATTTTTGAAATTTTTTGAAATATTTTTATTTTAGATTAATTATTTTTATGGTTTTAAATCGTTTAACCTTTCACATATTTAATCACCCCGTTTCAAACTACTAGTATAGCAGTTTATGTAATTTGAAGAAATTTATATTCTTAACAAGAAGAAACAAATACGATCTCCCTCTATATTAATTGTTGATTTAACGTTTTCCGAGACATGGTGTGAACTTGGAACATGTTATGAAACAGAAGGTTTCAGCATTTGTCCTTCCACATGATCCAACAATGTCATTAATCCTGCTGTGAATGATAAGACGAACTAGGGTTTCCCGTGTTGTGTCCTAGAGAATTTGAAATACTCGGGATAGAAGAAGCCAACCATAGAGCCTATCTCTTCCCGAGAAAGCATGGAAATAAGGGTGTCAGTGAAGACGATGTCGGTTTCCTTGGATCCAAAGAGGTCACAGAGTCTAAAAACTCAATTCAGGACGTTTTTCACTGTACCAAAGGGCCCAAGTGAAACATTGTTTCATGTGCCCAGAGTCATTCGTGCGCTTTATCTCAGTCATATACTTTATACCTTCAAATATTAAAGGTTTTTCAGTGTACCAACAAAGCTAGACGTTGCTACGTAAAGATTAACAGAAATATATGAGAAAACAGCTATTAATCTCAGAGCCAAATCCTGGAGATAATATATTCTCGATGGGAAAAAGTTATAACATGGATCACGAATAAAGCAATGTACTTTATACCATCAAATATTAGAGGGAGACAGCACATGTGAATGCTGAATAATTTTTTTTCTTTCCTCGTGAAGAAAACTTTTGGTTTCCCTCTTTTCACGGGTAAAGATTTTAACCAAAATAATCTTACAAAAATCAGTCTCACCGACAACTTCTTGATGCTTAGTGGTCCTGTTGGAGATGCACGAGTTTACATGCTCTAATTAAATGCAATCGATCTTGAGTGCTGAAAAACTTCTATTAGAGCTGTAGGTGCTTGAATTAATTCACCATTGAATACCTTAGAGTTCAAGCCATTCTAATTATCAAAATAGAGCCATTTAATATGGGTTTTAGCACAAAAAATTTAAAATATTAACTAAATAACAATAATGCCAAGCGTCTTGGTAACAGTTTGTACTTGTTGTAGTTTCAAACATGACATATAAAAAAGATGTGATTAAAAAATGCGATATTAAGTAAATAACGCATTTTAGAACCGCGAGAACCACCAAGACTACATTGGCAAAGAAGATTTTATTCCGTGATAAGGTAAAATATCACATTTTTTTAACCGCAACATTCATGAATGCCACAATTGAAAATTACGACAGGCTAAAATTATGTTATTTCACCAATTCATTTTTAAATTGTGTTATTTTACTAATATTTTTATTTTAACGTTTTAATTTTTTTAAAAAAATATCAAAACAGAAACAGTTTTGACCTTATAGATTTCTATGAGCTAGGCTCCTAATTTATTTATTAATCCACACATTGATTCATAAATGTGACTAGTTGTTTAGCCATGATGATTTCTGATCTCTTGTTCTATAATCAAGTCATTGACTTTCAGAATTAGAAATCCTTTGCATGAATTGTGGCTTTGGATACTTGTAAACTAATTGATTCTAAGTCTAGAAACAGGGCTCCAGCCTCCGGGTTTATGGTGAGGCAGCAGAAGCCAAGTGAGGCAAAGCATCAATGAATTAATGGAAAATCATTTTAATATGATTCTTTGACTCTGAGTGTCCTTGAAATCACAAGCCAAATTAATGCTGCCTTAGTCCAAGCTACTAATCGAACTGAATTTTGCTACAAAATATTAGCTTCTTGAGATATATAACTTTAACTATCAACCCCACTTGAAAGAAGAATTTTTTTTTCTTCTAATGTCAATTAAAAAAAAGAAAAAGAAATGAAGCATGCATGCAAGCAAAATATAAAGAAGTAAAAAGGAAGCAAGGAACCCTACTTTCAACATTAATAGCCTACTTGCCACTTGATATTCAACTGAGGTGACAAAACAATATCTCGAGAAGAACCAGCTAGCCCTAGGTTTGAGCTGTGTTAGAGGGAATTATTATTTATTGTCGACCTCCATGGTAGAATCAGCCAGGGCTTGGGAGGAATACGAGCCTTGTCCAACTTGCCCACGAGACCTGGCTAGAAGCCCTAGATCGGCTCATTTCAAGGCGATTTGCCTACATCTTTCTTGTTCATTGTAATAACGAGGTTAACTTAATTTCAATACAAAAGAGAAAATATGATTTGTTTGTAAACATAAAAATTAAATAAAAATCATGTATGCCGTCGTACTAAAGTTATTGGTTCCTTTTGTTCTTGTCATGTAAAATAAGTAAAGTCCTTCTGTTTAGCTATTTTAGTTATAAAAATAAATTAGATTTGATATTAGACATGATAATGAAAATGATCAAAGAAAAAAAACCCATCATATCATATGGTGAAGTTCCAAGAAAATTGGAAAAAGAAAAAAGTGAATCTATTCTTTCTGTGAATATTTAAAAGTGTAGTAACAATTACTTTATAAAATAATTTTTATAATTTATTAAAATAATATGAAAATATTAAAAATATAATTTAAAAAAAAATGAAATTTTTAGAAATACAGCACCATTATAATCTAAAATCTACTGCAAAGTAAGTGAGAAGGAGATGAAAAGGGAATTGATGTAAGTATGTCAGTCAAGAAAAGGGTTTGAATTTGTGTATTCACCTTATTAACATGGATTAATTATTATTTTTATTAAAACAACTTTTGCTTTTTTAAAAAAGTTGCTTGTTAAGGAAGTAATTATTTGGTTCGGATAAGTTAATTAAATCATCGAAAACCTAACAGAGATAATCAAATTTTATTGAATTCAATTTAAAATCTAGTTCAAATGAAGTTAAGAATTATAAATTTTCTTTATCAACTTAAAAAAAAAACAAAAACAAATAAATTAAGGGAACTTTCTGGCTTCTGCAGGCTTGTTTGTTGTTTCCTTTACTTTTTTTCTTTTTTTTTTATTCTTTTGATGGAGATAATAATGATACACATGCTGCAGTGGAGTGGAGTGGAGTGGAGTGGAGTGGTGTCACGTGAGCCTGATTGCATTTGAGTGGTGAAGGTGAGGGGTCTTCTCTCTTCTCTCTTCCTCGGCCGACACAAACTCAAACGCTTTCATGTGCTGTGTTTATGCCTTCTTACGTCACCACGAGCTTCTTCAAGATGTTGGAAATTAATGTAAATCTAGAGGATTTGATGTTGACTGATCTTGTTTTATAAAAAAAATTAAATTAAAAAAAGAAGAAGATGGGTGCTTTCCCCTTAAATATAATAATAATAATTTTTCAATGCTCACTTGTGCACTCTTTGTGCATTCATGTTTGATTATGGAACTGGCATTGATGGATACAGACAGAGTCAATATATTCTTGATAAATTTTCATTCTAAAATTGTTTTATAAATATTTATCTTATATTTATATCAATATTTCTCTAATTAAATATAATTTTATCCCTTTTGCATTTGTTTCTTTTATTACGGAATGCTAACTAATTAAAAGCAAGTCTTGTTTTAGTCATTAAACACTTATTACTTTATTATTTAATGCAATAATTTTATTTTTTGTGTAGTTCAATTCGCTAGGTTTTTGGTTTGCTTTCTATAAGTTACAAGTTTGAATTCTACAAACTTTAGGACCATTAGATACTTACATGATCGTTAATTTCAGAATCCGTGATTTTAATGGAGAATTTCAGGATCCGTAAAATTAATCTAGGTCCATTCAAGATAATCTAGATACCTACCTTAATTAAAAATATATATATATATAGAGAAAAGGGTGTTGATTTACATATTATAAGAGCCTCGAATGCAGCAAAGGCCTTGACTAGTTTTTGCGTGTAAATGATAATTACTTGGAGAAGGATCGCTACAAAAGTTGGAGTTATGCTATAGAATTGATCATTTATTAATCATTTTTCTTTATTTCTCAGGATAATTCCATTTTAGCCTTTGAATGCCCCATGAAAGAGGTCCTACAAACCAGTTCGAGTGGGGGATTTCACAGCAATGTTGTATGGATGGATTGTTACGGGCAAAGAATGAAAAAAGAAGGACCCCCCAAAACGGCAACGTTTTGTGGTCATATAATTTGAAGAGCTAGAAATTAGAAAAAGGAAGCAAAGGTGTTGACTGGGAAAATAGGCTAGGACTCGCCTTGGCCCACCAATCCACTAACTAGAAATATCTAACGGGACCACAAGCTCCATGACTATAAACGGAAGTTTCTCGTGGTTTGGTGCACTGAACTTTCATGGGCCACGTTTGTCGGGCCTGGTCTAGGCCTCATAATTCAAACTCATTTAAGTGGTGGAGTCCACAAGGATAGTGGCGTCGAGTTTCTTTCCATTAACTATCAGTGTTTGACTGACTTGGCAAAGTAAAACAAGTCGTATGATTATGTTTTAAAATATTTTTTTTATTTAAAAATATATTAAAATAATATTTTTTTAATTTTAAAAAATTATTTTCGGATCAAAATTACTTGAAATTATAAAAAAAATCATTTAAAATAAAAATAAAATAAAACAAACATTTAATTTTTTTTAAAGTACCTTTAAAACGTAAAACTAGACTCTTTCTATCCACTAATGCTAATGGTCATGGAATGGAAAGAAAGATATAAATCCTGTTTCGCAAACCATATTCAGATATAAAGACTTAGTTCGATACGTGTATGGAAAAAAAGGTTTCTTTGCATTGCGTCTAAAAGAGACAAAAATATAATTGATTGGCGTATGGATTGAAAGGCGAGGCATCCTGAACCAAGGGAGTAACGTCTTGTATATCCTCCCATCATTTCTGACATGAATTTGTGTCCACCATGGCCACGATGTTCTTCTATCTATCAAATTGTTTTTTTTTTTTTTTATTTCGACACAGTAGGCTACCCTGGTGCGCGGAGCACTTTACTGCCAAGCCAAGCCAAG